>NW_012119132.1:0-23235 GCF_000951035.1 Colobus angolensis palliatus
GACCCGTATTTATATAGAATACACCTCTAGTGGATATACAATTTAGAAAAAAGTAGATCTCTGTCCTATTACACAATCCAGTTACTAATATCATACCTTGGAAAGATGATTTCCATGACCTCTCAATCAGGAAAGAGATTTGGGGTCTCAGAAAACTAAGTATCAATATGATGGTTGAGTTGAGATCCAGAAGGCATCCTTTCTTAGTATTTTCTGAGCCAGCATCATTATGATTAGAAAATGGAAATGATCCTAATGGAAATGACTACAAAGAATTAAATTATAAGAACATTGTAAATGTGTTTCTCTCAATTATAATCTCATTTACACGGTACCAAGCGTAGACGTCTTGCACTTTTGCCATCTGAGCCTTCACAAATTGTTGCTTTTTAAGGGGCAAAGGTCTTTTAAAATAAGTATTGAATTTCTATCTACAGGAAAAATTAAAATATGACAGCAGAAAAAGGAGCACTATACCCATAATACTATGTTAATTGCAACATCTTACTGTTTTAATGAATGCACTAAACTCATTTCTTCTTAGAGTAATAAGAATTATGTTTTATTTTTGTTGTTAATCCAAATTTTGCCTGATCATCAGTCTGGAAGCATTCTTGCATTTCTTTTCAAAGGACAGAAGTCTCTCAATAAATAACTCATTTGAAATGGACAAATAGTCACCTCAACTTAATCATGGTTATTTTATGTTTTTTTTACCAAGAAAGACTTTATAAGAACATTCAGTAACAGTTGACACATCACTCTAATAATTATATTGCCTTACCAGAAACTAACAAATTATAGTATATGTGTCTTTTATCTAGGAAAGCATGTTGGATTGGTTGGCATGACCTGTTCAAAGAAGCAGTTCTTTGGACAATTCAGTTATTGGTTTTCCAAGCCTGACACTTCCTTAGCAGTTTGTATTCTCAGATTCTGTATGTTATTTTTCAATTCGGGATATATTTTATGTTCCTTGGCACATTGTCATTTTTCTAGTTTCTCTAATATTGTATCAGATTTCTTCAGAAGCCCTAAGTAGACTACAACATTAACAGGGAGAAGAGTTGAGTAACAAAAGCTATATATATATATATATACACACACACACATACATACACACATACACACACACACATATACACATACATATATATAGCTATATATATGAGAATATTGGTATGTCATCCTCACACACACACCTATATTGCACATTCTTTTGTCTTGTATGTACGAATTTAGTTCCTCGTGGTGCAATTTCCAAAGTGACTTTTAAATCATTGTAAAATCATCATTGTATTTTTAGATATAGAATGTTGTGATTTGCATACACCAAATTACCTTTTTAAATTTTTTAGACCTATTCTTAGCAACAAAAGGCAAATCTAACAGTCTAGAATTAGACCTAGCCAAGATAATTTATTATATTTATAAAATAAATATAAAAGAAACCTAGCTGAGTTAATTTTATTTAACTATTTTATTTTTATTTGTTTTAATTAGTGGTCTGTATTAATTAGATAAGTTATAGATTTACAGATAAACTTGGGAGATGGTACAAAGAGTTCCCATACACTGTCCAATCTCCTCCCCCCTTACTCCCTGCACACACAGTTTCCCCTATTGATAACATCTTGCTTTAGTGGGGTACCTTTGTTACAACTGATGAACTAATATTGATATACGATTATTAAGTAAAGTCTGTAGTTTATGTTAGAGTTCATTCTTCGTGTACAGTTCTGTTGGTCTTTACAAATTCATAATATCATGTAACCACCTTTAATGTATCAGGCAGAAGAATTTCACCACCCTAAAAGTTCTCTACTTTAATTCCTTTTCCCTACCCTACTCCCGCTTCCCCTGAATCCTTGGCAAGAACTAATTTGTTTATTGCCTCTATAGATTTATGACATGTAATTGGAATCATACATCATACAGTATGTAGCCTTTTCAGATTGGTTTCATTCACTTATAATAAATACACATTTAGGTTTCCTCCATGTCTTTTCATGACACGATAACTCATTTCTTTATAGCACCTTATTATATTACATTGCGTGGATGTAGCACAACTTTTTTTATCCATTTATCTATTAAGAGATATCCTGTTGCTTCCAGATTTTGGTAATTATCAATAAATCTAGTATAAATATTTGCATGTGAGTTTTTATGTGGACAAACATTTTCATTTCATTTAGGTAAACATATAGCAGTGTGATTACAGTACAGGATTATGCAGTAAGATTATGTTTAACTTTGTACAAAACTGCCAAACTGTCTTGCAATGTGGCTGTAGCATTCCGCATTCCCTTAATGACATATGATGTTAACACGTTTTTCGTATGCTTATTTTCCATCTGCATATCTTGTTTGGTGAAGTGTTTCTACAGTTATTTTGCCCATTTTAAAAAGAGGGTTGTTTGTTTTTCATTGTCACATTTTAATAATGAATATATATAAACACATATATAACCATTTTATATTTTGGATATATCTTTTATAAATATACATTGCATATTCATTGTATATTTTGATATCAAGTTCTTTAACCAAATATGAGTTTTGTAAATATTTTCTACCAGTCTGTGACTTGTCATTTTATTTTCTTAACAGTGTTTTTCTCAGAGCAGAAGTTTATAATTTTAAGGCAGTCCAATATAACATTTTTTTTTTCATGGATCATGCTTTGGGTTTTGTATCTAAAAATTTAAGACTAAACCTAAGGTCAACTAGATTTTCTCCTAAGTTTTCTTCTAAACGTTTTAGTTTTGTGTTTTAGGTCTGTGATTTATTGTGAGTTAATTTTTGTAAGGATAATATAAGGTCAATGTCAAGGTTCATTTTTTTTTTCTTTTTTGCATGTGGATGTTCAACGGTTTTAGCACCTGATACAGTTTGACTGTGTCCCCACCCAAATCTCATCTTAAACTGTAACTCCCACAATTCCCATGTGTTGTGGGAGGTCCCTGGTGGAAGGTGATTTAATTATGGGAGCAGGCCTTTCCCGCACTGTCTTGTGATATTCAATGAGTCTCACAAGATCTAATGGTTTTAAAAATGAGAGTTTCCCTGCATAAGCTCTCTCTTTTTGCCTGCCACCATCTATTTAAGATGTGACTCGCTCCTCCTTGCCTTCTGCCATGAATATGAGGCCTCCCCAACCATGTGGAACTGTGAGTCCAATTAAACCTCTTTCTTTGGTAAATTGCCCAGTTTGGGGTATGTCTTTATCAGCAGCATGAAAACAGACAAATACAGCACCATTTATTAAAAATAAAGCTGTCCTTTCTCCTTTAAACTTCCTTTGCACTTTGTTAAAGTTCATTTGACTGTATTTGTTTGGATCTGTTTCTTGGTTTTTTTATTGTATTCCACAGACGTATTTGTTTATTCTTTCACCAGTATTATGCTCTTTTTGTTCCTGTAACTTTACAGCAAATCTTGAAGTTGAGCAGTCTCAGTTCTCTATATTGTTTTTCTTCAGTATTTTATTGGCTATTTTAGATATGTTGAATTTTCATGGAAACTTTAAAATCAGTTTGCCAATATCCACAGAATAACTTGCTGAGATTTTTACTAGGATTGAGTTGAATCTACAGATCAAGTTAAGAAGAACTGACATTCTAAAATAACAATATAGAGTATGCCTATACGTGAACATGTATTATCTCTGCATTTATTCAGATCTTCTTTGATTTCTTTCATCAGGGTTTTTTAGTTTTCCTCACATAGACTGTGTATATCTACTAAGACTTACACTTAAGTATTTGATATTTCTCTAATGTAATGGTATTACGTTTTTAATTACAAATTCCATTTCTTCATTGCCTATGTGAAAACAATTAATTTATGTATAGTAACCTTTTATCTTGAAACTTCACTATATTTATCAGTTCCAAGTTATTTTTGTAGATTGAGATTTTCTACTTAGACCATGATATCATCTGAAAGCAAACACAATTTTATTTATTTTTTCCCAAGGTGTATATGTTTTATTTTCTTTCCACATCTTTTTTTTTTTTTTTAGGACTGTAAGTACAATGTTGAATAAGAGAGTTAAGAGGGGATACCCTTGCATTGTTACTAATTTGGGGGAAAGCATTTAGTTTCTCACCA
Organism: Colobus angolensis palliatus; assembly: GCF_000951035.1. Classification (NCBI taxonomy): domain Eukaryota; kingdom Metazoa; phylum Chordata; class Mammalia; order Primates; family Cercopithecidae; genus Colobus; species Colobus angolensis. The sequence goes on from NW_012119132.1 coordinate 4,117, forward strand.
TTAAGTACTATGTTAGCTGTAGGTTTTTGGCAGATGTTCTTTATCACATTGAAGAAGCTCCTCTTTACTACTACTTTACTACTACTTTGCTGAGTGTGTTTATTAGAAATGGATATTAAATTATGCCAGATACTTTTTCTTCATTTATTGTTATAATTATATAACTTCTCTTCTTTAGCCTGTTGACATAATGGGCTACATTAGTGATTTTCAAATATTGGACCAGATTCAAATACCTGGGATAAATCCCACTTTATTGATACGCATAATTCTTTTTAAACATTCTTAGATTTGATTTGAAGATATTTTCTTGAGGATAATTACATCAATGTTTTTGAGAAATATTGGTCTTTAGTTTTCCTTGCATGTAACAATGTCTATATCTGGTTCTGGCATTAGGGTAATGCTGGCCTCACAGATCAAATTTCCTGTCTTCCAACATATGCATTCAATACCATAAATTTTTTTCTAAAGATTGCTTTTCTGCATCCCTAATTTTTGTTGTATTTTTATTTTTATTGAGTTCAAAATATTTTTAATCTCTCTTGAAACTTCTGCTTGATCTATGTGTTATTTTGAAGTGTGCTGTGTATCTCTAAACATTTTGAGATTTCCCAGCTATATTTATGTCATTAAATTTTATAAGGTTGGTGCAAAAGCAATCGCGGTTTTTGTCATTAAAAGTTATGGCACATGTAAATGAGAAATTGTTGTTAGGCACATATACTTGAGGCACATAAATGTTGTTAGGCACAAATACATGAGAAATTGCTATATCTTCTTATAGAATTTATCTCTTTATCGTAATATAAACAATTTTCTTTATCCATGCCAGTTTTCTTTGTTTTGATGTTTGCTTAGTCTGAAATTTGCGTAACTATTTCAGCTTTCCTTTATTAGTGTTAATGTGGCATATCTTTCTCCATCCCTTTACTTTTCTTTTGTTTTTTTTTTTAGACAAGAGTCTTGCTCTGTTGCCGTCAAACTGGAGTGCAGTGGTGTCATCTTGGCTCACTGCAACTTCTGCGTCCCGAGTCCAAGAGATTCTCCTGCTTCAGCCTCTGAGTAACTGGGATTACAGGTGCATGCGACTGCCCCTGACTAATTTTGCATTTTTAGTAGGGATAGGATTTCACCATGTTGGCCAGGCTGGTCTTGAACTACTGACCTCAGGTAATCCTCCTGCTTCGGCCTCCCAAAGTGCTGGGATTACAGGTGTGAGCCACTGCGCCCAACCTCCATCCCTTTACTTTTAATCTGTGTCTTTATATTTTAAATGGGTTTCTTGTAAACGATATATGGCTGGGACTTTTATGTTTTAATTTCTTTTCTCAGTCTGTGTTTCTAATTGGTGTGTGTTAATCACTCATATTTAATATAATTATTGAGCTAGGTAGATTATTATCTACTATATTTGTAACTGTTTTTCATTCCATGCATTTTTTCCTTTTTCTTTTTTTTTTTTATAAATCTTCTCTTTTTCTGCCTTCTCTGGTTTAAACACCTCATATGATTTCTTTTTTTACCCTTTGTAGGGTATCTATTATACTTCTTTTTACATTTTCTTTAATACTTGCCCTAGTGTTCACAATATACATTTATGCCTAAATCTAAATACTTTTAAATAACACTCTAGCACTTAATAGGTAATAGAGGCACCTTATAACAAAGTACTCCCAATTTCTCTCTTTCATCTTTTAAAATACTACTTATAGATATTTCACTTATTCACACCTATGATCACCCAATAAATTGTTACTATTAATACTTTCAGCAGTTTTCTATGAAATCAACTAGAAATCAGAAAAACAATAGGTTTTCTTTTAACTCTCATTTGTTTATTCTCTAACACTCTTACTTTGTTTACATAGTACAAGTTTTTAAATTACATAGTTTTTCTTCTCTTGAAAAAGTTCTTTTGGCATTTCTTGCAAGTCATGTTTATAGATGACAAAATTCCTTAGGTTGGTTTGTTTGTTGGTTGGTTGGCTTTTCTTTTTCTTCTTCACTGTTTTCCTACTTGCATGATTTTTGAAAAAATAATCCTATCTAAATATTAGCCTTTCTACTCTATAGTAAGGATATGTTTATTCTTCCACTTCTCTCAAGTTTTTCTCTTTGTTGCTTTCTACATTTTGAATATGATATGCCTATGTGTAGTCTTTTTGTTATTTATCATGCTTAGTTTTCTATTAGTTTCCTGGATCTGTGGTTTGGTATCTGTCATTAATTTTTTGAAAATGTTCAGCTATTACTCAAAATACTCCTTCTGCTCATTTTGCTCTTTTCATGGATATTCTGGGATTCTTTTCATTTTGTTTTCTTTATGCATTTCAGTTTGAGATGCTTTTATTGACATATGTTCAAGTTCATTGATTTTTCTTTAGCTGTGTCTAGTCTACTTGTGAGCCCATCACACACATTCTCCATTTTTGTCACTCAATTTCATTATTTCTAGCATTTTCTTTTGATTATGTTTTAGAATTTCTATCTCCTTGCTTACATTAACCATCTATTCTGGCATTTTTTTTCTGCTTTCTTAAATTAGCACTTAGCATTTTAACCATCCTGATGTTAAATTCCCTGTCTGATATTCACAAATTCTGTGAGATATGAATTTGCTTCGGACGTTTGCTTTGTCTTTTCATATTGTGTTTTTTTTTTTTTTTCCTGACCCTTTACAATGCTTTTTAATTTTTTGTTGTTGTTGTTGAAAAAGGGAAATGATGTATTGGGTAATAGGAACTCAAATAACAAGACCTTTAGTGTGTGGTTTTATTATTAACTAGTAGAATTTAGGTTGCTGTAGCTATAGATGACAGAAGCTACAATTTCTAATGTCCTTGTTTTTGTCTTGCTTTCTTTGAATTTTTCTAGAAACTACTTCTTAAACAGAGTCTGTATATTGCAGGTCTCTTAATTATATTTCACTGTTATCATACATTAGCTCTGTTGAGATGGTGATGTGGTATTATAAAAAGCATTCTATAATATTGTGATTAAATCTCTACATTTTTAATAAGCCAAAGTCCCTATTCTGTGACCTTCAGAAGCGTTTCTTAGCCTTTTCTCTCTGCCCTATATTAGACAGGAAGGACAAAGGGGTCTAGACACGTCCAATTGCTCTTCTCTTATGTTAGTCAGGTGCATTAGTCTGTTCTCACACTAATGATAAAGACACACCCAAGACTGGGCAATTTACAAAACAAAGAGGTTTAATGGACTTATAGTTCCAGATGGCTGGGGGGGACTCAAAATCCTATTGGAAGGTAAGGAGGAGAAAGTCACGTCTTCCATGGATGACAGCAGGCAAAAAGAGAGAACTTGTGCAGGGTGACTCCCAATATAAAAACCATCAGATCTCGTGATACTTATTCACTATCATGAGAACAGCACAGGAAGGAATTGCACTATGATTCAATTACCTCCCACAGGGTGCCTCCCACAACATGTGGGAATTCAAGATGAGATTTGGGTGGGGATATAGCCAAACCATATCATTCCACAAATGGCCTTGACCAAATCTCATGCCCTCACATTTCAAAGCCAATCATGCCTTCCCAACAGTCCCCCAAAGTCTTAACTCATTTCAGCATTAACTCAAAAGTTTACAATCCAAAGTCTCATCCGAGACAACACAAATCTCTTCCACCTATAAGCCTATAAAATCAAAAGCAAGTCAGTTACTTCCTAGATACAGTGGAGGTACAGGCATTGGGTAAATACAGCTGTTCCAAATGGGAGACATTGGCCAAAACAAAGGGGCTACAGGCCCCACACAAGTCTGAAATCCAGCAGGGCAGTCAAATATTAATGCTCCACAAAGATTTCCTTTGATTCCATGTCTCACATCCAGGTCAGGCTGATGCAAAAGGTGGGTTCCCATGGTTTTGGGCCGCTCCAACCCTGTGACTTTGCAGGGTACAGCTTCCCTCCAAGCTGCCTTCACAGGCTGGCATTGAGTGTCTGTGGCTTTTCCAGGCACGTGGTGCAAGATGTTAGTGAATCTACAATTCTGGTGTCTGAAGGATGGTGGTCTCACAGCTCCACTAGGTGGTGACCCAACAGGGACTCTTTGCAGGGGCTCCAATCCCACATTTCTCTTTGGCACTGTTCTAGCAGATGTTCTCCATGAGGGCTCTGCCCTATAGCAAATTTCTGCTTGGACACTCAGGCCTTTCCATATATCTGAAATATAGGTGGAAGCTCCCAAACCCCAATTGTTGACTTCTGTGCGTTGGCAGGCCCAACAGCACATGGAAGCTGCAAAGACTTAGGGCTTGTACCCTCTGAAGCCACGGCCTGAGCTCTATGTTGGCCCCTTTCAGGCACAGCTGGAGCAGCTGGGATGCAGGGCACCAAGTCCCTTGACTGCATACAGCACGGCGACCCTTGGCCTGGCCCATGAAACCACTTTTACCTCCTAGGTCTCAGGGCCTATGTTGAGAGGGGCTGCCATGAACACCTCTGATACGTCCTGGAGACTTTTTTACCCATTTTCTTAGGGATTAACATTCGGCTCCTCAGTACTTATGCAAATTTCTGCAGCTGGCTTGAATTTCTCCTCAGTAAATGAGATTTCCTTTTCTACCACATGGTCAGGCTACAGTTTCCAAACTTTCATGCTCTGCTTCCCTTATAAAACTGAATGCCTTTAACAACACCCAAGCCACCTCTTAAATGCATTGCTGCTTAGAACTTTCTCCCACTGGATACCCTAAATCATCTCTCTCAAGTTCCAAGTTTCACAAATCTCTAGGGCAGGAGCAAAATGCTGCCAGTCTTTTTGCCAAAACTAACAAGAGTCACCTTGCTCTAATTCCAAACAATTTTCTCATCTCCATCTGAGAACACCTCTACCTGGATTTCATTGTCCATATCATAATCAGCATTTTGGTCAAATCCATTCAACAAGTCTTTAGGGAATTCCAAACTCTCCCACATTTTCCTGTCTTCTTCTGAGCCTGCAAACTGTTGCAACCTCTTTCAGTTGCCCATTTCCAAGGTTGCTTCCACATTTCTGAGTATTCTTTCAGCAGCGCCCCACTCATTGTACCAATTTACTGTATTAGTCTGTTTTCACACTGCTGATAAAGACATACCAGAGATTGGGCAATTTACAAAACAAAGAGGTTTAATGGACTTACAGTTCCATATTATGGCAGAAGACAAGGAGGAGCAAGTCATGTCTTACATTGATGGTAGCAGGCAAAGAGAGAGAACTTGTGCAGGGGAACTCCTCTTTATAAAGCCATCAGGTCTTATGAGACTTACTCATCACCACAAAACCGGCATGGGAAAGACCTGCCCCCATGATTCAATTGCCCACCACGGGATCCCTCCCACATCACATGGGAATTCAAGATGAGATTTAGGTGAGGACACAGCCAAACCATGTCACCAGGGTTACAGCAAAGTAGTGTCTCCTGGCAATAAGCCTTTGCCATAGAATGCTATGAGCATATTTCAAAATGGCAACTATTCCCATGGACATGTTTTAAAATGGTTACTTTCCGCTCTCCTTGTCCAAAACATGAGGGGATTTCTCTCTGATTTTCATTGTCAAAACTTGTAAGGCTACTGAAATTAAAACTCAGTAAAGTGTGGGTCCCTCCACCTATGACTGACCCCCTACATTTTAGCTATGAAGGCTACCTCTAGTAACTCATCAGTTACCATTTTGGTGTTCCTACTATTTGATGACTCCAGTGACTTCTACTCTCAGTAAGTTACGAGTCTCTGTATTCACCTGTTTCCCTAGCTGTTGAGGTGATAATTTGCCCTGTGACCTCAATTCTGTAATCTATTTAAGAAGAGTTGTTGGTTTTCTGCTCAGCATTCTTTTTTTTTTGCTTTAATGATGGGAGTGATAACATCTAAGTATTTTATAAATTAAAGTGGAAACTATTTTACTTTAATTTTTATATTTTTAAAATATCTCAGATATTAGTGTTTGCTTTGATTAGTGTACACATTTTTGTATATTCTTTGTACTGTCAAACAGAGGAGAAAAAAGGCAATTTAATTCTCTTTTATTCTAATTGCTCTTTTTCCTTGCTATGAAAATCTGGTGTCATGCACATTTTAATGCTGAGAGCAGCAGTATGAAAAGGGGGTGATGGTGAGTCCTTTATCATTTCTTGAAAATATGAACTAGCAGATGGCATTTCCTCTGTTGTATATTTTATCATTCAGCAGAAAACAATTAAAAGCAAATGAGTTTTAACAAATCGTTGGTATGCTCATTTCTGTGATGGTTATTTTTACAAGAATCAAAGCTTGCTGTAATATATTTAAAATACCATTTAATATTCATTTGGCATTCTAGTTGAGTCTGGTATTTTCCTTTTACAAATTTATTAAAATGGCCTCATATTGATCTTCAGTAAGTTTAGAAATTTAACTAATATATAAAATACCACCCTTGGGTTTAATGCATACAGATTAAGATATATGACTTTTAAATTGTCTTGGTCTAAGAAGTAGATTTACAGTGAAGCTAATGAAACTTAAACTTTATGGTGCCACATTTGAAGGCCATCAGCTCTAGGAGAAACATAGTAATTTGTTCACCTGGTCACATGTTCTGGTAAAATTTATTAAATGAAACATTTTAATCATATCCAGTTAGGACTAGTCTTATTCCACTTTCAATTCCTATCATTCTCCCTTGTTCCATTATTAGGTTCAGAAAAATCTGCTTACATGGTTTGCACTCACTGTGGCAAATATTTATGTAATTCCTAGCCATCCTGTTATAGCATTGGCTTCTATGGATTTTCCTGGATTTAATATAAATCCAGGTTTATATTTAGATTTAATATCATTCTATGGATTATATTAAAATAATATGCTGGCCAGAGTTTATCCTCTAGCACCAACGACTGGAAACATGTAGGAAGTAAAGAGAAAACAAAGTGCAAAATACACAGAGCCAGAAACAAATCTGTGAATATCTTCTAATTATCAGATGTGCAAAATTGAAGGTTATAATAAATTGTCATTGCAAGTAGAAAAATGGAACTTCTTTCTTATCCTGACTATACTCAGAGTGTTCGTTATCTCTTGCTGTTTTCTGATATATTCAAAACTAATAGCATGAAACAATAGCACTTACTTACTGTCTCACACAGACTTTGAGGTTCTGTTGTCCAGGGACTATTTACTTGTTTATTCTGGCTCTTGTCTCCGATGCTCTTCAGTCCAGATTTGACTACAGCTGAAGGACCCACTTCCAAAATGGCTCACTCCCATAGCTGTTGGCAGGAGGCCTCAGGGTCTCACTACATAGGCCTCTCTTCAGGGCTACCTACATGTCTTCATGGCTCAGCAGCTAGTTTATCCCAGAGAAAGTGGTCTGAGAGATAGCAAGAAGGAAGTTCCATTGTGTTTTATAAAGTAGCTCCCAAAGTCTCACACTGCCACTTTCCATTTATTCTAATCATTAGAAGAGAGTTGCTAAATCTGTTTCACACTCAAGGGGAGGAGAATGAGAGGAATTAAGCTCCATGTTTTAAAAGAGAGGAATATCAAATACTTTGTAGACATATTTTAAAACTACTACATTTGGTGTTAAAGATTCTCTCTTCTTAATTGGATGAGTTTACTAAGGCTGTCATAACAAAATAGGACAAACTAGGTGCTTAAAACAATGGGCACTTATTCTCTCACAGTTCTGAAGCTAGATGTCCTAAATCAAGGTTTCAGCAGGGCCATGCACCGTCTGAAAGCTTCTGGGAAGAATCCTTCTTAATCTCTTTCTAGATTCAGTTAGCTACTGGCAATTCTTGGAATTTCTTGACTTGTATTTGGAACACTCCAATCTCTGCCTCTGCCTGTCTTTACCACATAGCTTTCTATTCTTTGTCTTTTCTATGTGCCTGTGCCCAAATCTCTCCTTTTCTACATAAAGACATTGGTCATTCAATTTAGGGTCCACTCTAATCTAGTATGATCTCATCTTAACTTGATTACATCTGCAGAGATCTCATTTCTAGATAGCCTCATAATCACTGCTACCTAGTATTAGAACTTGAATATAACTTTAAAAAAATCTTATTCAACTCACTACAGGTTTCATGCATTATAGTATTGCCTAGAATTTCTTTTGTATGGCACAAAACTATATGTATCAGAAAAAGTATATACATGACTATAGCAGTTCATAAAAGAAAACTGATAGCCATTTCCCAATCGAATGACAATCCTAAAAGTTTTCGTAATGTTACCATAATGTGTTGTGAATCCGAAAAAATAACTTTTTCAAACTTGTTAAGCATAGAAAAAAATTATTTGGGTCAACAATGTCAGAGGAAAAGTATCTTTCTATTATTTTTGTCAAGCAGAAATCAATATATTAAAATTAGCACATGAAAGCAAACATCATGCAGTCAAAATATTAGAAAAAAAGATTATAGAATTCTCTTAGTAGATAATTAGTACAAAATTTGTGTGTTGTGGGTTAACTTTATTTTTTGGTCTTGTGACACTATGGCAAACATAACCTGTCAAAATTTGTAATCTACTATTAATATTGCATTTTTGGCCAGGTGCGGTGGCTCACAGCTATAATCTCAGCACTTTGGGAAGCTGAGGCAGGTGGATCACCTGAGGTCAGGAGTTCGAGACCAGCCTGGGCAACATGGTGAAACCCCATCTCTATTAAAAATACAAAAAAAAAAAATTAGTCAGGTATGGTGGCAGGCACCTATAATCCCAGCTAGGCAGTCTAATCACTGAGGGGCTGAGGCAGGAGAATCACTTGAACCTGGAAGGCAGAGTTTGCAGTGAGCCGAGATCGCGCCACTGTACTCTAGCCTGGATGGCATGAGTGAAACTCGATCTCAAAAAAAAATTCATTTCTAAATAAACATGTATTTTATGTCTAATTTTGTACTCATTTTCTGTTTCTTTAATTTTTTCTTTTTGTGGGTACATAGTAGGTATATATATATTTATTGGGTACATGAGATGTTATGATACAGGCATGAAATACATAATCATCACATCATGAAAAAATGGGGTATCTATCCCCCGAAGCATTTATCCTTTGTGTTGCAAATAATCCAATTATACTCTTTTAGTTAAAGTGTACAACTAAATTATTATTGACTACAGTCACCCCACTGTGCTACCAAGCACTAGGTGCTATTCATTCTATTTTTTTGTACGCATTAACCATTCCTACCTCCCCCAACTCCCCCACTACCCTACCCAGCCTTTAGTAAGCATGCTTCTACTCTCTATCTCCAAGAATTCAATTGTTTTGATTTTTAGATCCCGTGGATAAGTGAAAACATGTGATGTTTGTCTTTCTGTGCCTGCCTCATTTCACTTAACATAATAACCTCCAGTTCCATCCATGTTGTTGCAAATGACAAGATCTCATTCTTTTTATGCCTGAATAGTACTCCATTGTGTATAACTACCACCTTTTCTGCATTCATTCATCTGTTGATAGAAACTTATGTTGTTTACAAATCTTGGCTATTGTGAACAGAGATGCAACAATATGGTAGTGCAGATATCTCTTGGATATACTGATCTAAACTGTCCTCCACAGTGGTTGCGTTGGTCTACATTCCCACCTAGAGTGTATAAGGGTTCCCTTTTCTCCACATACTTGCCAGCATTTTTTATTGCCTGCCTTTTAAATATTTTTTTTTACTATTTAAACCATTTTAACTGAGATGTGATGACTTTGATTCAAGTCTCTGATGATCAAGTCTCTGATGAGCAGCTTTTCATATTCCTGCTTGCATTTGTATGTCTTCTATTGAGAAATCTCTATTTAAATCTTTTTCCCATTTTAAATTAAATTATTGGACTTTTGCCTAAAGATTTGTTGGTGCTCATTAAACGTGCTAGTTATCAATCCCTTGTCAGGTGGGTAGTTCGCAATTTTTTTTCCTTTCTGTAGGTTGTCCCTTCACTTTGTTGATTGCTTCCTTTGCTGTGCAGAAGGCTTTCTAACTTGATGTAATCCCATTTGTCCATTTTCTATTTGGCTGTCTATGCTAGTGGGATATTAATCAAGAAGTTTTTGTCCACATCAATGCCCTGCAAAGTTTCGCCAATGTTTTCTTGTAGTATTTTCATAGTCTGAGATCTTACATTTAAGTATTTAATCTGTTTTGATTTGATTTTTGTATATGGCAAGTGATAAGTGTCTAGTTTCATTTTTCTGCGTAGATATCCAGTTTTGCCAGCACCATTTATTGAAGGCACTGTCTTTTCCCCAATGCATGTTCTTGACAGTTTTATTGAAAATGAGTTCACTGTAGGTGTGCGGGTTTGTTTCTAGGTTCTGATTCTGTTCCATTGGTCTGTCTGTTTCTATGCCAGAACCATGCTGTTTTGGTTACTATAGCTCTGTAGCATAAGTTGAAGTCTGGTGATGTGATTCCTCCAGGTTTGTTATTTTTGCTCAGAATAGCCTTGGCTATTCTGGCTCTTTTATGGTTCCAAATAAACTTTAACATTGTTTTTTCTATTTCTCTGAAGAATGTCATTGGTATTTTGATAGGGACTGCATTGAATCTACAGATTACTTTAGATAATGTGGTCATTTTAAAAATATTAATTCTTCTAATCCGTGAATGTGGAATGTTTCCATTTTTTTGTCCTTTTAAATTACTTTCATCAGTGTTTTATAGTTTTCAATACAGAGATCATTCACTTCTTTAAGTTAATTTCTAGGTATTTAACTGTATTTGTAGCTCTTGTAAATGGGATTACTTTTATGATTTTGATAGCAGCAGGAGACAGACAAAACTCCTAAGCATACAGGGACAGGTCCCAGGTGAAAACAAATCTTCAAGCCAAAGACAGCCTGAAATCTGAAAACTGAGCTGCCAGTTCCATTTGATTCCATGACTGGAGTGAATACTTCCTTGTTGCCTTTTAGCCAATCAAATGATCTTTTTCTAGGCCCACCCATGGACCAATCACCATACAATCCACCATTCTGAGCCAATAAAAACCCCAGACTCAGCTTCAAAGATGGCTACCTGCTTTCAGGCCCCCTCTTACACAGAGGGCTACCCACTTCAGGTCCCCTCCCATTGTCCAGAGCTTTTCTGTTGCTAATATAATATTATTCTCTGCCTTGCTCACCCTCCAGGGCCCACATATCTCTTTCCTCCCGGTTGTGGGACAAGAACCTGGAACCTGTTGAACAGCAGATTTGAAAAGAGCTGTGACACATGTTCCTGCTTGCTGAGCTATTGAGGATAGAAAGCTGCTTGGCATCACATGTCCCAGTTCACCAAGCTACACGGGCAGGACCAAATGAGATGTGACACTTCCTGAGGGCTCAGACCTCAGGACTCCCCCAACAAAAACTGTAATACCCCTTGGGGCTCCACAGTTGCTGGCATCTCTTGAGTTTTCGGGTGCTGCTGTGTCCCCCTTCTCCAGACACTGGCACCCAAGGCGGTAGCCAGCCACAGCATGTCAGACCATTTGCAGGCTGATCCCAGAGCCAAGGCAGTTGTGGGTTCCAGACCTGTAGTGTGAGCAGAGCACAGCCTGCTGGGCTGAATGAGTGGAGCAAGCCCAACAGGCCCAAGCAAAATCTGGGCAGAGGTGCTAGCAGCCATGGAGATTTCCACTTACTGATGTGGCATCAAAAAAATCCTGCGTCAATTTCTTTTTCACATTGTTCACTGTTGTCATACAGAATTGTTACTGATTTTTATATGTTGATTTTATATGTTGCAACTTTACTGTATTTATCAGTTCTAATAGTTTCACTTTTTTTTCTGGAGTCTTTAGGTTTTTCCAAATATAAGGTCATATTATCTGCAAACAAGGATAATTTGACTTACTTATTTTCTATTTGAATGCCCTTTATGTTTTGCTCTTGTGTGATTCCTCTAGCAAGGACTTTCAGTACTGTGTTGAAGGATAGTGGTGAAAGTGGGTGTTCCAGATCTCAGAGGAAAGACTTTGTTTCCCCTCATTCAGTATGATGCTAGCTGTGAGTCTATCACATATGGCTTTTATTATGATTGGGTATGTTCCTTCTATACCCAGATTTTTGAGGGTTTTTATCATGAAGAGATGCTGAATTTTATCAAATGCTTTTTCAGCATCAATTGAAATGATGTTATGGTTTTCTTCCTTCACTCTGTTGATATGATGTATCACAGTTATTGATTTGCATATGAACCATCCTTGCATCCCTGGGATAAATCCCACTTTGTCATGATGAATGATCTTTTTAATGAATTGTCAAATATGGTTTGCTAGTATTTTATTGAGGTTTTGCATCAATATGCATCTGAGACATTGGCCTGTAGTTTTCTTTTTTAATGTGCAATGATGTGTGCTTTGGTAATAGGGTAATACTGGACTCAGAGAATGCACTGGAAATATTCTCTCCTCTTCTATTTTTCAGATTAGTTTAAGTATGTTGGTATCAGTTCTTCTTTAAATGTTTGGTAGAATTCAGCAGTGAAGATATCAGGTTTCAGGCTTTTCTTAACTGGGAGACTTTTTATTATGACTTTGATCTCATTACTTGTTATTGATCTGTTCAGCTTTTGTATTTCTTCCTGGTTCAATCTTGGTAGGTTGTACATGTTTACACTTTGGTTTATCAAACATTGTCTAGGAATTTGTCAATTTCTTCTAGATTTTCCAGTTTATTGGCATATTGTTGCTCTGAATTCATTATCTTAAAGCAGGTCTCTTCAGTTATGTAGATCTAGAGGGCCCAGATATCAGTTGTCTCCTGCTTGGACATATTGCTTAATGAACTCTGTTTTGTAGAAAGTCTCTGTTTAAGAAAATCAAGTATCCTTTGATTTATCAAATGCTGTTAAAATTAGGTGAATAAGCTCATGAACCAATAATATAATACTCTGCATTACTATTTAGGGAGTTTTACACAGTGACTTAAGAAGATGAATTAAGTCTGAAAAACTTAGACATTTTTTTCATTGTCGAATGCCATGATCTTGATAAGGTTTTCTTTCAGAGAAACATTTAACAAGCTAGCTAGTTTATAATTATAAAATTATAATTTTATAATTTTTGAAAACTACAAACTTGTAAGGGTTACTTTAAAAATATAACTGTTTTAGAAATGATCTTTTTAAAGTAATTGTCTATTGTGAAGCCTTGATAATTTTATACAGGTTATCAATAAGTGTAAAAGTTTAAATACAGAGACACAAGATTTTTCCAAAGAAATATGACAATTTACAGACAGATTTGGGTTTATAGTATTGTATAATGCCATACATATATACAATATAATACATATGTACAATATTACATATATATTGAGAGAGTACATATTGTATAATACAGTATCATTAGATTTAAATCATTGGGTATATTCTAGGTGGATTGTCATTTTTATGGTGCTTATCATATTTGAATTTTCAAATATGAATTGTTATTATTTAGCAAATGTCATGGATTTTTCTCTTTTTCCTGATGTATATAATATGGGTGGATTATACCAATGTTATCTGCAACTTACCTGCGAAGGGAAAAGAATGTATTGGGGCTTTTTCTTAAAGTTAGACTTCAGTTTTATTCCATCCAAATGCTACTTTAAACACCATAAATGAAAAGTATGTAGAGCCAGACAAAACTGGTCACAACTATCCCAAAGAGGTAATTGAGCAGAAGAAATAACTTGCCCATACTCACACAATAAAAAACTAATAGTAATAGTAATAGCTATCATCACTAATAGCTACTAATAGTAATAGCTACCCTAGAGGTATCACAATACTAATAGTAATAGCTACTATACATCACAAATGTATACTAGTCCCTTGGTATGTGCTCGAGAAGTTTCAGGACCCTCACATATACCAAATTCTCTCAACTCTTCACAATGCATGGTTCCCACTAATGCTTCTAACCTTAACCTACACAGAATGTGTATATTTTGTCTATGTTTTTATTCATCTGGAGTTTGCTATGTTTTCTGGGGTTAGTAGAATCTTGGAAAGTGCTAACCTTGTTGACACCTTATATACTTACTCAATTGCTTCTGTATCAATATATTTTTTATAGATGGTAGGCCTTGGGAATATAGGAGATAACATAACTTTGTATAACATTAACCTAAAATCTATTCAGTAAGAATTTTCCAAAGCTTGATGGTAATGGACGAGGATGATGTTAAATATTAGACAAAAAAAAGATAACAGGATGATTCTCATACATAAACTGGAGGAAATTAAATGTACAACTGAATCCACAGATATGCCATTAATAGGAGGCAACCGTGAGATGTAGTTGTTATTATAAGCAACCAAATTTTCTTCTCTGATTCTGCACGCCTTTGAGAGGTGAGTAGTGAACCAATTCCTTTGAAACATATCATAAAATAATTTACATTTGAAGGTATATGATTGAATAGATGAGTTATATAAATTTAAAGCTGTCCATTCTCACTGAAATCTGATTAATGAAAATGGTAATGAAGAAAAATAGAGAAAGAAAAAAGTCTTCTTGTAACTGAAGATTATAGAAGTTTTAAAGATGGAAAGGCCATTTAGGTTATCTTGTTCATCTCCTTGACAACCCAGAATCACACCACATTGTATTGACTACGATGTCTTAAAAAGACTATTTTTAATGATATAAGAGAGAGAAAACCTTTGACATTGCCTTTTGGAGTCAGTTTTTCCATCTGAACTTTTGCTTTTCAGAGTTGATTTAAAATGCTTTGTTCTTGCAGGTTTCAAGATGATACTAAATTTATGTTTAATAAAATATATCCTATTTTATGTTTAAAATAAAATGTTGTGCTTAAGACCTATGGAGAGGTATCACAATACTAATAGTAGTAACTATTGTCACTAATAGCTACTGACAGTAATAGCTACCCTACAGGTATCACAATACTAATAGTAATAGTCCCTTGGTATGTGCCAGAGAAGTTTCAGGACCCTCACATGTACCAAAATCCGTGCATCCTCAAGCTCCCCTGTCAATCCTATGAATCTATGTGTATGAAAATTTGGGCCCTCATTGTACACACGTTTTGCATTCCACTAATACTGTATTTTTTTTTTTTTTTTTTAGAGAAGGGTTCATGCTTTGTTGCCCAGGGTGGAGTGCAGTGGCATGATCATAGCTCACTGCCCCCTCAGATATTTTGGGCTCAGGCAATCCTCCCACCTCAGCTTCCCAAGTAACTGGGACCACAGCACATGCCACTAGCAGGATTAATTTTCTTTTTCACTTTTTTGGAGATGGGGGTCTCCCTAAGTTGCCCAGGCTAGTCCCCAACTCATGGCCTGAAGCAATCCTCCCTCCTCAATCTCCTGAATTCCTGGGAAAACAAGTGCAAGCCACTGCACCTAGCCACATACTGTATTTTTCATCCAAGTTTGGTTGAAAAAAAAATCTGCATATAAGTGCACCTTACACAGTTCAAACCCATGTTATTCAACGGTAAACCGAATATGCTCTGGGCAAGCAGCTGTGTGAGGTATATTACTGACCTAATGCTTGGGGGTGGAGGGAAGAAGAGAGACATTATTATCTAAATTTTATAGATAACATTGCAAAGGAAGCTCAGTGAGATAAAAGACGCTTGTCAAATGATAGAGATTAGCAAGCAACACAGCCGTTACTCAAACTCAAGTCTGCCTGGCTTCATGGGTGATTTTTCCAAAATGATACAAAAGTGAAAATTTTTGTGACAGCATCTTTCTTAATCAGTGATTACTTTCAGCTGTCTTCACATTTCTGCCTTAGAATGATGCCACACATTATGACAGATATGCAAATAGCATTTGAATAGAAAAGAAAAATTAAAATAAAACACAGTAATAAAGGCCCAATAAAGCAGATCTAATGAATAGCTTCTTTAGAGAAAATGCAATATTAACAGTTTCTCAGAAATTTGAGAAAGATTTTTTGAAAGTTTTTGTGCTTAAATAAACATAAATGTACTAGATAAAAGTTTGCTCTTTCCTCTTGCTGAGTTTCACTTATTTATAGACCAGTAAATGGTTAATTTCTATAAATGTTTCCAACTGAAAATAATGTGTACACTGCAGTAGCTGTTAAATGTTCCACATATGTCCATTAGGTCATGATTGTTAAATGTGTTGTTTGTATTTCATAGCTCCTCACTAACTCTTTGTTTCTTAATTTATTTCCTAGAGATATATGTGAAAATATACACATTATATTTGTAAATGTGACTTGTTTTCCTTTTTACTCTCAATTTTCACTTTAAATTTTTGAGTATGCTATTTGAATCTAAGCTATTAGTCTATGCATTTTAAAATGGTATTTTTGCTTGCTAAGCCTTTGTCATTATGAAATCAATTTCTATATTTGTAGCAACATCTGTCATACATTATGAAAATCTAACTTGTCAATATTAATATGGTGGTATCAATTTTTGTAATATTTTTATACTATGTTTTTCACCATCCTTTTATTTTCAATTCTTCTGTATCTTTAGGTTTTTGATGTATGTTATAAACAGCATATAGCTTAGAAATCAAATCATTTTCCTTCACCTGAAGCATGTAATCCTTTTGTTTTTACTTAATGTAAATACTTACATTCTAATCTAAAATCTTATTTTGCCCTATGTATTTATTGCATAAATTGTATGTCTCTTCATCATTTTTGTAATTACTATGATCTTAATAATTTCATTTTTTATTCTCTTAATGCTTTTACAATCTTAAATTCCCATTTTTTTCTATCAGCATTTATCTAGAAAGCACTCAGTTAAAGTTAAATATAATTTTTATTTTTTCTCTCTTAAACTGAATTTATTTATTTTAAATTAAAATAAATTTAAAAAGTTTAATTTAAATTAAATTTTATTTATTTATTTATTTATTTATTATTGTACTTTAAGTTCTAGGGTACATGTACCCAAACTGCAGGTTTGTTACATATGTATACATGTGCCATGTTGGCGTGCTGCACCCATTAACTCGTCATTTACATTAAGTATTTCTCCTAATGCTATCCCTTCCCCCTCCCCCCATCCCACAACAGGCTCTGGTGTGTGATGTTCCCCACCCAGTGTCCAAGTGCTCTCATTGTTCAATTCCCACCTATGAGTAAGAACATGTGGTGTTTGGTTTTCTGTCCCTGCGACAGTTGGCTCAGAATGACGGTTTTCAACTGCATCCATGTTCCTATAAAGGACATGAACTCATCCTTTTTTATGGCTGCATAGTATTCTATGGTATATATATGCCATATTTTCTTAATCCAGTCTGTCATTGATGGATATTTGGGTTGCTTCCATGTCTTTGCTATTGTGAAGAGTGCCACAATAAACATACGTGTGCATGTGTCTTTATAGCAGCATGATTTTTAATCCTTTGGGTATATGCCCAGTAATGGGATGGCTGGGTTAAATGGTATTGCTAGTTATAGATCCTTGAGGAATCACCACACTGACTTCCACAGTAGTTGAACTAATTTACAGTTCCACCCAAAGTGTAAAAGCATTAGTATTTCTCCACATCCTCTCCAGCACCTGTTGTTTCCTGATTTTTTTAATGATTGCCATTCTAACTGGTGTGAGAAGGTATCTCATTGTGGTTTTGATTAGCATTTCTCTGACGGCCAGTGATGATGAGCATTTTTTCACATGTCTGTTGGCTACATAAATGTCTTCTTTTGAGAAATGTCTGTTCATATCCTTTGCCCACTTTTTGATGGGGTTGTTTGATTTTTTTCTTGTAAATTCGTTTAAGTTCTCTATAGATTCTGGATATTAGCCCTTTGTCGGATGGGTAGATGGTAAAAATGTTCCCATTCTGTAGGTTGCCTGTTCGCTCTGATTTCTTTTGCTCTGCAGAAGCTCTGTAGTTTAATTAGATTCCATTTGTCCATTTTGGCTTTTGTTGCCATTGCTTTTGGTGTTTTAGTCATGAAGTCCTTGCCCATGCCTATGGCCTGAATAGTATTGCCTAGGTTTTCTTCTAGGGTTTTGATAGTTTTAGGTTTAACATTTAAGGTTTTAATCCACCTTGAATTGATTTTTGTATAAGTTGTAAGGAAGGGATCCAGTTTCAGCTTTCTACATATGGCTAGCCAGTTTTCCCAGCACAATTTATTAAATAGGGAATCCTTTCCCCATTTCTTGTTTTTCTCAGGTTTGTCAAAGATCAGATGATTGTAAATGTGTGGTATTATTTCTGAGGGCTCTATTCTGTTCCGTTGGTCTATATCTCTGTTTTGGTACCAGTGCCATGCTGTTTTGGTTACTTTGGCCTTGTAGTATAGTTTGAAGTCAGGTAGGGTGATGCCTCCAGCTTTGTTCTTTTGGCTTAGGATTCTCTCGGCTATGTGGGCTCTTTTTTGGTTCCATATGAACTTTAAAGCAGTTTTTTCCAATTCTGTGAAGAAACTCATTGGTAGCTTGATGGGAATGATGTTGAATCTATAAATTACCTTGGGCAGTATGGCCATTTTCATGATATTGATTCTTCCTATCCACGAGCATGGAATGATCTTCCATTTGTTTGTGTCCTCTTTTATTTCTCTGAGCAGTGGTTTTTAGTTCTCTTTGAAGAGGTCCTTCACATCCCTTGTAAGTTGGATTCCTAGGTATTTTACCCTCTTCGAAGCAATTGTAAATGGGAGTTCACTCATGATTTGGCTCTGTTTGTCTGTTATTGGTGTATAGGAATGCTTGTGATTTTCCCATTGATTTTGTATCCTGAGACTTTGCTGAAGTTGCTTATCAGTTTAAGTAGATTTGGGCTGAGACGATGGGGTTTTCGAAATATAAAATCATGTCATCTGCAAACAGGGATAATTTGACTTCCTCTTTTCCTAATTGAATACCCTTTATTTCTTTCTCCTGCCTGATTGCCCTAGCCAGAACTTCCAACACTATGTTGAATAGGAGTAGTGAGAGAGGGCATCCCTGTCTTGTGTCAGTTTTCAAAGGGAATGCTTCCAATTTTTGCTCATTCAGTATGATATTGGCTTTGGGTTTGTCATAAACAGCTCTCATTATTTTGAGATACATTCCATCAGTACCTAGTTTATTGAGAGTTTTTAGCATGAAGGGCTGTTGAATTTTGTCAGAGGCCTTTTCTGCATCTATTGAGATAATCATGTCGTTTTTGTCTTTGGTTCTGTTTATATGATGGA
>NW_012119132.1:23595-57189 GCF_000951035.1 Colobus angolensis palliatus
TGTCCAGAAATTTATCAGTTTCTTATAGATTTTCTAGTTTATTTGCATAGAGGTGTTTATAGTATTCTATATCACCTGCCTTGGGGAAGAGGAATTCTAGTTTCCATGGCTAGCCTTTAATGAGAATGAGGGCCTAAGACAAGAGGGTAGGAGAGGGTAAGAAACAGTGTTTTGCTTCTGAGGCTGCTTCTGGGGTCTTCATTTTGGAGTATTGTTTTCTGAGCCCCAATACTGTTTAACTTAGAACATATATTTTTAATTGTCAACATTTAAATTTTTTCTGGTCTGTTTTTTTTTTTTCATTTTGGATTTTACATTAATTTTTACTTTCTTTTTCTTCTTTTATCATTTCTGTTAGTGGATATCTGTTGGTGGTAAACCTTTTCTTTTCTGAAACATGTGTGCTTTTTTCTCATTCTTGAAAAATATCTCCAGTGTATGCAAGTATAAGTTGGCTATTATTTTAGTTCGGCTCATTGAAGATATCTTCTATCACCTTTGGTTTTTTAGGTTGCTATTTAAAAGGATGTTTTTAGTCTAGCTGCTATTCCTTTCAAAGTATTTTTTCCCTGCTTTTAAGATTTTTTATTTAATTTTTTTTCAGTTAAAGAAAAACATGAATGGCTTATTTCCTTACTTCTCTCCACTGCTTCTTTCTCTTTTCTTTTTCTCCTTCATCTTCTTCTTCCTTCCCTTCCTGTTCTTTCTTTATCATCCTTCGGAGTCTCTGAGACTCTATAAATCGTGGATTTTTGTTTCATCATTAATAGAAGTTTTCTGCCGTTATCTTTTTAAATAAAGTCTTTACATCTTTCTCTCCGTACCAACCCCAAGACTACAATCCAATATATTGTATACATTCTTACTGTACACTTTGTATTTCTATACACTCTTCTGTATTTTCTTTCTTTACCTCTCTATGCTCTTTATGAATAATTTCTGATTCATCTTTCAATTTATATTCTCTCTTAAATTTTGTCCAATATACTGACAAATATGTTCATTGTGTTTCCTGGTGTCTAAATTTGGTTATTTCATTTTCTATTTTTAGAATATTTCTTTGGTTCTTTTAGAACTTGAATGTGCCACATTTTATAATTACCTATTCCTTACAGTTATTTTCAAGCTCGTTACTTATTTCTTTAAACCAATTAAGCATGATCCATATTAACTAATTATAGCATCTGAGGTTATGTATGCATCTACTTATGCTATCTCTTATATTTATTGTTTCTTCCTCATTTTGCTTTTACTCTTCCTTTCTGTCTTCCTTCCTTTTTATTCTGACCATTTTCTACATATTGTCCTTAAGAAACTATGTATAGGTATTTCTAAATGCTTACAATAATGTGCTTTCCTTCAGAGATACTTCATATTAGTTCCACCACGTGCCTATCGGCGCTCCCAGTCAACCAAGTTTTAAGTTTTAGCTGAAAATGCTTAAACTTGGCTAAGCTATTCATTCTTGGGGAGCATTTACACACAAGAACAAGTTAAGACATCCTTCTCTGTAACACCTTGAGTTTAGGGAGGGCAAGTGAGAGGGATACATATTTAGGGCTACACATTTAGTTCTGCTTCATTCATATATCTACACTGAGATGCTACAATTAGTTAATATGGGTCATGTATAGCTACATTGAGATTGTAGCTATTTGAGCCCTCTGATAAATGAAGAGAATATCTTATATGATTACTCTTCAGTAGGCTTTGGGGTTCCATTATATGAGGGACCCTGGCATATTAAAACTGTGAAACCAAAACTGAGGTAATATCAGCAAATGTCTTCACAGTAGAAACAGGCTCCGTGTTTTGATAATCAGTTTATCTCTCTGGATTCAGAATTTCTTACAAAAATTGGCCAATGTTCATAGATATTTGAGAGAAATTATATATATATACACACACACACTTATAGACCTCTATATACTATATATCTATATATATACACACACACATTTTATCTATCTATCTATCTATATAGAGGGGGGGAGAAATATCAAATTAGCTCATGAATTTTCAGTCACTTGGACCCCACTGGTCTAGGATGCCTTTGATCATACATCTGCAGTCAGTTGGCGTGTGAGCTGTGAATTGTCTTTGTTGATGTTACCTAGGGTCTCCCACGTGCCTGGTGCCTCTACTGGGATTAATTAGTGTTCTCAGATCTAATTCTCATAGTTTCATATCATCCAACAGGCTAGTCAGGTATTGTTCAAGTGTTCAATCCCAATGACAGTGTTCTGAAAACGATGAAGTGCATAAGGCATCTTGAGGTTTTGGTGTGGAATTGACACACCACAACTTTGGCGGCATTCTATTGCCAAAGCAAGTCTTACAAACAGGACAGAGGAAATAGACTCTATGTTTTAATATAAGAAGCTGTAAATGTGTATGAAAAGTTGTGGATATAAGGAGAACTGAAGGAATCAGGTCATTTTGCAAGCTAACACACCACACACACACACACACACACACACACACACATACTTTAGCATATTTCATTTTATCAGTGGGATGTTTGGTTTGAATAACTGAAGTCAATATTTTGTCTTTTCATCTATACATGCTTATTGTTTCTTTGTGCGCTTTCATTTTGAAAAATTTCTTTTCTTCTTTCCATCTACATTCCTTTGGCTTTGGAAGTTTATATTCTCAAATATTTCTACCTCACTCAAATCACTAATTTGCCCGTTTTCTTCCCTCTGCATCATTTCTTTACCAGCCTCTTAAATTTAGTTTTATTTCTGGTTAAAAACGTATTTATTAACTGTTTATTCTCCCCTGTGTCTAAAAAATAAACAAAAATAAATATGTCTGACCCTGTTTCCTCAACAATTTGGAAATTGTTACCAATTCCAGGAGCCACATGTTCTTCTGTTGAGACCCATCATACTCTGAAAATCTCCTAAATACCAATAGGTGACAAACAATTGACTTATTTGTACAGAGACTAACAAATACTTTGAGGCTTGCAAAGTTATCAGTTGAACTACCTGAGTTAGTTCAAACTGAACAATTCTGGTGGTATGGAGTCATATTAATTAGTTTGGAAATAAAGCCATTCCTCTAAGTTCAAGGTATTATTAGAAGGGCTGTTTGGTTTAAAGCAAAACAGCAAAACACTTATGTTATGAGCCCTCCATCTGAAGTCAACACAGCCCTAATCTTGATTGTGTTTTATGTTTGGACGCCCATAAAAGAATCAACATGCAACAGGCAATGTAAGTTATATCCATAGACTGTGCTATTCAAGAAAACCTAATAGTTTTAGAAGTAACTTGGCATCCAATAAGAGTAGATTGTGATAGAGATTATTTCAAAACAGATCATGCATCTGAATGTAAAAATAAGGTAACTTGGTTAAAGGAATATAATTTATACATTATAATTTATATTGCTAAAATTAAATTATTTTAATAATAGTTATGCAAAAAATCAGAGAGACTGTAAAGTATAATACATAATATTGTATTAAACATTAGTTGAGTGGTCTCTATGTGCATAGATCTCTCTTGCCATATATATACACACTATATATCATATATATCATATATACACACATATCATATATCATATGTCATAGGATACATATGATATAGATGACATATACATGTATCAGGTCATTTACATTTTAGGATAACTCTTAAAATATTTATATAATTATCACTCTGATTTTAAAGACATCAGTTGGGACTCAAGCAGATTTTATAATGTTTCCTAAAGCATATGGCTAGTAGGTGGAAAGCAGGATTAAATTTAAACATTCTGACTCAGAATCACTCTGGACTGAAATTATAAACACCTGGGATTGAAGTCCATCAAACCATATACTGGCTCTTTCAAGTATGCTATTTAACACTTTGAATTCTAAATTTTCTGACTTGTATGATGGAGGTAATAATAAATTAAAAATTTACAATGTATCAAGTCCTTTATACACATTATCTTATTTAATATTAATGTCTCCATTTTATGGATGATAAAAAAAAAAAACCTACACGGTCACTCAGCTAGGAATTTGTGAACTAAGGAGTCAAACCAACACCATCTGGCTCTGGAAGCTACATCAGGATACTCTTACCCTGACGCTGCTAGGAAAATGTGTGAGAATGAAATAAAGCACTATAAATTTCATATGGCATGTAAAGTGCTGTGTAATGTGATATTCATTATATCATCATCATCTTTGTCACTATCATCAATTTTAATTCACAGTTGCCTCTCTGGAACCTTTTTTTTTTTCTGAGAATCAATTCTCTGTATAATAATAAATGCAGTCATCATGCCACAAATGGTGCCCTAATTAAAATAACAAATGCAAACCTTCTCTTTTTTTAAGTTTGAAGGGAAACCATTTCATTCTCCCCTATATTTCCATCCTTTCTGGCAATTAACCTACAAAAAAGGACTCTAAATCCCTAGGTGGATTTCATCCTTCAATCAGCTAATGAAGCTGGGAATCAGTTGGTTCTTGAGAAGGGTACTCTAGTGGACCATATGTTAAAGCTATATCATGAACACTTTCCTGAAAAATGCAGTCCTACTAAGTAAAAGTCTTCTCTCTTCAAGAATAGCAGTCATATAATGAACTTTATACTAAATATAAGTTATACATATTTCTTGGAGCAACACATACTTCTTAGTGTTTCTTGAGAATACTAACGAATACACTGGCAGAGCTTAAAGATATGTGGTAGGATAGCTCAGGTTTTGAACAAGGGGAGGAGAAACTTGAAATGGAAATAAAATGTTCATCACTGAAATCCCTGCCTTGGAACCCTTATCTATGGTCAGGTACCTTGAGTAGAATTGACCATAGCTGTCACAAAACCAACTGGAATTGGAGTGCAGTGAAGCCTGTGACATGGAAGAGGATGAGGCTAATACATTCAAAAATAGTGTGGTTATAACAGTTAAAGAATAATTTTTTTCCTGTAGTTGAAATAGTACATTATTGACAATTGAGGGGTGGAGCACAGCTGTGCACAGTCAGTAATTGCTACTGAAATGGAAAGTGAATGTTTCAGCAAGATAAAGTATTTGCATTTAAATATGAAAAAATCAAGTCAGCACTATCTTTGGATTAGGGTTTCTGAACATCACTTATGAACACTGCTTATTTTCTTTATTTTTCATGGTTAAGGTTTGTTTTTTCACCTAGCTGTAAAGATAAACAGAAAACACTGTCAATGATGTGATCTTGTATCATTCTCATGTTTTGGAATAGTGGGCATGGGGAATGGAGAAGGGGGGTTGCAGGAAAAAATAATCTAGCAATTTACCAGGATCTAACTGATAAAGGAATATTCCAGAATAATTATTGTGCTCCAAGGAAATAGTTTTCATAATCAATATACCACATTATTTGTGTGGTATTTGTTCTTCCTATTAAAAATATCATGTGACATGTACTGTTTCTAGATACATGAGTTATTTCCATATGTGCAAATTCTGATTTAATTTGCATACTTCATAAAGGGAATACATTTACATTATGACTAAAACTTAAAGGTGCAAACAGGCGAAGAAAATCATTAGTATGTGTGACTGATATATAGATGTAAATATATCAGTAAATATGAAGAAGTGTATACATATGTATGTATCTGTGTGTGTGTGTGTGTGTTTGCGTGTGTTTGCGTGTGTAGCTATGAAAGCTATCAAATCAACCAGGAGGCAAAATGTTGAATAATCAAATGATGATATTGTTGAATGATCAAATGATGATACTCAGTATGTGATATATCAGATTGATTATACATTTTTATATTGCAGCATTCAGTATTCAATCATTCTTATTTATGTAAAATATCTTCAAGTCTAAGACAATATCTACCTGAAACCAACAGAAATGTAAAGTTTTTACATCTTAATACCATAACATAGGATATTTAAAAATATGGGAATCAAAACCATCGGATTGTGCCAAAACGTGTGTTATATTGGTGCTTTATTTTTTAAAGGAAAAAGAGGTGAAATTTATAAGATAATTACTTGGTTTATCATTTTAAAATTTGTCACTGAACATAAATTTCAAATCCCTTAGGAGACTGGAAAAATAAGGCTATTTTTATTTTTGCGTCTCTTCTAAGGAAATTATTCCATAATGTTGCTGGAAAACAAGTAAAAGAGAAATAATGATAAATTTGCGGAAGTTCACATCCAATTCAACTCGGTGACTCACCATGGGCTGCTGGTTTTCTCTTCGGGGATTCACCATATAGCAACTCTAAAAGGAAATAAGAAACCCAGGGTAGGATAATATTTGTGCTTCACTGAATTTTTAAAACTCTAGAGGATCCCTTTCAGGGTTGCCTGATTTCTATTTTATGGAGGCCATTTAGAACTCTTTAAGTTTTAGATAATCCAATAACAATGCAAAATAATTCTTTTCTATAGACAGGCAAATCCTGTCCTACACAACGGAGGTTCATTTGGCTTCACGCCCACGAAGAAACAAACAGTTTTGTTCCATTTGCATATTCATGGAATTAGTACTGATCTCTAAATGTGTTTACTCACACGATTCTCTGTTGAACCAGTTAAAACATCTCCTTGGATCCCTCATTGATTGCTAAGTAGAATAAGACCTTTAAAAGGTTTGTTTTTTTACATCTGCATAAAAGTAATAATTTTACATTTTTGAATATTAACATGAGGGCATAAAATAATAACAAGAACAGAAACAGCAACACATGCCTTGGGAAAAGAGAAGACCTGTGAACTCTGAGGCTGCAGGAGAGAGCAGTGCAGAGGGGAAAGCAGAAGCAGCTGAAGCTGCACCCAGGAACAGGGGCTGATGGAAAAATACACTGAGGAATACGTTGGGAAAAAAATTAACATATCTTCTCGTTCCTCTTCACTTTCCCATTATGTTTGGACAATCATTGGCTGTAATATAACTGAAGAAAGTAATACCACAGTCTAGTGCCAGTGTTCATAGACGTAAAATCAAGGGAACACAGAAACCAGCCTATGTGAAATATCACATAAACATGTATGGGCCGATTAGCTTTTGGCATTACATCTTCAGCCCTTCTATTATTCCACTTACCAATTTTGCTATTCTAAGTCATGCAATAATAGTACTTTTGGAAGAAATATGAAAAGTAAAAAAGACAAAAATCTGAGAAATGCTACAAAAAGTAAGCAATGTAAGCATAGGGAGTCCACTGGATTTTACCTTTTTTCCACCTCCTTGGTAGAAATTGAGAATGCAGTGTGGTAAGCTAGAGCAATTTTAGAGCTCTCCTCTTCTGTTTTCAATGTTTTAAGATCACTATCTATTGTAGCATGATGTCCAATATCTTTAAAACCATAATTTCCATTTTTTTTCGCTTGCCCTAGGCTGTAGGGCAAACCTGGTCTACATTACTACATCATGGCTGAAAGTAATATTCTAATAAACTGTTGATACAAACAAGATTGTTTATTTGAGAGCACCTTAGAACCGAAAAGAAATAAATTCCAAATATTCAATTGTCTCCATTTTTATTTATATGACAAAGTGTGTTTTTTTTGTTTTGTTTTGTTTTTTTGATGGGGTCTTGCTCAGTCGCCTAGGCTGGAGTGCAGTGGCACCATCTCGGCTCAATGCAAGTTCCACCTCCCAGTTTCACGTCATTCTCCTGTCTCAGCCTCCCGAGTAGCTGGGACTACAGGTGCCCACCACCACGCCCCGCTATTTTTTGTATTTTTAGTAGAGACACTGGGTTTCACCATGTTAGCCAGGATGGTCTCGATCTCCTGGCCTCGTGATCCACCCGCCTCAGCCTCCCAAATTATATATGATAAAGTTTTTAAGAAGAATACAAATTCCAAAATTATTTCCTTAAAAGATATCTTTCCCAAGGCATATAAAAAATATAAAAAACTTAAAGCTATCTCTCCTTTACATCTCCCCAAATCAAACTTGTACATAATGATCTTCATGCTAACATTTGGCTTTTTCTATCCCATACTCATCCATTTCTTACAATCCTTGGCCCTTTCTGACATAATTCCATTCCCTTCCGTCTGAGCTGTAAGCCATTTGTACATCAGCAAACTAGACATATTCTTGATATTGTGATTCGATTTCATGGCAAACATCAGACAGGAATTGCTTACTATAACCATTTTCTACATACAGTTGCAAAGCCAGCCTACTATTTCCAAGGACAATATTGGCAGCAACTAAATTTGACAAGGCTTCTGCATGCTTGATTTTGGAATATACATTAAGCTTGATAGTTTTGCATGCTGTATAGTCATTACTGTGTACTAAAAATACACAATAGTTCCTAGCAAACAGATATACTAGCTATAAAATTTTACTACTTTCTCCTTCACACATTTTGAAGTAGTACTTTGAATTCTGCTCTTTCTTTATTTTCTGAAGAAGGGAAAATCTATGACTATCTAAACTTTGTATGAAAACTAACTATATTTGTGATGTATTGTAGAACAAATTAGCACAGATCTGGTGACTTCAAACGTAGTTTATCATTGAAAAGAACTCGTTAATCAGAGTCTACTTTGCTGGGATTTTATCAGAGCCTAATAGACCTTGAAGGAGAGAAATATCCAACTCAGGTAAGCTCCAGCCGTTTAGGTAGGAGAAGGGAACTACTCAAATCTACCTCATTCCAGCCATTCAGTCCCACATAAGGAGAGAAAATAAATTTAATAAATAATTGTATAATAAAATGTATAGTCCAGAAGCATAAACTCACGAAAAGACTGAAACCTAAGCATAGAGACTATAGAATGCTTCCCTCCCCCAAGAACTTAACTTATACATTTCTAATTGATGGTGGTTTTTCTTACTCAGTACAAGGTATCTGGTTACCAAGAAAAAATTACTAGAAAGCAAAAAACACAATTTGAAAAGACAGAGAAAGCATTAAAGCCACACCTGGCAGTGATATTGTGATTACCAGTCTGGGAATTTGAAACAACTATGATTAATAGTTAAAGGCTCTAGGCCGGGCGCGGTGGCTCAAGCCTGTAATCCCAGCACTTTGGGAGGCCGAGACGGGCGGATCACGAGGTCAGGAGTTCGAGACCATCCTGGCTAACACGGTGAAACCCCGTCTCTACTAAAAAATACAAAAAGCTAGCCGGGCGAGGTGGCGGGCGCCTGTAGTCCCAGCTACTCGGGAGGCTGAGGCAGGAGAATGGCGTAAACCCGGGAGGCGGAGCTTGCAGTGAGCTGAGATCCCGCCATGCACTCCAGCCCAAGTGACAGAGCCAGACTCTGTCTCAAAAAAAAAAAAAAAAAAAAAAATAGTTAAAAGCTCTAATGGATAAAGTGGACAGTATGCAAGAACAGATGATCAGTGTAATCACAGAGATGGAAAGCCTAAGAAAGACCTAAATGAAATGCTAGAGACCAAAAACAGTAACAGAAATGAAGAATGTCTTTCATGAGCTTATTAGCGTATGGCTGAAGAAGGACTTACTAGCTTGAGGTTATATCAATAAAACCTCCAAAACTGGAAAAAAAAAAAAAAAAAAAAGGAGGGGGAAGCCTGAAGAGAACAAACAGAATATCCCAGCACTGTGGGAAAGCTACAGACGTTATAAAACAAG
This sequence comes from Colobus angolensis palliatus, assembly GCF_000951035.1. Classification (NCBI taxonomy): domain Eukaryota; kingdom Metazoa; phylum Chordata; class Mammalia; order Primates; family Cercopithecidae; genus Colobus; species Colobus angolensis. The sequence goes on from NW_012119132.1 coordinate 33,172, forward strand.
TGTAATAGGAATACCAGAAGGATAAGAAAAATGGGACAGAATGAGTATTTAAAACAATGACTGAGAATTTACCCTTGTTAATGTTAGACGTGAAACCACAGATACAGAAAGCTGAGATAACACAAAGCAAGATAAATGCCAAAGACACTACACTTAGTCGTATCATTTTCAAAGTACAGAAAAATCAAAGGCGCAGAAAAACCCTGAAAGAAGCCAGAAGGGGAAAAACACCTCACCTATGGAGTCAGAAGAATTACATTACACTTCTCAGAAACCGTATTAGCAAGAAGAGAATAGACGAAATATATTCACCACTCTAGAAATATGTGCCCTGAAAAATTATCATCAAAAAGTGAAGGAGAAATCCAGACTTTCACAGGTAAACAAAGTTGAGGGAATTTGTTGCTGGTAGACCTGACTTGCAAGAAGTGCTAAAAGAAGATTTTTGAAAAGGAGAAAAATAATAGAGCTCAGGAACTTTAGCATGCATAAAGAATACATGGATTGAAGGGAGAATAAGGTAAAAATAAAATGTTTGACTCTCTGATTCTTAATTGATCTAACGAATAAAAGTTTGTTAAAAATAATGATAGTAGGCTGGGCGCGGTGGCTCAAGCCTGTAATCCCAGCACTTTGGGAGGCCGAGACGGGCGGATCACGAGATCAGGAGATCTAGACCATCCTGGCTAACACGGTGAAACTCCATCTCTACTAAAAAATACAAAAAATTAGCCGGGCGAGGTGACCGGCGCCTGTAGTCCCACCTACTCGGGAGGCTGAGGCAGGAGAATGGCGTAAACCTGGGAGGCGGAGCTTGCCATGAGCTAAGATCCGGCTACTGCACTCCTTCCTGGACGACAGAACAACAAGACTCCCTCTCAAAAAGAAAAAAAAAAAAAGGATAGTAAGAATTCATTTAATTATGTATGTTTATGTATGTATCCTGTGCATATATGTGTATGTGTGTGCTTGTGTAATTATATGTAGTTACAATGAATGCCAGCAATAATACAAAGAACAGAAGGGAGAAACTATAATTATTTTGCTATAAGAGAATTGCATTACTCATAAAGCCATATAGTCTAATGTGAAATTGGAGTTGAATTAGCTGTAAGTGGATACTGCAAACTCTAGGGAAACCTCTTTAAAAAATAAAATAAAAAAGAACTATATCTGATACGCTTCAGAAATGAAAAAATGAAATTATATAAAATACTCAGTTGAAACCGCAAAATACAGAAAAACAGTGAAAGACAAAAGTAGGAACAAAGAAAAATGGGAAATGATGGAAAACTGTAACAAATATAATAGACATTAGTTCAACTACAGTCATGCATCACTTAAAAAAGGGGATACATTCTGAGAAATGCATTGTTAAGTGATTTTGTCATTGTACAAACATGATAGAGTCCACCTACACAAACCAAGATGGTGTAGCCTACTACACACTAGGCTACAAAACTACATGGCATGATAATGTAGAGGAAATACTCCCTAATTCATTCCGTGAGGCCAACATTACCCTGATACCAAAACCAAAGACAATCTAAGAAAAAGAAAACTGTAGACCAATACGTCTTATGAATATAAATGCAAAAGTCCTCAGCAAAATATTAGCAAATAAAATTCAGTATGTATAAAAATAATTATACACCATGAGCAAATGAGATTTATCCCAGGTATACAAAGTTGGTTCAACATTCAACAGTCAATTAATGTAATCCATAATGTCATCAGGCTTTAAAAGGAAAAACATATGATTATATCAATAGATGCAGAAAAGGTATTTGAAAAACTTCCATCACAGAATCATGATGAAAAACAAAACACAACAAAAAAATCTTCAGTAAACTAGGAATAGAGGGGACCTTCCTCAATTTGATATTTTAAAATCTGCAAAAATACTACTGGTAGCATCATATTTAATGGTGAGAAACTTAAAGGTTTCCCACTGTGATCAGGAAGAAGTTAAGGATGTCTTCTCTCATTATTCCTTTTCAACATTGTGTTAGACATACCAGCTAATACAGTAAGACAATAATGAGCAATAGAGGTGTACAGATGGGAAGAAAGAAATAAAACTTTGTTTATAGATTGCATGATCATCTCAGAACATTCAAAAATGGACAAAAAAATCTTCTGGAACGAATACATAATTATAGGAAGGTTACAGGATATAAGCTTAATATACAAAAGTCAGTTGCTTTCCCATATACCAGTCATGACCAAGTGCAATTTGAAATTAAAAACATAAGCAAACCAAAAAATAAAATACTTAAGAAAAACTCTAACAATATATATATTAGATCTATATGACAGAAAACTCTGGGCTGGGCATGGTGGCTCACGCCTGTAATCCCAGCACTTTGGGAGGCCAAGGTGGGCATATCACGAGGTCAGGAGATAAAGACCATCCTGGCTAACATGGTGAAATGCTGTCTCTACTAAAAATATGAAAAATTTGCCGGGCGTGGTGGTATGTACCTGTAGTCCCAGCTACTCGGGTGGCTGAGTCAGGAGAATCGCTTTAACCCAGGAAGCGGAGGCTGCAGTGAGCTGAGATCACAGCAACATACTCCAGCCTAGGTGACAGAGTGAGACTGTCTCAAAATAATTTTTTTTTTTTATAAAAGAGAAATTAGAAAACTCCAACAAATGATATTAAGTAAGTACTAAATAAGGAGACAGTCCATGTTTATGGTTTGTAAGATTCAATATTGTTAAGATGTCAGTTCTTATCCTGCTCTATAGATTCAATGCAATCCAAATGAAAATTCCACTGTTTTTTTGTGATTAACAAACTTATTCTAGAGTTTATCTGAAGAGCTAAAACTACAAAATAGGCAACACATATTGAAGTAGAAGTAAAAAGTTGGAGGATGACACTGTCTCTCTTCAAGATGTACCATAAAGCTGTAATAAATTTTAATAGTGTGGCATTGGCGGAAGAATAGGCAAATAAGTAAATGGAACAGAATAGAGACTCCACAAATAGATCCCCATAAATATAATCAAGAGAGCAAAGGCAATACAATCAAGCAAAAAAGTCTTTACAACAAATAGTATTGTAACAACTAGACATCCACATGAAAAAAAAAATGAATCTAGACATAAACCTTAAACACTTTTCAAAAATTAACTAAAGTGGATCATAGATATAAATGTAAAAGGCAAAACTATACAACTCTTAGAAGATAACACAGGATTAAACCTAGATAACCTTGAGTATGGTGATGGCTTCTTAGAAACAACAAAAAAGGCATGCTCCATGAAAAAAATAATTGATAAACTGGACTTTATTAAATCTTAAAACTTCTGTGTGAAAGAAACTGTAAACAGAATAAGATAAGCCATATATTGAGAGAAAAAAATATTTTCAAAAGACACACCTAATAAAGGACTATTACCCAAAATATACAAAGAACTCTGAAAACTCAACAATAAGAAAACAAACAATCTAATTAAAAAATGGACCAGTGACCTTAAGTGACACTTTACAAAACAACATATTTATCAGATGGAAAATACTCATATAAAAAGATGTTCCACATCATATGCCATCAGAGAAATTTGAAATAAAATAAGAGTGAGATAATGCTACACACCTATAAGAATGGCCAAAATCTGGAAGACTGAAGCACCAAATGCTGTGAAGCATGTGGAGCAACAGGAACTCTAATTCATTGCTAGTGGGAATCTTAAACCATATACTCACTTAGGAAGACAGTTTGACAGGACAGTTTCTTGACAAACTAAACATATTCGTACCATATGTTCCAGCAATTTCACTTTTTTGTATTAACCAAAAGAAGTTGACAACTTCCGTTCATGCAAGAAGCTGCACACAGATGTTTTTAGCAGCTTTCTTCTTATTTGTCAAAATTTGGAAGCAAACAAAATGTCCTTCAGTAGGTAAATGGATAAATAAACTGTGATACACCCAGACAGTAAAATATTACTCAGCACGAAAAAGAAATGAACTACCAAATCATGAAAAGTCATGGAGAAACCTTAGATACATATTACTAAGTGAAATGAACAAATCAGAAATTGTCACATACTATACAATACCAACTATATGACATTTTGTAAAAGGCAAAACAATGGAGAAAGCAAAAAGTTTAGTGATTACCAGGGATTGGGGGACTGATGAATAGGCAGAACACAGAGGATTATTATGGCAGTGAAAACCCTCTGTATAATACTATAATGACTGACAGATGTCATTATATATTTGTCCAAACTCATAACGTACAAAGGGCAGAGCTGCCCAAGACCATGGTAACCCACCTCTTGCATCAGTATGACCTGGATATGCCACATGGAGTCAAAGGAGATAATTTTGGAGCTTTAAGATTTGACTGCACCCCCTCTGGATTTCAGACTTTCTTGGGGCCTGTAGTTCCTTTGTTTTGGCCAATTTCTTCCACTTGGAATGAATGTATGTGTCTATTACTATACTCTCATTGTATCTAGGAAGTAACTAACTTGCCTTGATTCTATAGGCTCATAGGCAGAAGGGACTTGCCTTGTGTTAGATGAGCCTTTGGAATGTGGACTTTTGAGTTAATGTTGAAATGAGTTAAAGTCTTTGTGGGACGGTTGGGAAGGTATGATTTGTTTTGAAATGTGAAGATATGAGATTTGGAAGGGGCCACTGAGGAAGGATATGGTTTGCTTTGTCCCCACCCAAATCTCATCTTGAATTGTAGCTCCCATAATTTCCATGTGTTTCAGGAGGGACCCAGTGGGAGATAATTGAATCATGGGGTCAGTTTCTCCTGTACTGTTCTCATAGTAGTGAATAAACCTCACAAGATCTGATGGTTTCATACGGGAGACCCCTTTCTCTTGGTTCTCACTTCTCTCTTATCTGCCACCATGTAACATGTGCATTTCACCTTCTGCCATGATTGTGGGGCCACCCCAGCCACGTGGAACTGTGAGTCAATTAAACCTCTTTTTCTTTATAAATTACGCAGTTGCAGGCATGTCTTTATCAGCAGTGCAAGAACAGACTAATACAGAGTTTTACCTTTTACTTTCATGACAATGAAGTTCATATATTTCTATGCTCACTGAGTGTGACAACATGAATTTATTTGTGCTCATTCTATAAGTTAGATATTCTTCTTCAGTTCTGTCAGTCTACTCTTTTAGTACTTGGAAAACTGCACCCCTTCCTTCTGGCCTACATGGCTTCACATAAGTAATGTTCATTTCTCTCTGGCCTGTTTTCAAGATCTTTAAAAATATTTACTTTTCATACATTTATTAATCATGGGACTGGGTGAAGATTTCTTTAGGTTTATATGTTGTGGGGTTTACCCATATTCTGAATCTGTAAGTTTATTTCTTTATCAAATTTTCAAACTTTTAGCCACAATCTTTTTAATACATTTTCAGTCTCTCTCTTTTGTCTTCTTCTGGAATTCTAACAGTGAATGATATGAATATTATATGTTTTGTTATTATTCCACCAGTGCATGAGACTTTTTTTCCAGTTTATTTTCTCTCTGTTCATACTGGGTAAATTCTATTGATCTGTCATCATGTTCAGTGAATCTACTCTCATAACTACTCTATAATGAGCCCATTCAGTAAATTGGGTTTTAAAAATTATTTTGGCTACTATATATATTTAAATTTCTATAATTTCCATTTTTCATATTTTATAGCATCCATTTCTTTGCTGAGATTTTCTAATTTTTATTTTATTACATTTTTTGAGGTGGAGTCTTGCTGTGTCACCAGGCTGGAGTGCAGTGGCACCATCTCAGCTCACTGCAACCTCCGCCTCCCGGGTTCAAGCGATTCTCCTGCCTCAGCCTCCTGAGTAGCTGGAACTACAGGCATGCGCCACCATGCCCAGCTAATTTTTGTATTTTTAGTAGAGACAGCATTTCACCATGTAGGCCAGGATGGTCTTGATCTCTTGACCTTGTGATCCGCCTGCCTCGGCCTCCCAAAGTGCTGGGAGTGAGCTACCATGCCTGGCCTGCAATTGCATTCAAAGCATTTTTATGATGGCTGCTTTAAAATCCCTGTCGGAAAATTCCAACATCTGATTCACCTTGGTGTGGTCATTTCTTTATTAATTTTCTTCATTCATGTTGTAACTTTCCTGTTCTTGATACAACAAATGATGGTTTTTTTATTATTATTATTTCAGAGACTTTTTATATCATATTATGGGGCTATGGATCCTATTTAACCTATTTTTTAGTACAAAGTTTCACTGCTGAGCTTCAGCATGAGGGCTGGTGGTGTGTATATATGCCACCTCCTCTGGGCGCCATTGACAACACTCCAGTTGAAAGTGGGGCATTGATTCACACAGCCTCATTGCAGAGGAGTAGAATGTAAGTTTTGCTACACTCTTGGTCCTTCTAACATTTTCCCAGCAAAAACACGGAAGCAGCTTGTACAACTTTGCACCATCTGTTTGCTTTTGAGTGAAGGTGTGAGCTTGCTACCGGGCTTCACTACGAAAAGAAAGGGGAAGTGGAGGCCTGATTTTTACTGCTTTGGTGTTGTAGCATGGAATTGGAGGCTCAGCTTTCTGCTACAGCCATCTGACACCAACAGAGAGAAGAAGTGTAGTGCCAACTAGTTCTGCTTTGCTGTATGCCATAGAGTAGAATGAATGTGAATGTGATAAAAAGACCCATGGATCATGAGGATATTTCAAATTCTTAGAGACAAATGAGAGACAGAGACAGAGAACTGTAGAACGAGAATGAGTAGGACTGAGTAAATATTTGTAAATGTGTTTTTACATTCTTATTGCATATATTATGCTGCAGAATGCACTACATAAACACTTTCAAAGTGCAAAATAAAAAGAAGTTTAAACCCACAATTTCATAGCCAGACAAACTAACATTCAGGTATGATAGCAAATTGTAGGTATTTCAAATACATAAGGATTTAGAGTATTTATCACCAAGCCTTTATTTTAAATAATCATGGAAATTTGTCCTATGAGGAAAAAATGAGGCATTCAAGAGAGAAAGAAGGCCAAGTATACTGGAAATTGTAATAAGAAAAAAAGTTTAAAGACTACATTTAAATCTAAAGAAAAATTATTTAGCAATATTTTTTAAATAACTAAAAACTGAAAATATATAGTAGATACTTTATGATACAAGAGATGTAACATAGAAAAGCATAAATATACTAGTTTGTTGTTCCTCATTGCTTTTGTGGGAAGAACACGAATAAAGTGTTTTTATAAATTTAAATTTGCAAAATATAAATTTTATTGTAAATACTAAATTTGAAGGAAGACATAAAATTGTCAAACATCTATAACAAAAGTATTGGATTAATAAAATTCAAAAAAGTAAAAGAAAAAATAAAATAATATTCAATAGAAAACTTAAAAATAAAATTTATTAAAATATCATTAATCATAATAAATGAGTTATATAATTTCCCTCAAAAATTTTGCAAAATAAAAAAAATCTTGTTTTTTCCTTAAAAAACAAGAAAGAATAAAAATGAGTGAAGTAAGCATTTATTCCAGGAAGAGAAAGTGAAAACACATACGGTAAAAGATTGAGGTGACGAAATAATAAGCATAATAAATTGTTCACATAAAAGAAACATAAAAACCAATATAGTTGCTAAAATAAAATCAATATCAGTCACTTTATGTCAGTGAAAGAGATAAAACATTGATTAGTGATTTTTTTAAATTTGTATTTAAAAGTTATATTTAAAAGAACATTTAATAAAAGGAATGTAACTATAAAATGCAGATGTTTAAAGATATTAATATTAATGAATAAACCTTTATGCCAATAAAAGTTTATATGTTAAGAGAAATGGATTTTTTTCAAAAACAGTATAAGTGTAACATCTGTAATCCAGTTGCCCTAGAAGAAAATATCAGGAATTAAGGACATATCTCTAAAACCATACTAATCCTAGGCATAACTCCAAGTGATCTTTTTCATTTTATCTTTAAAATTTTCTATTTTATAAAAACCCATTCAGAGAAATTAAAAATATATTATTTTCCAGGAAAACGACAGTGTAAGAAAATCAAGATTTTATGAAACAATGAATAAGTTATAAATAAAATATAGGCTAATTTAATATAACAGTGATTTAAATATATATTATAACCAAGTAGGATGTATTACAGAAATGCATGGGTTGCTTAAATGAGCAAATATATTAGTGAAATAATATTAACATAGTGATAAAATAAACTCTCAGATAACTATCTTACTAGATTCTCTATAGTAGCTTCCATTAAATTTAACAGAGATCCCTGATTTCAAAGCAAAAGAGCTAAGAAATCATAAATTCTTAGCAAACTTGGAACCGAAACTACTATCTTCATTTTATAAAAGGTATCCACCAGTAATATGCAACAAAAAGAAAATGTAAGAGTAAAACATTCAAAACAACTGCATTAATGTCTGAAACTGAAAAAAGTGACTATTAGCACTAATAATATTTAGCCATGCTTGATGCAATAACTTAAAAAATAAGATTTATTAATATTTTAAAGAAAGAGAATAAGCATACAGTATTTCAAGTATTTTTCTTTCGTTGCCCAGAAAAGCCAAGAGATTAATTAAAAATTAGAAAAAATGTTTTGTGGCCAGAAATTTACAAAATACATAAATCAACAGGTTTCCCATAAATTATCAGTGAAGAACAAGAAAATACAATGATGACTACCAAAATGTTGAAAAAGGGAAGAAAAAGATAAAGTGAGGTGGGATGAAAGAAGGAACAGAGAAAGGAAAGGATGAAGGAAGGAAGAAAAGAAGGAAGGAATGAGATTCAGTTCACCATAGCAAAAGTACCTATTAAATGTTTCACAATAAACCCACTGACACGATTGAGCAAGATGGCACAATAGAAGCCTGAAGGAACACCAACTATCTGCACACAGAAAATAACTGTCACAAGAACAGAACAAAAAATCAGGTGATGAATGACAGTACTTATTTTTTTCTTTTTTAAAACATTTTATTTTTCCATAAGTTATTGGGGTACAGGTGGTATTTGGTTACATGAGTATGTTCTTTAGTGGAGATTTATGAGAACTTTGTGCACCCATCACCCACACTGTATACACTGCCCCATATTTATTGTCTTTTCTCCTTCACTCCCCTCGCAATATTTTCCCCAAGTCCCCAAAGTTCATGGTATCATTCTTATGCCTTTGTGTCCTCATAGCTTAGCTCCCACATATCACTGAGAACATACGATGTTTGGTTTTCCATTCCTGAGTTACTTCACTTAGAATAATAGTCTCTAAACTCATCCAAGTCATTGCAAATGCTGTTAATTCAACCCTTTTTTAGGGATGAGTAGTATTCCATCATTTATCTATCTACCTATCTATCTATCATCTATCTATCATCTATCATCTATCTACCAGAGTTTCTTTACTCGTTGATTAATGGGTATTTGGGTTGGTTCCACCACTTTGCTATTGTGAACTGTGCTGCTATAAACATGCGTGTGCAAGTATCTTTTTTTGAATAATGACTTCTTTTTTTCTGGATGGACAACCAGTAGTGGGATTGCTGGATCAAATGGTCGTTCTACTTTTAGTTATTTAAGGAATCTCCACGCTGTTTTCCATAGTGGCTGTACTAGTTTACAGTCCCATCAGCAGTGTAGAGATGTTCCCTGATCGCCACACCCGGGCCAACATCTACTTTTTTTTTATTCCTTGGCTATGGCCATTCTTACAGTAGTAAGGTGGTACACATTGTGGTTTTAATTTGCGTTTCCCTGATAATTAGTAATGTTGAGCATTTTTTCATATGCTTGTTGGGCATTTGTAAATTTTCTTTAGAGAATTGTCTATTCATGTCCTTAGCCCACTTTTTGATAGTATTGATATTTTTTCTTACTGATTTGTTTGAGTTCATCATAGGTTCTGGATATTAGTCCTTTGTCAGACGTATAGATTGTGAAGATTTTCTCTCACTCTGTGGGTTGTCTGTTTACTCTGCTGACTGTTCCTTTTGCCATGCAAAAGCTCTTGAGTTTAATTAGGTCTCAGCTATTTATCTGTGTTTTTATTGCAGTTGTTCTTGGGTTTTTGGTCATGAAATCCTTGCCAAAGCTGATATCTGTAAGTGTTTTCCTAGTGTTATCTTCTAGAATTTTTATGGCTTCAGGTCTTAGGTTTAAGTCCTTAATCCATCTTGAGTTAAGTCCCTAACCCATCTTGAGTTGATTTTTGTATAAGATGACAGATGAGGAGAATCCAGTTTCATTCTCCTACATGCATCATTCACTCTTTTTAAAACAAATATTATTTATTTTTTATTACACTTTAACTTCTGGGATACATACATGGGCAGAATGTGCAGGTCTGTTACATAGGTATACATGTGCTACGGTGGTTTGCTGCAACCACCAATGCATCATATACATTAGGTATTTTTCCTAATGCTATCCCTACCCTTGGCCCCCACCAACCAACAGGCTCCAATGTGTGATGTTCCCCTGCCTGTGTCCATATATTCTCATTGTTCAACTCCCACTTATGAGTGAGAATATGTGGCGTTTGGTTTTCTGTTCCTGTGTTCATTTGCTGAGAATGATGGTTTCCAGCTTCATCCATGTCCCTGCAAAGGACATGAACTCATCCTTTTTTATGACTACATCGTCTTCCATGGTGTATATGTGCCACATTTTCTTTATCCAGTCTACCATTGATGGGCATTTGGGTTGATTACAAGTATTTGCTATTGTGAATACTGCCACAATAAACATACATGAGTGCATGTGTCTTTATAGTAGGATGATTTGTAATCCTTTGGGTATATACCCAGTAATGTGATTGTTGGGTTAAATGGTATTTCTGGTTCTAGATCCTTGAGGAATCACCACACTGTCTTCCACAATGGCTGAACTAATTTACATTCCCACCAACAGTGTAAAAGCATTCCTATTTCTCCACATCCTCTCCAGCATCTGTTGTTTCCTGACTTTTTAATGATCACCATTCTAACTGGTGAGATAGTATCTCATTGTAGGTTTGATTTGCATTTCTCTAATGACCAGTGACGATAACCTTTTTTTTTTTTCATATGTTTTAGCCACATAAATGTCTTCTTTTGAGAAGTGTCTTTTCATATCCTTTGCCCACTTTTTGTTGGGGTTGTTTGTATTTTGCTTGTAAATTTGTTTAAGTTCCTTGTAGATTCTGGATATGAGCCCTTTGTCAGATGGATAGATTGCAAAAATTTTCTCCCATTCTGTAGGTTGCCTGTTCACCCTGATGATAGTTTCTCTTGCTGTGCAGAAGCTCTTTAGTTTAATTAGAATCCATTTGTCAATTTTGGCTTTTGTTGTCATTGCTTTTGCTGTTTTAGTCATGAAGTGTATTCCCATGCCTATGTTCTGAATGGTATTGCCTAGGTTTTCTTCTAGGATTTTTATGGGTTTAGGTCTTAAATTTAAGTCTTTAATCCATCGTGAGTTAATTTTTGTATAAGGTGTAAGGAGGGGTCTAGTTTAAGTTTTCTGCATATGACTAGTCAGTTTTCCCAACACCATTTATTAAAAAGGGAATCCTTTTACCATTGCTTATTTTTGTCAGATTTGTCAAAGATCAGATGGTTGTAGATGTGTGGTGTTAATTCTGAGGCCTCTGTTCTGTTCCATTGGTCTATATATCTGTTTTAGTACCAGCACCATGCTGTTTTGGTTACTGTGGGCTTGTAGTAGAGTTTGAATTCAGGTAGTGTGATGCCTCCAGCTTTGTTCTTTTTGCTTAGGATTGTCTTGGCTATACAGGCTCTTTTTTGGTTCCATATAAAACTTAAAATAGCTTTTTTTTTTTTTTCTAATTCTGTGAAGAAACTCAACAATAGCTTGATTGGAATAGCACTGAATCTATAAATTACTTTGGGAAGTATAGCCATTTTCACAATATTGATTCTTCCTATCCATGAGCATGGAATGATTTTCTATTTGTTTGTGTCCTTTCTTATTTCTTTGAGCAGTGATTTGTAGTTCTCCTTGAAGAGGTCCTTCACATCCTTTGCAAGCTGTATTACTACGTATATTATTCTCTTGGTAGCAATTGTGAACGGGAGTTCATTCATGATTTGGCTCTCTGTCTATTATTGGTATATAAAAATGCCTGTAGTTTATCCTGAGACTTTGCTGAATTTGCTTATTAGCTTAAGGAGTTTTTGGGCGAGACGATGGGGTTTTCTAAATATACAATCATGGCATCTGCTAACAGAGACAATTTGAATTCTTCTTTTCCTATTTGAATACCTTTATTTCTTTCTCTTGCCTGATTGCCCTGATCAAAACCTCCAATGCTAAGTTGAATAGGAGTGGTGAGAGAGGGCATCCTTGTCTTGTGCCGGTTTTCAAAGGGGAAGCTTCCAGCTTTTGCCCATTCAGTATGACATTAGCTGTGGGTTTGTCATAAATAGCTCTTACTATTTTGAGATACGTTCCATCAGTACCTAGTTTATTGAGTGTTTTTAGCATGAAGGGGTTTTGAATTTTATCAAAGGCCTTTTTTGCATCTATTGAGATAATCATGTGGCTATTGTCATTAGTTTCATTTATGTAATGAATTATGCTTTTTGATTTGCATATGTTGAACCAGCCTTGCATCCCAGAATGAAGCCAACTTGATCGTGGTGAATAAGCTTTTTGATGTGCTGCTGGATTTGGTTTGCAAGTATTTTATTGAGGATTTTTGCATTGATGTTCATCAGGGATATCGGCCTGAAATTTTCTTTTTTGTGTGTGTGTCTCTGCCAGGTTTTGGTATCAGTATGATGCTGGCCACATAAAATGAGTTAGGGAGGAGTCCCTCTTTTTCTATTGTTTGGAATAGTTTTGGAAGGAATTGTACTAGCTCCTCTTTGTACCTCTGGTAGAATTCAGCTGCAAATCCATCTGGTAATGGACTTTTTTTGGTTGGTAGGCTATTAATTACTGCCTCAATTTCAGAACTTGCTATTGGTCTATTCAGGGATTAGACTTCTTTCTGGTTTAGTCTTGGGAGGGTGTATGTGTTCAGGAATTTATCCATTTCTTCTAGATTTTCTATTTTATTAGTGTAGAGGTATTTATAGTATTCTCTGATGGCAGTTTGTATTTCTTTGGGTTCTGTGGTGATATCCCCTTTATCATGTTTTTATTGTGTCCATTTGATTCCTCTCTCTTTTCTTCTTTATTAGTCTGGCTAGTGGTATATCTATTTCGTTAATCTTTTCAAAACACCAGCTCCTGGATTCACGGGGTTTTTTTTTTTTGAATAGTTTTTCATGTCTCTATCTCCTTCAGTTCTGCTCTAATCTTAGTTATTTCTTGTCTTCTGCTAGCTTTTGAATTTGTTTGCTTTTTCTTCTCTGGTTCTTTTAATTATGATTTTAGGGTGTTGATTTTACATCTTTCTAGCTTTCCGATGTGGGCTATACATTCCCTGTAAACACTGCTTTAGCTGTGTCCCAGAGATTCTGGTATGTTGTGTCTTTATTCTCATTGGTTTCAAAGAACTTATTTATTTTGCCTTCATTTCATCATAAACTCAGTAGTCTTTCAGGAGCAGGTTGTTCAATTTCCATGTAGGTGTGCAATGTTGAGTGAATTTCTTAATCCTGAGTTCTAATTTGATTCCACTGTGGTCTAAGATACTGTTTGTTACAACTTCCATTCTTTTGAATTTGCTGAGGAGTGTTTTACTTCAAATTATGTGATAAATTTTAGAATAAGTGCAATGTGGTGCTAAGAATAATGTATATTCTGTTCATTTGGGGTAGAGAGTTCTGTAGTTGTCTATTAGGTCTGCTTGGTCCAGAGCTGAGTTCAAGTTCTGAATATCCTTGTTAATTTTCTATCTTGTTGATCTGTCTAATAATGAAAGTGGAGTGTTTAAGTCTCCCACTATTATTGTGTGGGAGTCTAAGTCCCTTTGTCAGTCTCTAAGAACTTGCTTTATGAATCTTGATGCTCCTGTATTGGGTCCATATATATATTTAGGATTGTTAGCTCTTCTTGTTGCATTGATCCCTTTACCGTTACATAATCCCCTTCTTTGTCTTTTTTTGATCTTTGTTGGTTTAAAGTCTGTTTTATCAGAGACTAGGATTGCAACCCCTGCTTTTTTTTTTTCTTTCCATTTCCTTCATCCCTTTATTTTGAGCCTATGTGTGTCTCTGCACATCAGATGAGTCTCCTGAATACAGCACACTGATGTGTCTTGGTTCTTTATCCAATTTGCCAGTCTGTGTCTTTAAATTGAGGCATTTAGCCCATTTACATTTAAAGTTAATATTGTTATGTTTTTTTTTTATTTTTTATTTTTTTTTTTGAGATGGAGTCTCGCTCTGTCACCCAGGCTGGAGTGCTGTGGCTGGATCTCAGCTCACTGCAAGCTCCGCCTCCCGGGTTCACGCCATTTTCCTGCCTCAGCCTCCCGGGTAGCTGGGACTACAGGTGCCACCACCTCGCCTGGCTAGTTTTTTTTTTTTTTTTGTAGTTTTTAGTAGAGATGGGGTTTCACCGTGTTAGCCAGGATGGTCTCGATCTCCTGACCTCGTGATCCGCCCGTCTCGGCCTCCCAAAGTGCTGGGATTACAGGCTTGAGCCACTGTGCCTGGCCAAAAGTTAATATTGTTATGTTTGAATTCAAATCCTGTCATTATGATGCTAGCTGGTTATTTTGCACATTAGTTGACGCAGTTTCTTCATAGTGTTGATGGTCTTTACAATTTGGTATGTTTTTGCATGCCTGTATCAAAATATCTTATGAAATTCATGAATATATATACCTACTGTGTACTCAAAAAAATTTAAATTTGAATTTTAAAAAAGAATAAACTCATCTTTAAAAAGGAAATGTCTGCTTGAGGAAAATTACAAAATGTTAATGGTGATTGTAAACAATCTTAGTTGTCATTTTTCATCTGTTCTAAAATTCTTATTTCCACATTTTAATAATTCTTATTAAAATTTTCCACATTTTAATAATTCTTATTAAAATCTGATATATTTTACAATCGGTGGTGACTGGTGGTTTAGATTCAGTGAAGTACCATAAATGAAATTGTACAACATAATTTTTTCTGAGAATACTGGGTAAATGTCAATTCTCCTAAAATAATGTATAAGCTCATTGTTAACTATTAAGTTCTCAATAACGTGTTTTTATTCCCCTCAAGTAAAACTTGAAAAGATTATTCTATATTTTACTGAGTAGAATATATTAAGTAATAAAAGCAAAAGATTTTCAGAACAAAATAATTGTGTGATTGTATCTCCACTCAATATAAATAAATACTATAAAACGATTAAGGATTAAATGTTTGTGGTTTTAGATCACAATTTAAAATCTAACTCATTTCCATTTTTCCCTACCTCAGTAAGTAGTATTCCACCCACTCTGTTTCTCAGGCCAGAATTCTTGTGGTTATTCTAAACCACTCTCATTCTTTCATATACTGTATCAAATCCAGCAGCAAATCTTATTGTCTGTGCTTCTAAGATATATTTTGAGCCTGACAGCCACTCATCTAATGCTAACACCTTATATCCAGACCACTAACATCTCTTGCCTGGATGACTTCAGTAGCCTAATAACTGTTTTTCTATTTGTATGGAACTCTTCTGCTAAACTACCATCAGTAGACTTATGGAATGCCTTACGACACACAACACTGCTTTTGATCAAGGAATTCACTTCACAGAAAAGAGAGTGTGGCATGCTCATGGAATTCACTGGTTGTACCATGTTCCTGACCATGCTAAAGCAGCTGGCTTGATTGAATAGGGGAATGGCCATTTGAAGACTCAGTTACATAGCCAGCTAGGTGGCAATACGTTGCAGGTCTGAGGCAAGGTTCTCCAGAAGGCTGTATATATATGCTCCAATTCAGCATCCAATATATGATGTTATTTCTCTAATAGCCAGGAATCACAGATCAAAGGATCAAGGGATGGAAATGGGAGTGGCACCACTCATTATTATCTCTATTGACACGCTAGCAAAAATTTTGTTTCCTTTACCCATAATGTTGCTGGCCTGGATGGCTTAGTTCTAAAAGGAATACGTTTCCACCAGCAGACACAACAATGATTCTCTTGAACTAGAAGTTAAGACTGCCACCTGGCTATTGTGTCACCCTTTCTCACCATTCCCCTAAATCAACAGCCAAAGAAGGGAGTTGTGGTGTTGACTATGGTGACTGATTCTAATCAAAGTAAATTGGACCATTACTCCAACAAGGAAGGTAAGAGAAAGTATGTCTGAAATCCAAGAGATACCTTAGGGTATCTCTTAGTATTACTATTCCCTGTGATTGAGGTCAATGGAACATTTCAACAGCCCAATCCAGGCATGACTATTAATGGCTCAGACCCTTCATGAATGAAAGTTTGGGTCATCTTACCAGGTATAGAACCATGATCTGCTGAGCTCCTTGCTGAAGAAGGGAATAGAGAATAGGTAGAAAGAGAAGGTCATTATAAATACCAGCTATGTCCATGTGAACAGTTACAGAAATGAGGACTATAATCGTCATGAGTGTTTCCTCCTTATTTTGTTGTGTATACGTTTGTGTCTATATGTCTATATGCATATATTAAGCGAGTATCTTTGTTTTCTTTCTCCTTTATTCCCTTATCATGTAACATAAGATATACTGACTTTGTATCATAGTGTTTATGTGTTATTAATTTAACATTATGGTATTTAAGTTATGGAATATCAAGAGAAAAGTAAACATCATTTAAGGACTTAATCTTAAGTCCTTCACCTCTTGTGGTGAAGAAATCAGTGCATTTTCAGTTGTATACAAAATGGTTGTATTAAGTTAGGCAAAATTATGGCCTTGTTATTGTCTTTATTTGGAGATTAAGTAAGGTATAAATACGGGTGGCAAGTTGACAAGGGACAAGTTTATGATGATTAATTTTATGTCAACTTGACTGGATGAAAGGAAGCCAGACAGCTGGTAAAACATTATTTCTGGAGCTTTCTGTGAGAGTATTTTCAGGAAAAAAAAAAGGAGCATTTGGATTTGTAGACTGAGTAAAAAAGATCACCCTTACCAGTGTGAGTGGGCGTCATCCAATTCTTTGAGGGCTCAATTAGAATAGAAAGATGGAGGAAGGTCAAACTTTTTCTCTCTGCTTAAGCTTGGACATTTATTTTCTCTTGCCCTAGGACTTCAGTGCTTCTTGTTCTAAGGCTTTCAGGTTTGGACTGGGGCTACACCACCAACTTCTCTGGTTCTTCCACTTGCAGATGGAAGATCCTTAGGCTTCTCAGTCTTCATAGTCACATAAGCCAATCTCTCAGAACAAATTTATTTCTACATAAGTGTGTCTATCTCATTGGCTCTGTTTCTCCAGAAAACCCTAATACATTACTCCTTTCTTGCTCCCCTATCTTCAGCCACCTTCTGCAAAGTCTGTTTGCCACACAACAACCAAAAATATTATTTTAAAATGCAAGTCTGAGCATTTCATTCTTTTCTCAAATTTTGCAGTGGCTTCCCATCACTCTTGAGTCCCCAACGTGCCCATGATGCCCTACCGTATCAGGTGCCTGAATAACCAAATCCAGATACTGCTCACTCTCTCATTCGCTGCAACCATTCTGTTCTCTTTGTTATGTGCATATACAAATGCAAAGGACTCTAGGACTTTGCATTTGTTATTTTTTCTCTCTGAAATGCCGTTACCAAAACATGTATAGCTCCTTTCTTCTTTTATTTATGTTTCAGCTCAAATGTCTTTTATGCATATAGGGTTTTGTAACCAACTAATAGAAAATGACGATTTTCTCTACTCATCCTTGCCGCTTATCTGGCTCAAACTCTTTCCTCACAGTTTATATCATGGTGACAATGCATCCATACATATATTATCAGTTACAACATAAATTATTTATTTCTTATTTACTAGAGATAAAGGAATTCCAGAAGAGGAGGAAATAGTAGTGTATTTTTAAGAATTTATTTTGGCAAAGATTAATTTTGAGGAAAATCCAAACCCCAAAGCTATAAATAAAGGAAAGACAGGTCTGGCTGTACAAACTTTAAATTAAGTCTTAAAACCAGGTGTGGTGGGTCATGCCTGTAATCCCAATACCTTGGGAAGTTGAAGTGGGAGGATTGTTTGAGCCCAGGAGTTTAAGACCAGCCTGGACAACATAGGGAGACCCTGTCACTACAAAAAAGTTGTTTTTAAAAACTAGCTGGGCACAATGGTGCACATGTGTAGCCCCAACTACTCAGGAGGCTAAGGTGTGAGGATTGCTTGAGCCAAGGAGGTTGAGCTGCGGTGATCATTGTGAACGCACCACTGCACTCCAGCCAGGGCAATAGAGCAAGATTCTGTCTCAAAGAAAAAAATTAAAAAATGAAATTATTTTAAAAACACCATATACCAAGTTAAGTGACAAACTGGAAAGATATTTGTGAACCATATAATATGAAAGGTTACAGTTTTGAGTATATTTAAGTTTCCAGAAAGAATATAAAAATAGCAAAAGAACCCATCAAGAAAATGCCAAAAAAAAATGTCTATACATTTCAGGAAAATGCAGCTGAGATATAGTTGTCAAGCCTTCTAATAATCCAGAACATGCAAATTAAAATAAGATACAATATGCATTCAAACA
Source organism: Colobus angolensis palliatus (assembly GCF_000951035.1). NCBI lineage: Eukaryota > Metazoa > Chordata > Mammalia > Primates > Cercopithecidae > Colobus > Colobus angolensis. The sequence goes on from NW_012119132.1 coordinate 51,815, forward strand.
GATTGATCAAAATTAGATTATTAATATCCAGTGTTGAGGAGATTTTGACAAAATAGATAGTCACATTCTATTGAGGAAGCTGTAAAAGTCCAGCTGCTTTTGAGATTAAATTCTTCAAATTAAAAATGATACACTTACTTAGAAACTCTTCTTTCTTTTTTTTTTTTTTTTTTGAGACGGAGTCTCGCTCTGTCGCCCGGGCTGGAGTGCAGTGGCCGGATCTCAGCTCACTGCAAGCTCCACCTCCTGGGTTTACGCCATTCTCCTGCCTCAGCCTCCCGAGTAGCTGGGACTACAGGCGCCTGCCACTTCGCCCGGCTAGTTTTTTGTATTTTTTAGTAGAGACGGGGTTTCACCATGTTAGCCAGGATGGTCTTGATCTCCTGACCTCGTGATCCGCCCGTCTCGGCCTCCCAAAGTGCTGGGATTACAGGCTTGAGCCACCGTGCCCGGCCAGAAACTCTTGTTTCTATATACCTATCTGAGAAAAATACTGTTATATCTGAAGAATAAATACACAAATATTTATCGTAACATTTGGTAAGACATAAAACTTAAAAGCATTTAAATGCTATGCTATGTTTATTCTATAAAATACGCTGCCATTAATAAGGTAGATCTAAAATAATAATATGAATAGACCTCCTTATTTCATGTAGTTAGTTGAAAAAAAGTTGCAAAGTATATGTACAGTGTAATTCCACTAATCTCAAAATATTTATAAGTGTGTGTGTGTATACACACTCACATGCATAGACAGAGGAAAGATAGATATAGATAAACCTACAATTGTGTAAGGAGATAAATATACATTTATTGGAGAGCGGTTATATATGGGAGGTTAATGGAATTAATCAAAATTGGCTGAGGAACTTTCACTTTTTACTGTTGGAATTTGTTTTCAAATATTCCTTAAGTACTCACCTATTTTCATGAGAAAAATAAATAAAATAAGTGACTGACAAAATGTCTGCTATTGGCTTCATACAAAGACCTGCTCAGTCATCATAATATACCTAACCAGAATTTAAGATTAATTATATGTCTTTGAGGAGTTATTTTTTTCAAAATCTATATTAACTACTATGGAATCTGTCAATTTGTAATTTATAAAACAAAAAATTTTCATTAATTTTTCTATTTTTTCTCATTTAAATCTAATTTTCTTTATTTCTTAATTCAGTGTTTTATCTAAAGTTGTAAATGCAGATTAAATATGTTAGCATAAGATTATGAGTAATTTTCTTCTGCAAATGAGAATTATATTTAAACTATACATTAGCTCCCACATATTACAAATCCATGATGAGAGGATGAACTAAGGTGATTCAAGAAATATTCAACCCACTTTAATATTAGCAAAGCTTTAATGATACTATTACCTTATCCATTCATATCCTGACACTCTAATGTGTCATAATGCTTTGACAGGTCTCATCTTTGAATGCAAAAATGACTTCAGAGTCCCTTGACATTTTTACATCTAAATTTACATAAACAGTCAGTTTTTACAAAAGGAATAGAAAAGAGACCCAGAGTTTAATCTAAGTGTTCTTTCAAATTTTGCTTGATTTGGTGTGTGAGCTATGAGTCAACTGTCTGATTTTAGAATACCTGGGAAAACTAGATGAAGGCTGACGAACAGTAAAAAGATCTGTATTCACAGCTCCATTTTAAAATAGAAATATAGAAAAACACTTTGAAACAGTACTTCTGATTTATAACTTAAAGGTCAATAAAACAAAATCTGCTTTCAATTATAGTTTTCTTCAAGGATCTCAGAATGGATCAATATCATGTTCAAACAATACAATTCTACCCTTCCAAACTTGTCATTTCATTTCTTCACATAAATACTATTTTGCTCAAATCTGTTATGCTAACTTCAAAGAAATACTTTGCAAAGTTTTTTCCACCTTTAAGAAAATAAATATATCAATAACAAAAATACTAAGTGACTATTTAGTGTATATGTTGGAAGCTTGCTGGGCGTTCTATTACTGTCTCATAAATTATCTACTAAAGCATGGTGGGACTAATTGGAACTATTACATTAATCCTCAGAGTAACTTTTTCCTTTGGTATTGGATGAATGTAACTACATTAGACACACAAATCATCATGCCCTATGAGTTAATCCGTTCTTGTAAGGCAGTACAATAAAACCCAACTGAGGCCATACATGCACCCTAAGGATTTACAATCTCATCCTGATTTTAGAAACATAAAGACCATTAGGAGATTGTTTATATCTGTCCTGCATCTCAATAATATGACAAACCAAGAGATCAAGACATCAAAGTGAAATGAAATGCCACATCTCTAATTTTGATAAATGTGTATTTTGGTTCATTACGATTGATTGGTTTCATATTTCTTCTAAGAGTCACTAAAAGGCTATCATGATTGCTTGCTTGCTTGCTTGCTTACTTTTTATATCTCTCTTTGTACTTTTGGATAGTTTTGTGTGTAGACCACATTTCACAGAGTTTGAAGTTCAAGTTAGCATGGCATTTATAGAAGCCTTTTTTCATTATTAATTAAATAACAATATGCATCACACATATCATTTGTGAAAAAGTGAAGGTATAGAACAGCTCTTTTGTTAACCCTTTCAGAAAAAAGATACCTCATCATTGATATGAAATCTGTTTCCATGGCTTTTTATAGGACAGATTGACATTTAGCCTTAGCACAACCCTCTCCCACAGAATCCTGACCTTTTGTCCAGCTCAGATCTGCTGCCTCAAAGAGTTGTGGTGAAGGCACACATATAACCTTAAGAAAAAATCACTATATTTTTAAAGACTGTGTAGCTGCCATATTTGATACCATTCAAAACCCTCCACAATCTGGCCCAAGCTCATTTTATTAAAAATCTATATTCCTCCTCTAAATCCTTAACTGTAGACATTGAAACACAGTGATGGAGCCTATACCTCAACATCAATCTTTTCTTGAGTTCCCCCTACCAACTGAAATGCCCTGCATTATTTCTCTCTCTCTCTCTCTCTCTCTCTCTCATATCTCTCCTTTCCTCTCGATAAGATGTAAATCAAGTTGCAAGGTTTTTTTGTTGTTGTTTCTCTTACGACTTCCAATAAGTTTAGCTTTTTTCTCTGTGGTTAAAAAGCACAAGTTCAGCATGAGTTAAACTCCTTTTGCAAGCAAAAAATAAAAAATAAAAAGAGAGAAGCTAGAATACTCAAACACAAAGATAACAACTTGAATAAGCAAATGTATGGAGGTAAAAAGGGAAAACCCTGAGACCTTTGGCACTGGAAAACAATTCTGTTCAGTGGTCTTACATGAAGTGAACTTTCAGTAACTCGTTCTTAGCCTTCCTTCATTCAGCATCAGAAAAGACAGAAAAGAAACAAACAAACAAAGCACCACCAAGTTTCCAACTTCATAATCACTTATATACACAATGTAAGAAAAATGCTGCAATAATCACAAAACTTGGAGGCAAGGAGAAGACACAGGACAATTGTCTTTAAAATAAAATATCTTTCACATTTTAAAGCTGCCTTTAAAATGAAAATATCAGAAACATTTTCTGAAAGATTTTAATATGTGAGAGCATCTCTTTGTGACATTACTAAAAGCAAAATCGTTTAGTACTTTGGAAGTGTTAATGAATTAGACTGTGAAGTAACAGAGTGCAGGAGCTAATCCCTACTATCTAATTCACTTTCCACCACAAAGTAGATGCTTTAAAAAGCTTACGGATGCCAGGTGTGGTGGCTCATGCCAGTAATCCCAGCACTTTGGGAGGCTGAGGCAGAAGGATCAAAAGGTCAGGAGATGTAGATCATGGTGAAACCTGTCTCTACTCAAAATAAAAAAAATTAACCAGACACGGTGGCCAGCACCTGTAGTCCCAGCTATTCGGGAGGCTGAGGCAGGAGAACGGCATGAACCCGAGAGGTGGAGCTTGCAGTGAGCTGAGATCATGCCACTCTACTCCAGGCTGGGTGACAGAGTGAGACTCCGTCTCAAGAAAAAAAAAAAAAGCTTACAGAGAGGAAGAACAAACATGGTGAAAATGGCAATAGTGCCCAAAGTAATTTATAGTTTTAATGCTATATAGCCAAGACAATCCTAAGCAAACAGAACAAAACTGGAGGCATCATGCTACCTGACTTCAAACTATAGTACAAGGCTACAGTAACGAAAACAGCATGGTGCTGGTACCAAAACTGATGTATAGATCACTGGAACACAACGGAGGCCTCAGAAATAACACCACACATCTACAACCATCTGATCTTTGACAAAACTGACAAAAACAAGCAATGGGGAAAGGATTCATTATTTAATGCATGGTGTTGGGAAAACTGGCTAGCCATATGCAAAACACTGAAACTAGACACCTTCCTTACACCTCATACAAAAATGAACTCAAGATGGATTGAAGACTTAAATTAAGACACAAAACCATTAAAACCCTAGAAGAAAACCTAGGCAATATGATTCAGGACATAGGCATGGGCAAGGACTTCATGACTAAAACACCAAAAGCAATTGCAACAAAAGCCAAAATTGACAAATGGGGCCTAATTAAACTAAAGAGCTTCTGCACAGCAAGAGAAACTATCATCAGAGTGAAAAGGCAACCTACAGAATGGGAGACATTTTTGTAATCTATCCATCTGACAAAGGGCTCATATCCAGAATCTACAAGGAACTTAAACAAATTTACAAGAAAAATACAAACAACCCCAATAAAAAGTGGGCAAAGGATATGAACAAACACTTCTCAAAAGAAGACATTTATGCTGCTGATAAACATATGAAAAAAAGCTCATCATCACTGGCCGTTAGAGAAATGCAAATCAAAGCCACAATGAGATACCATCTCATGCCAGTTAGAATGGTGATCATTAAAAAGTCAGGATCAACAGATGCTGGAGAGGATGTGGAGAAATAGGAACACTTTTACACTGTTGGTAGGAGTGTAAATTAGTTCAACCATTGTGGAAGACAGTGTGGTGGTTCCTCAAGGATCTAGAACCAGAAGTACCATTTGGCCCAGCAATCCCATTTCTACGTATATACCCAAAGGATTATAAATTATTCTACTATAAAGACACATGCACATGCATGTTTATTGTGGCACTATTCCCAATAGCAAAGACTTGGAACCAATCCAAATGCGATCAATGATCGACTGGATAAAGAAAATGTGGCACATATATTCCATGGAATACTAAGCAGTCATAAGAAAGGATGAGTTCATGTCCTTTTCAGGGACATGGATGAAGCTGGAAACCATCATTCTCAGCAAATGAACACAGGAACAGAAAACCAAACACCACATGTTCCCACTCATAAGTGGGAGTTGAACAATGAGAACACATGGACACAGAGAG
>NW_012119132.1:57794-121148 GCF_000951035.1 Colobus angolensis palliatus
AAAACTTAGCTGGGAGTGATGGTGCATGCCTGTTTTCCCAGCTGCTCTGGAGGCTAAGGCAGGAGAATCGCTTGAACCCGGGAGATAGAGCTTGCAGTGAGCCAAGATCACACCACTGCACTCCAACCTTGGCAACAGAGACAGAGAGACTACATCTCAAAAAAATAAAAATAAATAAATAAATAAAAAAGAAAGAAATTAAAGACAATTAAGCCTGACACTCTATCCATCTGAACCTGGTAATGTCCTCGAAATCCTTTTCTACCTAAAGTTCCCATCAATCTGAACAGGCCTGCAGATTGACCACCCATGCATAGACTAATGGGCAATTATGTTCTCTTGAGTAGGTTACCATGTAAATGACCTTGAAACATAACCAAATTGATGAAATAGCTTTCTTAGAAACAAACATTTGTTGATGTGATTCTGACATTAACAAGAGTCTTATTTTCTTGTGTGATCTTGCTGTTCTATCTGGTCTGAACTATGTCTGAACATTCTTTTAATGGGTCACCAGGCTTAAAATGAGTTTATGCGTGTTGAGATCCACTACATGCCTGGAAGAAAAAGTCATGTGGTTTTCTTTTTTTTTTAAAGATGACCTCTTTACCTGGGATGGAAATGGTGACAGAAGTTCCAAAACACCGATGGGAAGCACATATGAAAATGCCCATATTTGTATGGTTTCTTGATACACAAAAAATGTGTCGTGAAGTTGAATTTCTCCCTTAAAATTTTATCTTTTCATAACCATGAACTAAGATTAATTTTTTTCTTTCTTCTGCCAAGTGAACAGTGTCTTTTAATAATTTTTTTGTTATCAAAATTATATTATTCAAACTCCCCTGCACTTAAATTGTTTCAATACTTTCCAACTTTGAACCCAAACTCTTTCCCCAAGACCAAGACCAGAATTGGGAAAAGAACCCCAGAATGAGACAATTCCTTCTGAAAAGCAGCAGTACTAAAGCATCCTGATGCACCGACAAAAGCTGTTTTCCATAAAGGGTCCCTATGTGAAATTACTAACCTGCTAATACAGTACAATATTGGAATGTTAATTAATTAGATTTTTGTGCTTTGCCATGAGTAAAAGAGAATCTAAGGCATTCACTATTGCTCTCCTAAATGAATCTCCAAAGGAATATGCATATCATTCTCTAACATTTTTGTTGACTTGAAATGAGAGCATGTTAGAATCACCTTCATCACTAACTCCTTGTAACTTTCATTCCTCTTGTGGTCCTGGGAATTCTTAGTTTTTATTTAAAGGAAATTCAGCTGACAATAGGTGGTATCATACTAACCCAATGGAAGAATCTAATAAATAACAAATCCAGGTCTAATCTGTCTTACTGCTATCTGCTAAGTATTTGTTCATTGTTGAAATTGTCTGAATTCTTCCAGAACTTGAGCCTTTTAATTGTCTCTTTCAGGGCAGCCGGCAGTCAAAGAAGTTAAGGACCACACTAAAACAAGTCATCAATTCCATGTGTTAATAGACTAAGACAATGTACATGAGTACCGGGTGACAGAGATCAAGTAAATTGTGGCAAGTACTCACTAATAAATATATATATATTCTACTTTACTTACATAGCTAAATGATATGACTGTTTTTCACAATTTTCGTTAAATGATAAAATCCTTCTTTGAAATAACTCTTTTATTCACACAAAAAATAATATTTGTTTATTAAATTGATAGCATCTACAAATTATAAAGCCCATAAATAATCTAAGACTTTTAAATGAATGAAAATATTTAAATAAAATGTTATGAGTGGAATTTGAGGCTTCAGCTTTCAAATTTTTAATTCTGTTTTGGTTGTTCAATATCATAAAAACTCTTTATTTGTACACATAAAATGTTTCACATATCAAAATTTTACACCATACATCCTCCAATTTCCAAATACTTTTCATCTTATCAATCCAGAAGGCTGAGAGAAGGGAAGCATGAAATTTTTAAGAACACTTTTAAAATTCATTGTTCTAAATACAACTTTTAAATGAGAAATATCCTAAACTTATAGTAATTGCTGGATAAATCTATAATTAAATCTTATGACAAAGTATTTCATGTATTCCCTTGTACTTGCACAATTAACTGTTGGATTTAATGAGTTATATCTGAGATTCACCTAACATTCAAATCAATATGGCCTAGGCATAATGATGTAGCATGTTTACTTGAAAAACTTTGTGGAAATAACTATGAACAGGCCCAGGGTTTTTAAAAAACAACTGCATATCTATAAACTTCCTAATTAATTGCACATTGATAAGTTATTAAAATCTCCTTCAGGAGATTTATTCTGAGGTCTGCATAAAAATGAGGTCAACTGGAAATCAAAGTTAATGCAATAGCGATCTCCTATGTGTTCACTTATGGTATATATTATATACGAGTATGCTGTTTGCTTTTCTATTAGACTTTAAAAGTAAATGACATTATAAAACATAATTTGAATATTGCTTTTTCTGAATTTTGCATTTCCTTCATAGTCTTGTGTAGCATTTATCGATCTTGGTTCATCACCTGAGATGTGCTAAATATTTTTGTAAGACGTTCTTCTGTATATATCTATTTCTGGTAATCTATTAGGTCTGACTCTGACCCTTATCCTATGGAAATGGCAGGGAATTCAATCACAGTATTTTATTGTACAAGTGAGTTCTTTTTAGGCATGTGAGATAAATCTCTAGAAATTTATGTCGCACATAGAGGCAGAAACCAGGTAAATTTCAACCACCTGGCTGTTGCTATTGTTTTCTTACCTGAATCCATGTTGTCCCCTGGCATGACTAGTTGCTTTCCTGCTTTCCTTCCAAGTAGGGATGCGGTAGGCTTTTGGTAATCTAAGTACCCTGCTTTCTGGGATCCAGTCTACCTGAGTGCACACAGAAATAGTAGACCTTTAAGTAATTGCCACTTACCTGGAACGTGGCTATCTACTCTTCCGGATATACACACTAACTTTCACTGCCCATTCAAAAAATACATTTAATTTAACTTCTACTCCAATTCAATTCTACCCCCTTTATCTCCCCTCTCGTTTGGAATATCTAACACAATCTCTATTTTTTTTTTTTTTTTGCACTTTTCACAAGATAAAGGAAGAGAGGCCACCTATAAGCAACTTTTAATTTTTTCCTACAAAATCTTCCAAAATAATATAACACTACAGGAAAAGGGGGAATTAGGGGGCAAATTAATGAGAATAATTATGATATACCAAACAACATTTTGATTATTCTACAAAAGCAAAATAAAAATAATGAAAATTAATATGCAAGTAAATCTGCTGCAATTGCAATTCATCCTTTAATTTTTTCTCAGATATTTAGCACTTGACAAATGAGGTTTGTGGTGTTCTGGTAACAAGAAAGTGAGGATCCAAATGTTTCTGGAAATTCTGCTAGGAGAGTTATATATATTTATATTTATATAAATTTATATTTATGTATGTATATATAACTCTCCTAGCAGAATTATATATATATAAGCTCCAGAAGAGAATCTTTTACTTTAGCTTCATCATTGGTGTCTACCCTCCTTCCTATGGTCCTCCTTTCTCAGATGGCAGTGGAAGAAACTTTTCCCACCTAAGTCTCCCATAAGTGGGCTCGATTTCAATTGATAAACCATTGCTGTGACTCTGAATTGCTAATGAACAGCAACGTAATGGAAAGGAGATGAGCAAAAAAGCCAAGGATCATGAAGAAAAAATTGAAAGAACATAAAGAAAGGTAAGAAACAGTAAAAAAGGAAAACAGACAAAAACTAGAATTGGTTCTAGAATACTTTTTAGCTTATTCACAGGTGATATTTGGAGTAAATCTAAGGCAACTATTACTTTTTATTCTCCCTATTTTCTTCTTCTGGTACTTTACTCTTGAGCAAACACTGATTTAGCACTTAGCTGCTTGCAAATAATTTATTAAGAATATAAAATGGAATGTATAATATAGTCTTAATTTGGGTAGACGTTTATCATTTGTTTTGGCAGTTGAAACCATAGTCAATGTATTTGAGGACCTAATGCCAAGATTTTAGAGAAAATAAGACTAAATAACAAAGTTTTTGCAGTAGTCCACAAATAGGGTGAAACCATCTACTTTTTCTGTTTCTACTATACACATAGAATGATTAATCCATTACTGACCTTAAAAATATTCTTGAAGCTAAACAAATGCATCAGTCTACTTCTAATGGCATAGGTAGACTAATTTTGGTGGCATTAAACTCTAAATACTATGGAGTTTTATTTGTACTCTCCCTTCCTGTACTAGTCCATTCTCACACTGCTAATAAAAACATATGTGGGACTGGGTAATTTATTTTTAAAAAGTGGTTTAATTGACTTACATTTCAGCATGGCTGGGGAGGCCTCAGGAAACTTAACAATCACGACATAAGGGGAAGCAAACATGGCTGCAACGAGAAGAAGAATGAGTGTTCAATGAAGTGGGGAGCCCCATATAAAACCATCAGCTCTCATGAGAACTAAGTCACTGTCACAAGAATAGATGGTGGAAACTGCCCCCATGATTCAACTATCTCCACTGGGTCCCTCACATGACACATGGGGATTATCAGAAGTATAATTCAAGATATTTGGGTGGGGACACAGCCAAACCATATCATTCTGCTTCTGGCCCCTCTCAAATCTCATATCCTCACAATTCAAAACACAATCATACACTTCCACCAGTCCAACAAAGTCTTAACTCATTCCAGCATTAACTCAAAAGTTCAAGTCCAAAGTCTCATCTGAGACAAGGCAATTCCCTTTGTCTATGAACCTGTAAAATCAAAGCAAATTAGTTACTGTACAATGAGGGTACAGGCATTAGGTAAATCCACCCATTGCAAATAGGAGAAATTGGCCAAAACAAAGGTGGTACAGGCCTAATGCAAGTTCAAAATCCAATAGGGCAGTCATTAAACCTTGAAGTTCCAAAATGACCTCCTTTGAATCCATGTCTCACATCCAGGTCACACTGATGCAAGAGGTGGGCTCCTACGGCCATTGACAACTCTGCCCTGTGGCTTTGCAGGATACAGCTCCACTCTTGGCCACTTTCACAAGCTGGCATTGAGTGTCTGCAATTTTTCCAGGCACATGGTGCAAGCTGTCAGTAGACCTACCATTCTGGGATCTGGAGGACTGTGACCTGCTTCTCACAGCTCCACTAGGCAGTGCCCCAGTGGGCACTCTATGTGGGGGTTCAGACCCACATTTTCCTTCCACACTGCCTTAGTAGAGGCTCTCCATGAGAGCTCTGCTCCTGCAGGAAATCTCTGCCTATACATCCAGGTATTTCCGTACATTCTCTGAAATCTAGGCAGAGGTTTCCAAAACACAATTCTTGACTTCTTTTTACCTACAGGCTCAAGACCACATGGAAGCTGCCAAAGATTGGGCTTTCATGCTCTGAAGTCATTGCCAGAGCTGTCTCTTGGTCTGTTTTAGCCATGGCTGGGACACAGGGCACCAAGTCCAAAGACTGGACAAAGCTGCAAGGCCCTGGCTCTGGCCTACAAAACCATTTTTCCACCTAGGCCTCTAGGCCTGTAATAAGGAGAGGCTGCCGTAAAGGCCTCTGACATGTCCTGGAGACATTTTCCCCATTGTCTTAGTGATTAATATTTGACTCACAGTTACTAATGCAAATTTCTGCAGCCAGCTTGAATTTCTCCTCAGGAAATGGGTTTTTCTTTTCTATCATATGTATCACTAGGCTGCAAATTTTTCAAACTTTATGCTCTGCTTTCCTTTTAAACAAAAGTTTCATTCCCAAACTGTATCTTTGTGAATACATAAAACCAATGCTTTTAACACCACACAAGTCACCTCTTTGAATGCATTGCTGTTTACAAATTTCTTCCTCCAAATACTGTAAATCATTTCTCAAGTTCAAAGTTTCATAGGTCTCTGGGGCTTGGGCAAAATGCTGCCAGTGCCTTTGCATACCAAGAGTGAACTTTGCTCCAGTTCCCAGGAAGTTTCTCCTCTCCATCTGAAACCACCTCAGCCTGAATTTCATTGTCAGTATCACTATCAGCATTTTGGTCAAAGCCATTCAACAAGTCTCTAGGAAGTTCCAAACATTTCCACGTTGTCCTGTCTTTTGAGCCCTATAAGTCTCTAGGAAGTTCTAAACTTTCCCCCATTTTTCTGTCTTCTTCTTAGTCCTCCAAATAGTTCCAACCTCTGCCTTTATCCAGTTCTAAAGTTGCTTCCACATTTTTGGGTGTCTTTACAGCAGCACCCCACTCTCTGTGGTACCAATTTACGGTATTAGTCTGTTCTCACACTGCTAGTAAAGGCATACCTAGGACTGGGTTATTTATGAAGGAAAAAGCCTTAATTGACTTACTGTTCAGTATGGCTGGGAGGCCTCAGGAAATTTACAATTGTGGCAGAAGGGGAAGCAAACACCTCCTTCTTCACATGTGGCAGCAAAAAGAAGAATGAGTGCCAAGTGAAGGTGGAAGCCCCTTGTAAAACCATCAGATCTTGTGAGAAGTAATTCACTATTATGAGAACAAGATGGAGGAAACCAACCCCATGATTTATCTCCATCTGGTCTCTCCCACCACACATGAGGATTCAGGAAACTACAATTCAAGATAAGATCTGGGTGGGGACACAGCCAAACAATATCACTTCCATTTTGTCATAATCTTATAATTAGAAAAGACCAAAAAGGCCGTCCAATCCAGTCACAGTCGGTATACTATGTTTCTCTTCTTTCAGCCAGCATCATTGAACTGTGCAGGACTGCCTCCATGACAGGGAATTTAAAATTCGTAAGGCAGCCACTCTTATATTGTTCATTTCCTAAAAGTCAACAAGAACATCTTTTTATTTCAACTAAATTAGTTCATATCTGATTTCTACACCTAAGTGTTTGAATTTTTGGAGTTAAATTTTATTATTTCTCCCATATGATGGTTCCATAAATATTTTCACACACTATCAAGTCCATCTGTGAAACATCCTCTCTTCACTATTCATCGTAAGCTCTTTTGGTCAATCCTAAAATTATAGGATTTGAACTCCCCTTGTCCTTTCCTTCAGAATACACTGGCTGCTCATAATTTCCTTGTAATATCTGGAAACTTTGGAAATTAAAATGTGGCAATTTATCCATAAAATATGTATAACTGTGTATTTATCCTTAAGATATTCCTAAGGTAATAAATAACAGTTATCCTTAAAATACACATATTTAAGTTTTGGATATTAACTTAAATCATGTTTGTTATTAATTTGAAAAATCTCAAATTATATAATAAGTATCAAAGATTGCATATACCAATAATTTAAATTTATTAAAATTTTATCTTAGTATTATTTGAAATTTCATTTCACATGTCTCTGAGTAATGTGTAGCTTTCTGACATTTTATTTTACTTGTCTCTGGATAATGCGCAGCTTTTTGACATTGCATTAAATATAATTAAAATATGCTATTCATATCCTTACTGAGGTGCATTTAAGATCACTTCTGTATAAACAATAATGCAAGTTTAAATAACTCGACTGTGTTATATTAACAGATCCATCTATTCGGTTCATAGAATGTTATGCTTTATAATATAGGTTCTATAATACAGCACAGATTAAATCTGAAACAGAAGAGCATAAAAATAGATTTTTATATTTCATAAATATAATAGATTCCTAGGTGACTCAATTTACCTAAGATATGAAGAACATTCAATACTTTTTTGATTTTAGAGAAAACTCAGCAGTCTAAACTTGTTTTTATTGCCCTGGTTGGGGTAAATTGGCTTAGTACTTTTTTAAATTGGAAAAATATAGCGTGACTTTTCCCCTTTTTTTTCCTAGCCATCTACGATTTTTTTCTTTGTTTTTTGTCACCCAGTCTGGAGTGCAACGTGCAGTGATGTGATGGCAGGTCCCTGCAGCCCTACCTCCTGGGCTCAAGCTATCCTCCCATCTTCTGAGTAGCAGAGAGTACAGGCAGGTGCCACCATACCTGGCTATTTTTTTTTTTTTTTTTGGTAGAGATGGGGTTTCCCTATTGTGCCCAGACTGGTCTCAAACTTCTGTGCTCAAGCCAATCTCCTGCCTCAGCCTTCCAAATTGCTAGGATTATAGGCATGAGCCACCACGCCCAGCAAAATGCTTCTTTACTTGTCTAAAAGATAATTTATTCTATCAAAATAGAAACGTTTATTCCTCACACTACAAATAAGCCTAGTCTGTGTAGGTAAAAACCAAAGTACTCACTGATATTCAGTTCCAGAGATGCTGTTATGTACTTTCATTACCCAACCTTCTTATATGGGATTGTGATAGAGTAGGAAGATAATTGGTTGGAGCCTGGACCTTCCTCTCTCTCTCTTTTTTTCTTTTTTCTTTTTTTTGTTGTTGTTGTTTTTGAGACAGAGTCTTGCTCTGTCACCCAGGCTGGAGTCAAATGGCGTGATCTTGGCTCAGTGCAACCTCCGTCTCCTGGGTTCAAGCGATTCTCCTGCCGCAGCCTCCTGAGTAGCTGGGATTACAGGCACACGCCACCATGCCTGGCTAATTTTGTATTTTTAGTAGAGACAGGGATTCACCATGTTGGTCAGGATGGTCTTGAACTCCTGACCTCATGATCTACCAGCCTCAGCCTCCCAAAGTGCTGGGATTATAGGCATGAGCCACTGCACCTGGTCTTATCTCTTAAATTCAGCACCTGTGCTATTTCAGTGAATGGCACAGATTCAAAGTCTGGGAAGAGAATACTTTTTATTTTCAAGGTGCCCTGCTTAACAAATATTATTTTAATAATACCAACAGTGAATGTTTTCAACTTTCTGGAATATAATTCTTCTACTTGTTGTCATGGTCACCACTTCTTAGCGTTTCCAGTTCTCTGTTTTCAAGATATGACTAGGTTCTATTGTTGCTCACATTGATTATCTGCTATTAACACAACAACTGGAGACCCACTGACAACTCTTATTGTTAGCTTTAAAAATAGCATTCCCAAAATGTCAATGAAGTTGCATACTGGTCAAGCTTTTTAGCACAATTAAAAAGTATTTGATTTATTTACAGAGTTATTATTTCTTTCCTTAGATCAGGTCATGCACCAGAAAATTTTATCCTTGGATAACACTGGCAAACATCTTACTTTTAGGAGGCCCTCACAAAATAATTATTACACACTAGTTCCATCAAAGGCTTAGTCAACTTATTATCACAGACAGCACACACAAGGTAATAATTCAAATTTCAATACAATTCTATAAGTATCTAAAATCAATTCACAGATCACTCCTTCCAAATATGAATACGATGTAAACAATATGCAAACATTTCAATTAGGTTATAAGTACAGTCTGGGACTCAGGCCCTATCTTAGCATGGGAAGCTTTTGTTTTAATTAATTCTACTTTTGAAAGGAATTACTTGATGCTGTCTTGGAATAATAAAGGTAAGTCCCCAAATCCTGTTTCCAAAACTTATCAGTTTTTTGTTGTTTGCTTATTCATGTTAGACAAGTTAATAACTTTCTTTTTAAACTTTAGAGTTTTTACATAGTTTTCAGGTATATAATGTGTGTGTGTGTGTGTGTGTGTGTGTGTGTGTGTGTGTGTGTGTGTGTTCTTCCTGGAATACTGGTCCCATGTGATGTTGACAGTGGCATAAGGGGTGGATAATAAGAGTAACCAGGGTTCCAGAGCAACAAACATTGGATAGTTTATTGTTGATTGCTAGCAGAAAAATACTGCCAACTGTTCACCAATCCACATCCCACTTAAAAGCCCATCAGTAGAGAATGGGGTTAAGTAAACAATGATATAGCAATATTATAGATAATATAGACCATTTAGGCTGGGTGTGGTGGTTCACGCCTGTAATCCCAGCACTTTGGAAGGCTGAGGAGGGCAGATCACGAGGTCAGGAGATTGAGAACAGCCTGGCCAAAAAGATGAAACCCTGTCTCTATTAAAAATTCAAAAATTAGCTGGGCATGGTGGCACACACCTGTGGTCCCAGCTTCTTGGGAGGCTGAGACAGGAGAATCACTTGAACCCGGGAGGCGGAGGTTGCAATGAGCCACGATTGTGTCACTGCACTCCAGCCTAGCAACAAAGCAAGATTCCGTTGCAAATATGTATATATATATACCATTTAAAAGGATGATTAAATTTTATGACGGCTTTCACAGGAAAATCTTCCAAGAGTGTTAATGAGTGAAAAGGATTTAGTGTTACATAAGATGTTACATTTACATTAAAATACATCAGAGAATCAGAGGAACACAGTTACAAATAGAAATAATTCTACATATTTTAATAATAAATTTTCATAAGTATTTTTATAAGAAGTATGGAAATAGGATATCCTCTGGAAAGATAAATACTAGATTTAAAATAGTGATTATCTCTGGGCAGTACACTGATTTTGGACTGTGGGTGTACATCAACAGAAATATAAACTTAATGCATTGTGTCTAGAAACTTAAAAATAAGAATGTTTTAATCATGTATAAAACAAAAAGGATGTTTTTATTGTTTTAATTGTCAAACACCTTCTAGTGAAAATACAAGCTGATTTCCACAAAGGTGTTCAGTGAGACATATTGTAACAAAACACCAAGAATCACCTGGAATTGGCACATTTTTTGAATGCAAACTACTTGCCAATAGTTTGTTTCCTTGGTTAAAACACTACTGCTACATTTTATCATTTTAAATTTTGAAGATTATGTATATCATATTAAATATTAACATTTACTCTACCATGACTATCATAAATACAGAATCAGAGCTTTGTGAATTAATTATTTATTTCCCATAGGAGCCAAATAAACTGAATTAAAGCTAAATTACTAACAATAAACAACTTAATTTTAGTTAATGTATTAAAAGTGGAAAAGTCCTTGCTCAAAAGAACTTGGAAGAAAAATACAAAGATGTATCGAGTTGTTAAAAAGAAAAAGATCACCTCAGTAATCAGAGAAGCTCTCAAACATTCAGGCACTTAAACCTTGAGTATACACATCCAGGGTTCTCTTTTATCAACTATTTGTCTCTAGTAGGCTTTTTTTTTTTTTTTCTTTCATTTTGATGAGGTCCACAGGTAACCTTTTCTAGCAGCTCCCAATACACTCCCCCTTTTCTGGGGCTAATTTGCACAATCTTCTCCTTCAGGTCCACATTACAAAGTGAGAGAATTCCTCGAGAAGAACTGTCAGGAACTGTCACTGCCCCTTCCTGGTCAATAAATGAGACAAGGGGTCCAAAAGACTGTGTTTGTACAGGTCTGAGTAGTGGAAACTCAAGAGTAGGAATCCCACTCAAATCTCACCTTTGAAATTGAGAATAAGCAGATGAGTAGGGAGACTGTGCTGGCATTGGGGGTTGGTAGGTGGTGTATAGAGTACTAGTTGATGTCTACTACAGTGAAAATATCAGTAGGTATACAACATAATATTGGTTAGTTACTCTCACTTGACAAATGATTTTAGACAGACAACATTGCCAACCTTCCGATCAGAGTGGGCTCTTTGATCATGCTTGATAAACATTTTGTATTTGTGCATTTGTCACCTTTCTTTTCTTGGATGCATATTTTTCAGTATTGTACCTAATCTTCTAATTTTATTTATATTTTCCTTCTCAGAAAACTACCTTAACTTTCTCCTAATCATTCTTAGTAAATAAAATATACCTTAAACGCTATAGATCACATTGGAAAAACTGGAGCAAAAAATTTACTATGCTATATATATGTATATGTATATATTGATGAGATATACATATGTATGTGTATATATGTATATCTATTTAGATAAATATGTAATATGAAAATTTTAAAATAGAATGTTTATGAAGATTTGATACTATTGTTAGATAAGCCTGTAAATATTTTGTACCTTGAGATAAATGAAACTTCAAACAATCGGATTTTAGAGCACGTATCTTGGTCTGCATATATTGGAATGCAGTTATTGACCTGCATAAACTAAGCAGGAAAGATCAAGAGAAACCTGATCTTTAAACATAGCACCTGTATATCATTTTTCCCCCCACTGGCATGACATCTAATAACAAAAATAAAACAAATTTCTGTGAGTCAGGCTGCCTCACACGTCTGCCACTGGACTGGAACATTGCAGAGCATATTCTCCTGCTGGTTTCATGATTTTACTTAAGTCACTCACAATTTGGGCAGCTTGGTGCCTTCATTGCTCTCCCAATATGTTAATAATGATCTCTTACTAATGTCAAGGAGGAGTGAGTTAAACCTACTCTAAGGGAGTAGCATAGGAGTTCAATACATTTGTCCTTCCATAAGATATCTTATTCTTATGCCTCTTCACATATGATCTTTCTAATTTGCTCTCAATTCTATTCCTCTTCTGTCCTCTGGGACTTTGTGCAATTATTCTTTCCATTTCTTTCTTCTGCTTTTATCTATCACCAGTCCAAAGGATCAATAAAAATGTTCAATTCTTTTCTATCCTAAAAAAAGTATCTTAATCTTGCTTCTAATTTAAGTATCATACTTTAATCTTTTACAACAAAACAGTATCAAAAGTTGAATGTAGCTTTCCTGATTTCAATTTCTCATCTTCTCATTCCTCAAAATATTGCAATCTTATTTTGTCCCATAAATTGACCTTACAAGAGAAATTCATGACCTCTAAGTTGCCAAAATCAACCACAGTCTCTTCTTAGGTTTCATTCCAGAAAATTGCTGCTGTTTGGCAGTACCTTTTTAAGACTCACTTCGTCTTTAATACTGACAATAATTAAAGATTCTCCTCCTTTTATCTCTCTTGATGTTCTTACCCAGTTTTCAAACACCCATTCATTACTTAAATACTTAAAGCATTTGCCATGTTATGTGCTAGTATGTGTGTTGGCTTCCCTTTCTCATCTGACATCACTCTATGTTCATCATTGTATTGGTTTTTCTCTTCCTATCTGCTTCCTTTCTTTGCAATGTTTTATATATATCTCTGGCATTTATCTATATGACTATAATGGCCAAATCACTGTTACTGATTCTAGCACCTCCTCTGATGTCTAAGACTATATTTCTAAATTTCTATTGAAAATGTTTGTGAAGTTTTCCCATTGCCACTGAAAATGTTTGCTCTTCACATATGAAATAATAATATTATCTTTCTTATCTGCTCTTTTTCATTTTCTGAGTTCGAAATTCTCTTCTAACTTAACAAGTTAACCAAGGTAGTGATCTTGAGGTCCTCCTTGACCACTGTCTCTTCTTTTATCGCCACATACAATCTTTGTCAAGCCATAAAGTCTATGTCTCCAGAGTGTCTTGGGGACTTTTTTATTCCATTCCAAAACAAACTCCATAGATGAGATTGTAAGTGTTCTCTGGTACCTATCATTTTTTTCCCCTACATTCTATCAGACTGCTACTTGAATTTTCTTCATTACAAAATATCTTGTCCTTTTAGTCTATTGCTCTAATGCCTTCTATAATTTAGATTAAAATTCTTCATATTAATCATTTAAAGTCCCGTCTTTCATGTGTAGTATTATCTAAATTTTTCTAAAATGTCTCTTTTCCTAATAGAATCCTTTCTAGTCTTCAAGACTTAGGGCAAAGGCCAAGCCCTTCATGAAGCCTTTTCTAATGTTTTCAGTCAGAAGGGATTTCTATCCAGTTAAGACTGTAGCTCAATTAAAGTTCTTACTAAAACATGTCATATAGTGCTGTAAAATTTCTCGGTGGCACAAATCCCAAGCACCACTGCAGCTCTTGGCAAACTTACTTTTCCTAAGACTTTGTTGAATTGAATCTTTGAAACCTCTGTGTTCGTCTGTATTAACTGTATGGTGAATCAGTTAATATTGGAACCTCTGGCCTACAAAGTTTTGGTTGTAAGACCAATCTTGAGGCTCTGATGATACTAAGATGACTTCTTTTTATTCCTTTCCTCTCCAAGTTTAGGAGATTCTATACAAAACTGCAGCATGGCTTAGTTGCCTGAACTTGAGTCTCAGAAGTGAACACTTTTCTACTTGTCTAGTTTTTGTTCAGGTTATATAATCTTATTGTGTACTCTTAAGTCAACAGATGGAGATAATTCCACTTATCATTGGCTTTTCCCTTGGGGGAATTGTTTCCATGATCCCTTGAGCAAATCTCTTTCTAAAGTCACAGTTATCAGAACATTGGCATTCTATCATGGACTATTTAGAAGGAATAGTTTCTTGAACTGCAGCTATCACCAGATGGTGTTGTGGTTTTTTGTTTTTGTTTTTTTGGAGAAAATGCTAAAATGGGATTCTGAGGACCTGAGTTCTAGTTCGGATTTTTAAAATAAAAGGCACCATTTCAATTTGTTTGTATGTATTGTATAAAATGTAATTAGAAGAATATTTCTATATGTCTCCAAAAGTAGGTATGGAGATGAAAATATTTTATTTTCCAATCTAAAATTGGCCTCTTAGTTTTGTGACCTACCTATAGTGTTAGTTTTAGCTTCCACTTGCTAATCTGTAAAAGGAAATAATAATTACTACATTAGAGAATTGTTACAAAGATTGAATAAGATAAAGTTTAAGGCATGTATTTTCTGGTACTTAGTCAGAATGCAATACAACATAGCCATATACTACTATGAAAGATCTAAAGTGCATTTATTATAACAGCATAAATTAGGAATTTTTAATCAAAAAAATTTGAATAGAAATTAAGGGGATTATGAACTGCAATAAGAAAAATATTATAATTTAATTAATTTCTAGTGGAAATTTACTTTTCCTTCTATAATGAATGAAGGTGACAAACTATGGTAGGACTATCATTCTCTATAATGTTATCATCAATAAAAGCCACAGATAGTGTCATATATGATAGTTGTTGCAGATATTTCAAAATACAATGTACATTCATCACTACTTCAAAATTACTATACATATTAGATCTGCTGCTAGATATTGTTATTTAATGTCATAAGGAAGCACATATATATGTCAAATTTCTACTTACAAATATAGTAACATTAAAATATAATTGGTATCCATTATAATATCATACATTTTATTTTGTACTTTTAAACATTATTTTGGAAGAGTTCAGATGATTCACCAGGTTGCCAAAGAAGTAGCACAAAAATGTTTAAGAACCCTTGTCATAAGTTATTTAGCACAACAACAGTAAAACTGGATTAAGTCTATGAAACTCTTCATATTCAAAGGAATTCTTTTTGTGTATGTAATTATTATTTTTGAAATGGAGCAGCTCTTCAAAGCTGACCAATTCTGGCCAAAACTACCATACAAAAATGTCCTTCTAATTATCCTTGTTCAATGCCTCCAGCTGCCTGTGGCATAAACACTTTAAACAGCTACTCAGCCTTCCTGAGTTTGAAATTGGTTCTTAATTAAAATGGGAAGCAATTACAACCTTATTTATGCCATGGGAACTTAAAATACTTGCCTCTAATATAAAACTGAGGGAGAGCCTATTTTTTGGTGCCAATGCATAACACCGAAGTTGGTTATTACTTTGTATGTTTGTTCAATTTCTTTACAGTTTTCATTTTCTGGGGGCAGTAAAACAGGGATAACATATATCTATATTTTATTTGTATTAGATATAGATGATAATTACATTGATAAAGATATATAGATATAGATGATATAGATAGAGATAGATACAGAGGTAGGTTTTCAGTTTGCTCTCAGGGAACATTTAGAGGTTTGTGAAATTTGTCGTCAGTTTTTTTTTTTTTTTTTCTTCGGTTTCTTTTTTCTTTCAGGTTCAAAGTGCATTATGAATATGAGAAACCACCAATGTGTGATATTGTTCTCTCGGAAACTTTTTAATGTGAAATTTCCGGTTTTAGTAATTTAAAATGTAAATATATATGTATATGTTTATTATGTGTATTTGTTTATATTATGTATATATGTAGAGTGGGAATCCAATTAGAAGGAAATTTGGAGACAAAAAGTATTTTATACCTCACAAAACATGCACTGTTAGTGGCTGACTTTTCACTCTGTGTCTAGAAATATGCTGCTTGTGCACTATATATATCATATGCATGGATATGAAAATATCATACAAGCCCAAATCTCTGCTTTTATTTTGTCATGAAAATGTAGTAAATGTCATTTATTTGTTGGGCGAATATAAACTAGCTCTCTCAATGTGCTAATTCTTCATTCATTGTATGAAGAACTTGTGGTTCTTTTAGATCTCTGCTGTTAGTTTTACAGCAATGTTCCATTGTCAGGAGAGAAACTTAAAAGCTGTAGGTATAAAACCAACTGAACTTATATGGTTTTTGTTTAGTTTGTATACATTGATATGGCAATGGCAATTCATCATCTGAACTATTTCTGGGAAATCAATTATTACTTTCAATATTTTACAGGGATTTTTAGTTTTCATTGGAAAATATTAAAACAATTTAGTGTATATTCCAATGCCATAGTGATGGCTATTCAGAGATTAATATAGAAGGACAGATATTTTATAATAAAATTTTTAGTAAAAGAAAATAGTAGAGATACTTGTTTAAAAGTATCCAAGACTACTGGATCCATCTGCTATCCCTTTAGGTAAATTTTATTTACATTGAAAGAGTTCATTAGAAAAATTGCCCACGGTAAAATAATGGGAAATATCCTTTCAGAGGAGATTAAAAAATTATCCAGTTCTTTAGAAATCAGAAGTAAAATGCGATATTAAGCCCAATTGGATGGAAAATTGATCTTAATAAATTTCCTTTCTCCTGAAACTTCATTTGAAAACACAGTGATTTCAAAATGTGTATTTTGCATTTGCTCATTTTAAATCATTATCTAAAATATATTTAACAATTCTGTAAATACGTAAGCCAATGGTAGAAATAAAAGCCTAAGGTGATCAAAGTGAAAGTGTTCTTTCTTATTTCTACTTTATGTCTACCAATTATTTGAAGCATTTGTCTCCCTAAATGAATAGCCATGTTTGGAGCCAGAGGTCTGAAAATAATTAAAGCATATCAATCTGATATTTCCAAAAGAGAGAATTTTGTTGCCTTTAAATAGTCTAATTATATTTATAATCACCATCTGTCTATTCCTACTTTCTATTTGCTGGACCTTTCACTAGAGTTTCTCAAAAACAAAGTTCTAATTAGATACACCTACAAGGTAATTCTAGACAAGATAATTCTGTTATAGGAATTAGGGTTGGGTTGGGGAGGTTGGTGACTAAAACCACCCTCACTAGGTAGTGTCCTATAGTATTTTTGAAGACGAGGATATTTTCCACATCCTACCAAAGTTTAATTTTTGGTTGATCTCAATGAAATGAGTTTGTGGCACTATTTTTGAAACCAGTGTTTTAGAAACAATCAACTTTATGTACTAAAAACAAAACAAATAAAAAACGCTTTAATATAGTCTACTGTCCACCAATTGTGGGCTATTTCTAGAAGTAAATTTTATTATAGCTCCCAAATAACAATGGCAATCAATTGCTCTTATGACTCCAAGCCTGCCTGGCATCACACTTAGTAATTTTTTGTTATGGCTCCTTTGCTTGGAAGTTTTCATAACATTATAACATATTTATGTTATAATATATGTCAATAAATAAAAGTGAAAGCATCTTTGGTAACTCAGTAATCCCATCAGAGTAAAGATCTTATGCTACTGTCAAGGGAAAGTTTTACTTCATGATTCCATTAAACCAGTGTACAAATGGACTGGATCAGTCTTAGTAAAAGCTGAAAATTTGCAAAAGCACGAATTTGCCATCTGAATCCTCCTTATCAATGTTATACTGTTGTACAGTGATGCCTAATGCTATATGTTTTATCCTCATCTATCACCATATCCACTTTGCTCCATTAAAGCCTGCTTCTGTGATCTACACAGTGAATTGAACACGACAGACAATAGACAAAATACTTCTTTAATAAAGTAATGATTAAAAGATAGATCCTGATATCTGACATGAGTACCAAGAATTTGAATTTGAGTCAATGTAGTATCTCTCCTAAGGATGCTTGTATGTTAAGAATTATTTCTAATTTTAAATATCTAATGTGCTGATCAAAGAATTTTAGGCAATGGAAACAAAGTAAAAACATTTAGTAGAAAGGAGGCTTTTTAAAGGTTGTTTGAAGGTAATAAGTTATGGCCAAAGCATCAGTCCAGAGTTTAAATTCCTCACATGGCAACTTTTAAGAAGATGATTCTGAGTTACTGTGAATCTGAGTTTTTTCCATCTATAACACAATGCTAATAACAACCTTCAAGGATGTTATAATGACTAAATGAAAGAATAGTCTAAAACATGTACAAATGTCTAAAAGATAAAAAACAATAAATGCAAACTTCCTTTCCTTGAAGTGATATTATATCAGCAACCACCCTCTCAACCAACATGTATGATTATCCTTATCCAGAGTTTAACAGGCAAATACAAATGAATATAATTTTACATTATCTGTTATTTTGAATTCTGTAGATGAACTTTGTGGAAATGGTAGATTTTTCCAGATTTTTTTATTCCTATTGAAGTTTTGTCTATCATCATCATCATCATCACAATATCATTAGCTAAAATGCTTTGTCCAACACTAGTTTATTTGTTGGTTCAACCTGACAGAGAGTAGCAGCTTTTAATTCCTTGTAAGTCGGTGGTCCTGACAACATTAATTTCAGTATGACTAATTTAAACCAGTTTTAATGTATATATACTCACAGCCATACTTTTCGCGATGTATTATGTCAATTCAGTAAATTACAGTTACTGGTCACAACCCAGGGAAGGTCTCTAGGAGATTTATACTGTTTAGGAAAGACAAACCCTTGTCTTACCATGACCCAAAAGAGCTACACACTATCTTTAATAAATAAATATGGGACAGAAAACCCATCAGACAACAACAACAAAAACTCACAAAATACACATTTCAGAAAAATGAAGGCTAAGGAGAAAGATGATTCTTACCTAGATCTTCAATGATCATTAAATGAACTATGCAACATTTACCAAGTCCTGAAAAACTTTGTAGGATAGGCACCCTATGAATGTTGAGGCTCTTAAGAGTGAGCAAAAGCATGCAGATTTTGTAGGGGGACTGAGATTTGGAAGAAGTGATGGACAAGGATTGCATTTCTCTATGTTATGGCTTTATTCTGAGAGCAGGTTTCAGTACAGCTAGAGCAAGTACACTGAGATAAAAACCTACCATTTTATTAAGGTGATGAACTAGAGGACAGAGTCTATGACAACCACGACAACCACTGCCACAAGAAAGCGATAAGATTACAAACTATGCTCAAACTTCTGCCTGACTCTGGATCTGCTCATGCACCAGGGCACAAGGGAGACCCAAAAAAGACTAGCTAAGGAAAACAGAATTAATAAGATTTAAGATGCTGCCCACTGCATACAAAACAGAGTTTTCAGTTTGATTCTAAATAGTTATTGTCTTGCTAAAACAAAATGAAATTTTTCAGGGAGATGAAAAAGAATCTATATTCTTCATAGCACAACTGTACAATTCCCAAAATATAATTCAAAACTACTAGCCAAAAATATTTTTAAATGATGCTTCTTCTAAACAGTAAAGGCAGTTAATAGATGTCAACCTCAAGATTACCAAGATCTTGAAATTATCAGACAAGTACTTTAAAGTCGCTATTATTGCTATGCTCAACTAGACAGGAATGTAAGCTTATAATGAATAAAATTATAAGATAGATCAGAAATTGAAACCATAAAAAGCTCCAAATGAATACTCTTAAACTGAAAAACAGGGGATTTTTAAAAAAATCACTGGATAGGCATAATATCAAAAATTCAGTAAACTTAAAGATACAGCAATGGAAATAATTTAATCTGAAGAAGAGAAAACTGAGAGCTATAGCTATAGTTATAGTTATTACTAAGATATTTACATATTATAGTATATATTATATTACATTTTACATTATATTGTATTGCTTTGCATACATTAGAGAGAGAAATATTGAGAAATTGCCTCGGGGACCTGTTTGTCAGTATCACATGGCTGGAAATAAACATCATTGGAGTTCCAGAAGGAAAAGTGAGTGGGAAAGGGGAAGAAAACAATTATTTGAGGAAATAACAGCCAAAACTTTCCACATTTGGTGAAAAACATAAATTTACACATAAAAGAAGGGCAGCAAACCCCAAAATAGATCAATATGAAAAAAAAAAATCCTAGACTCCCACAAATTGCTGAAAATAAAAGGTAAAGAAAAAAATCTTGAGAGTAGCCTCAGAAAAAAACAGCCATTATACAAAAAAGAACAGAATTTAGAGTAACTGCAGACTTCTCATCATAAACTACGTAGAACAAAATTTTTAATGTGTCAAAAAATTAAAATCTGTCAGTACTAACAGATAAAATAATGACGTCTCAATAAAATAAAATGCTACTTCACACAGCATGTAATAAAAATAAGGCTTTTACTCCAGAAGGATGTCATTGAACTACAGGAATTGGCAATCAGAGGTTGCAGGATATGCTATCAGAACTATAGCATATTGCTTGGAGCAAAGATCAACCACGCCATTTCCATATTACCTTATTTGCCTTTATCATTGATACATATTCAATTTTAGACTATACTAATCTCATGCACATGTATTACCTCTCCTACATAATAAATTGCATAAAGAATGAGCTATGTCTTATTTACCCTTTATGTTCCCATAGAACTTTGCACTTAGTAAGTATGCAAAAATAAAGAGTTGAATAACTAAATCTCATAAATAAATACTATCATTATGTCATGGTGAAATAGAGAAATTATTTGACAGGTATTTCTGCAAGTGTGATTTGTCTCTCTCATGTAAATATCCATTCAGATGAGACTAAAAGGTAAATTATTTGCTTAAATAATTGATAATCAAAGATGGATTTTATGCATTTTCATTAAATCACAGGTGTATTAGTCTGTTCTCATGCTGCTAATAAAGACATACCCAAGACCGGGTAAAGGAAAGAAGATAAATTGACTCACAGTTCCACATGGCTGGGGAAGTCTCACAATCATGGTGGAAAGCAAATGAGGAGCAAAGTCACATCCTGCATGGCAGCAGGCAAGATAACTTGTGGAGGGGAACTCCCATTTATAAAACCATCTGATCTCATGAGACTTATTCACTATCACAAGAATAGCATGGCACATCAAAGACATGCCCTCATGATTCAATTATCTGTCACCAGGTCCCTCTCATGACACGTGGTAATTATGGGAGCTTCAAGATGAGATTTGGGTGGCAACACAGTCAAACCATATCAATTAGTAATCTAAAATTATATATCACAAAACAAAGAAATATTAAAAACCCAAGAACAAGTGGTTAAATCTTCTAACTACTTTTACTCATTCCTTCAGCTATGTTCTGTGGCTCACATTGTACATATGCATTTACCTTCTCCACTTTGTATCCTTTCACTAATTGAAGGCATCATAGTGCAGTGACTTAAAGAGGGAGCTCTCAAGTCAGAATGCCTGAAGTAAATCCTCAGTTTATAACTTCCTCATAGCACTACTTGAATCATCTCCCTAATATGTATGCCTCAGTTTCCTGATTTGAAAATAGTTATAATAATGGTCCCTACCTTGGAAGGTTGTTGTGAGTACCTAGGACAAAATATACACATAAAGCACTAGAGAAGTGATTGGCATATGTTAAGACTTTATTTTTTTTTTTTATTTTTATTTTTTTCTGAGACAGAGTCTCACTCTGTCGCTCAGGCTGGAGTGTGGTGGCCAGATCTCAGCGCACTGCAAGCTCCGCCTCCTGGGTTCACGCCATTCTCCTGCCTCAGCCTCCCGAGTAGCTGGGACTACAGGCGCCCGCCACCTCGCCCGGCTAGTTTTTTGTAGTTTTTAGTAGAGACGGGGTTTCACCGTGTTAGCCAGGATGGTCTCGATCTCCTGACCTCGTGATCCGCCCGTTTCGGCCTCCCAAAGTGCTGGGATTACAGGCTTGAGCCACCGCGCCCGGCCATTGTTAAGACTTTAATAAATGTTAACTGTAGTTGTGAGAGGAGGAGTAGTGGTAACAGTAGATTATCTAGAAGAGCAGAAGAATTATTTAAAAGTTCATTTCTACACTTGCAGAAGCAATAAAAATGCAGGTTATGTTGATTTTACATCTCTTGCATTTTGAAAAACTTTCTTTTAAACTACAGGCTGTGTATGTACACACTACATACATGACTCTTGGGCAAACATGAGGGTTTTCAGAGATGCTTTCGTATGTGTCTTTCTAATTTAGTGTCTCTTTTGCCTGTATTTTAAAAGTATAATAGAATAAGTTTGAGAGTATGAAAAATTAATTTTTACTTTTAAAAATTTATTTTACTGAGACAGGGTATTTTTGTAGAGTAAGAGTTTGTTTTGTTTTGGTTTGGTTATTAATGCTGAAGTCCTTTTGAATATTTGTGAATTCCTTTTTGTGTGTGTGTAAGAAAATATAAGTTTTAGTACCATGGAAAGGAGAGAAGTTATTCCTTCCTTGCAGATAACTGGAAAAAGGATTTATGAAAAATAATGAAATGAAACAATATGTAGTGCACACAACTTAAACCCCTGTTTATAACAAATTTGGTTTGGGGAAGAATAAGAGAAGCAGGCTGTGAACTGTTTATGAGAATTTTTCTTTCTTTAGAATAGATGGAAAACAAATCAAACTGATGGTCTGACTCTGATATTATGAATCAAAGATTATTTTGTACTAGCCAACACAATCCAGCTGTCCATCTATTCTATTTTATTAAACATCTTCCCTAATTTAGGTAAATTATTTGGGTATATGCCATGAAACAGATAAGTATTAAAAACCCAAGAACAAAGTGGTTAAATCTTCTAACTAGTTTTATTTATTCCTTCAGCTATGTACAGTGGCTCACATTGTATATATGCCTTTCCTTCTCAACATTGTTTCCTTCATATATATATATAGAGAGAGACAGAGAAAGAGAGAAAGAGAGAGATTTGCTCTAAAGTCCGGATATAGGCAAGGGCTTCTACAAGTGGCATTATATTACTTTCATCAGGAGTCATCCTAAGAACTAATCTCAGCCCTCTGATCCTCTCCAGTTCAGGAAGAGAGTGACCAGTACAACTAAGGCATTGCTCAGAGGGAGGCATTGTCATCTTCCCCCCTTAAGGGGAAGTGGAGCTAGGCCCTTGAGAAATTTCTGTTGCAGGGCCAAGGGTGAAGGAATGGCAGGAGGAAGATGGAGGAAGCGGATATCGACTGCTATTTCCTCCCATTTTTATCCACTCATTCAATAAGATTTCATTTCACCTTCATTAGGTACCTTACGTTACAAATGAGGGAGACCTTAAATTTTAGAAGTAAATACTCAGCAACAGTTTACGAAACAAACTTAACTAACCAAATAATTAAGGAAAGTATTTTTTTATTCTCTTTTTTAAGAGACGGAGTCTCGCTCCTGTTGCCCAAGCTGGAGTGCAATGGCATCATCTTGGCTCACCACAACCTCTGCCTCCCGGGTTCAAGCAATTCTCCTGCCTCAGCCTACTGAGTAGCTAGGATTACAGGCATGTACCACCATGCCCGGCTAATTTTTTGCATTTTTAGTAGAGACCAGATTTCTCCATGTTGGTTAGGCTGGTCTCGAACAACTGACCCCAGGTGATCCACCCGCCTCAGCCTCCCAAAGTGCTGGGATTACAGGTGTGAGCCACCGAACCTGGCTGCAAAAGTGTATTTTCCTAAAGTGAACAGAAACCGATTGTGAACATAGATTAAATTGCCTTCTTGAGGTTATGCTGGTGTGTGTTACCACATGCAAATACTAAGAAAGGGACTGACAATAAGGAGCCTTATCTCAGTGGGACATACAATGAAAAGTAGTAAGGCCAGGGTCCCATGTAGATGAGGAGAGAAATTCAAGCATTCATGGTCTTGCCTCTGCTTCTTGACCGACTCCTACTCATCTCATGCCACTTTCTCCTCCTCTCATTTCCCTAGCCTCAGCTCTTCCCTTCTTCAAAGCTTACAACTCATCAACCTCATGCGTCTTGTTTCATTTTCTAGAATGCCTAGAATTCATCTTGAAAAAGATTCTCAAACTTTTGTTGTCTCTCCTTAGATTGTTCTTCCCCTTTTCATCATTTTTCCAGCTTATTTTCGACAATCAGTTTTCAATTTACGTATCATTTTCTTACCTCCTTCAAAGGGTCATTTTCTAAACACCCTTGCTACAGAAGCCTCCCTCCTTGACATTATATACTTCAGCATCTTCTTTCTCTTCTCTATAGCACTTTTCATAGATTTTTATTACTGCATTAAATTTTTTATTTATTCGTACTTTTTCCCCATAAAAATAGGTTTATCTCCACAAGAAAGGCAACATTTATGCCTCTTCACCGTTATATCCTAGTGGTTATCACCATATATAAAATGCAGAGAATGCTCAATAAACATTCATTTAATTTACAAAGTAAGAATATAGAAAATCCTGATTTATAGTAAATATAGTGCCAATTCTAGAATTAAGAGGGATTTGAAGATAATATAAAAGCTCCATATATAACATTTTTGTAGTTTACTCTCATACTGATTTAACTAAAGAGCAAACTTTGTAGATTTAATTCTGAAATGTGTTTTTAATCATAGTCAATTCTTTTTCAGAATTATATTCTGAATTATAGAATTATAGAACAAAGACGCCTTTTAGCCACTTTTATAGATGACTAACTGCCCCCACAAATACATCAGATAATGTACATTAGGTATATCAGGTAAAAATATTCCTTTGAATAATGTTTAATTAGCCAGGTTTGTTTTTTACGAACGTTGTGAAAGGATATCTTCTCCATACTTGCTTGGTTACTACCATTTATCTTTAAAAGAAATATCTAGGATAAATGATAGATCATAAAAGGAAAAGATAAAAGAAATATAAATTATTAAATCAGTGATCTCATGCTATGACCAGAAAAGATGAAGATTTGATCTTTACAAAAAGCCTGAAAAGAGGTGATGGCTAGAATATGTTTCTGAGTTAGAACCGAGTACCCAAAAGGAATTTTTAAAAGCAAGGAACTAAGAGTTAATTTTGAATACATTTTTAGAAAGATGAAAGAGGCACCAAATGCCAAGGAAAAAAAAAAAGGATCTTCCTGTCTACCAATGAGCAGGCAACAGATGCCTTTGTACTGTTCATGTCTTCTTACCCCAGTCCCATGTGGACTGTCTGCAGTAAATACTGTTTAGCTTAACAGTCCATCATTTTCCCTATTGAAGTCTCCATTTAGAAAGGTAAGATTTTGCCCCTGGCTTGCTGGACTCTTGCCCTACATAAAGATAATTAGATTCTAACAGAACAGAAGCTAATTTGTGGGTTTAATATAGTGCTGCTTTTAGATAGTAATAAAATCCTTTTCTAAAACACTAAGTGCACATCAGCATTAACATAAGTCAAACAGTTTCTAGCCTCACATCTGAAGGGTGTTTTTTATTATTTAACTCCCTAGAGATGGCTTAATATCTACCGTGACCTAAACATGACCTGTTTTAGATTCAGATGATACTACTTTACATTCGAGTTGGAATCTAAAGGGTCTTCAGGAATGAGAGAATGTGGCCTGACTTGATGGGTTTGTCTGAGCTTTTCACTTTTAAGTCTTAACAGGAAGGAGACCACTGAATCATTGAACTACCCAGAGATCAATTTGCTATATAAACTAGAGACCATATTTATGTAAAATCAGGTCACAAATTTCTCCTTAGCAATTTAAAAAATTTATTTCTATACTATACAATATAATATTGTGTATCCAATATATGAAAGTTACCCTTCAGCTGGCACATTTTTATGATCTAAAACACAATAGTATGAATTCAAGTCTCTAATGATATATGAGAGAGATCTATAACATCCAGAAAGACCATTAGATCCATATTCCATTCATAACGTCAAATAACTAGGTCACTGATGAAAGGAGAAATAACCTGTACCTTGTCATGCAAGGAAGACAGGTGGATGACTCTCAGATGAGGATTTTCCTTTTCTTTTCTTTCTTTCCTTTCATTTTATTTGATTCACTGCATTTATTTCATTATATTTTCTCAGTTTTAAACCAGAGGCTACTCTACATGGTGAATATATTTGGATTGAATCGTAAATTTTGGTACCACATGATCAGAACCATTTTTATTTTTCCTAAAATGATAACTGTCCTCACCCACAGGAAAATTCAAATCTTTGATGCAGAGAGTATTTGACAAGAATGAGCTCATGGATGGTGGCATGGGGCTATAATCCTAGAATATTATTGTTTGGAAATGTAAAAGGAAAATATAGTCACATGATACATCCTGTTTATGTCTAACACATTTAACTTACAATGCCATACCAGTCTACTCCATCTTTGAACATACTTCATTGTCTAGGAAGTGTTTTTTGTTTGTTTTAACAGCTTCATTGAAGTATAACTAAATTCAGTTAACTACACATATATAAGGTGTACGATTGGATAAATTTTATTATTATTATTATTTTATTATTATTGTTTTGAGATGGGGACTTGCTCTGTCACCCAGGCTGGAGTGCAGTGGTGCAATCTCAGCTCACTGCAACCTCTGCCTCCGGGGTTCAAGCAATTCTCCTGCGTCAGCCTCTCGAGTAGCTGGGACTACAGGGGCGTGCCACCATGCCTGGCAAATTTTTGTATTTTTAGTAGAGATGGGGTTTTACCATGTTGTCCAGGCTGGTCTCCAACTCCTGTTCTCAGGTGATCCGCGCCTGCTTTGGCCTCCCAGAGGGCTGGGATTACAGGAGTGAGCGACCACACCCAGCTAGATAAACATTAAAATAAGTATACATCCATGACACTATTAATAACAATCAAAATGATGAACATATCCTTCACCTACACAAGTTTCCTAGTGCTTCTTGTGATCCTTTCCTCCTCTCTTTTCCCTACCCAATTCCCAGGCAGCCAGTGATTTGCTTTCTTTCACTAGATGATAGTTTGTACTTCCTAGATTTCATGTAAATGAAATCATGAAGTATGATGCTTTTTTGGCTTGCCTCTTTCATGAATCATAGTTATTTTGTGTATATCAACAGTTTATTTCTTTTTTATTGCTAAATAGCATTTCATTATATGAACAGATCATAGTTTATTTATTCATCTGTGGATGAGCCCTTAGTTTGTTTCTTTTTTCTGGCTATCATAAAAGTACTATGAGTATTTCTGTACAAGCCTTGTATATACAAATGCTTTCATTTCTCCTGAGTAAATATCTCCAAGTGGGGTGGCACAAATCATATGGTATGTTATATTTAACTTTTCAGGAAGTTGCCAAGATAATTTTGAAATTAGTTTCAAGATTATACATTCACCAGAAATGTATGAGAGTTCCAGCTCTTCCATATCCTGGCCAAACTTGGTATGTTCAAACTTTTTAATTTTATTTATTTAATAGTTTGTTTTCATACCTCAGCTGCATATTAACTTGTGTTTCCTCAGGTTTTATGAAGTTGAGTATCTTTTCATGTGTGTATTTCATATTCTAATATTGCCTTTGTTAGGTTCCTGTAAAATCTTTTGCCTGTTTTTAATATTGTATTCTGTTTTAAGAATTCTTTACCTCAAAAACAGAGGTAAAAATTTTTAACAGATATGTGATTTGCAAATATTTCCTTTCTGTCTATGTCATTCTCATATATTTTATAGAGCAAAAGCTCTATGACAATACTTTTGGTGTTATAGCTAAGAAACTTTTGCCTAACACAAGATTATAGTGGTTGTTTCTTATGTTTCATTTTGTTTTGCTTTTCCCAATTCTAAGACCTGTGATCCAATTTCATTCAATTTTTGTATATGCTATGAGAAATGAATTACAGTTATTTCTTCTTGTACATAAATGGCCAGTTGGTTCAACATTATTTTTTCAAAAGACTCTCACTTCTCCACTGAGATTTCTTTGCATATTTATCAAAACACTTATCTATAAATATCTGAGTCTATTTCTGGACTCTCCATTTCTTTTCATTCATTTGTCTACCTTAATCTTAATTCTGCATTGTTTTGATTACCAGAGGTTTATAATAATTTTTGATATCAACTTGTATTAGTCCTCCAACCTCATTCTTTTTCAAAATTGTTCTGGATATTCTGGGTCTTTGCATTTCTGTATGAATTTTATAATCAATTGCCTGATTTCTACAAAAAGAGGCTACTGAAATTGTTATTGGGATTTTGTTGAACCTATAAATCAATTAGGAGAGAATTTACATATTAACAATACTCAATCTTGTGACACATGAACAGGACATATCCCTCCATTTGTTCAGGTACACTTTAGCTTATCTAAACAGTGCCTTGTGTTTTCTGGTATTATAGCTCTTTTATATATTTTTTTCAAGTTGTCCCTAAGTATTCATTTTTTGATGCTAAATAATATTTTTCAAATTTAAAATTTAAAATGTGTGTTCCTTATACAAAGAGATGAAATGGATTGTTGTATATTAATGTATCTGGTGACCTTACTAAACTCATTTATTAGTCCTAATAGCTTTTTTGTAGATTCTGTTAGATTACTAAGAAAGCATTCATATTGTCTAAGAATAGACAATTTTACTTCTTTTTTTTCTAATTAGGATGCCAGTTATTTCTTTTCCTTACTTGATTGCACTAATTAGAAAGTCCAGTACAATACTGAATAGAATTGAGAAAGCAGATATTATTATCTCATTGCTAGTTTTTAGGATAGGGCAGTCTTTCGACATTAAATATGATATTAGTTATGAGTTTTCTATGAATGCTTTTTATAAAGTTGAGGAAGTTTCTTTCTTTTCCAAGTTCTCCATGAGGTTTGTGAGTGTGCGCATGTGTTTAATCAAGAATTGATGTTACACTGATTGATTTCTAACTGTTAAACCAACATCACATTAAAAAGCACACTTGGTTATGATGTAGTATCATTTTTATATATTGTTAGATTTTATTTGCTAAAATTTTATGTAACACTTTATTTATTTGTTTGTTTGTTTGTTTATTTTTTAGAGAGGGGGCTCTTTCACCCAAGCTAGAATGCAGTGGGGTGATCACAGCTCACTGCAGTCTACAAATCCTGAGCTCAAGCAATCCTTCCACTTCAGCCTCGCAAAGGGCTAGGACTACAGGCATGTACCACCATCCCAGGCTATTCTTTTTACCTTTTTTGTAGGGACAGAGTCTCTTTATGTTGCCCAGACTAGTCTCAAACTCCTGGCCTCAAGCAATTATCTCTTCTCAACTTTCCAAATTGCTGGGATTATAAGCATATGCCACCAGGCCTGACTTCATATTTATAGGTTAAATTGGTCTGTACTTTTCTTCATTTGTAATGACTTTTTATAACTTTGATATCACAGTAATGCTGATATCATACAATAAATTATAAAGTATTCCCTCCTCTTCAATATTCTGGAAAAGTTTGTACTGAATTGGTATTATTTCCTCCTAAATGTTGCATAGATTTCACCAATAAATACATCTGGTCCTGAAGTTAGATTTCTTCATTTGCCCATAAGTTAATAGAATTTTATTTAGTTTTCCAATATGTGGGGTTTTCTAAACATATTCTATTATTAATTTTTAATATAAATCCATTTTGGTCAGAGAATATACTTTGAATAACTTGAACTCCTTTAAACTCATTACAACTTGTTCTATAACCCAAAATGTGGTCAATCTTGGTAAAGTGTATTCATTTGAAAATAACATGTATTTCATCCTTGTTGAATAAAATGTTCTGTGAAGGTCAATAAGGTCAAGTTCATAATCTTTATGTTTACTTATGTTCTATTTACTTGTTCAAGCCATTATTGAAAGGTGCTATTTAAACCTCTTAGTGTAAGTGTGGATTTGTCTGTTTCTCCTCTAAGTTCTGTTTTAATTGCATGTATTTTGAAGTTATGCTATTAGGTACCTAAACATTTAGACTTTTTATGTCCGCTTAACAAATTGACCTTTTATCAAGGGACATTTTTTGTTTCTGTTAATATTTTTTCCTCCAAGATATCTTTTCCTTATATTACAGGCATGCTAGCTTTCCTTTGATTGGTGTTGGCATGGCATTTTTTCCATTCTTTAATTTTTAATATATTTGACTCTATATTTTAAGTGCATTACTTGTAGCCCGTATAGACTTGGACTTGTTTCTTTTTTTAATCAAATCTGACCATCTCTGACTTTGTCGGAATATTTAGATTTTTTCTATTTAATTTATTTCTTGGTTTCGTTAGGTTTTATTCTATCAGCACACAGTTGTTTCTATTTGTCCCTACTGTACTTTGTACAGTTTTTTATGTCATCTTCGGAAAGAAATTGAAAATATTTTATAATTCTGTTTTATCTCCTTTCATAGCTTATTTGCTATAAATCTTTGTTATGTATGTAGTTGCTTTAGCATTTATATATGCATCTTTAATGTTTCAGTCTACTTTCAAGTGATATACCATTTTACATATAACAACTTTACTATAATGTACTTCCATGTCTCCTTTCCACATGTCCATGTTGTTACTGAGATACATTTCACTTTTAAATGCGTTTTTAAGAATCCCATATTACATTTTCTTTTTTGCCTGTTTGTTTAAACAGTATATTGCCTCTGAAGGCCTTAAGCTGGGGCAATCAGAACTTTCTTGATGTGTTTCGTGTCTTGTAGTGACCACCATCCTTTGTTGTTTCATTTACCTTTTCTTACAAACCATTGGAGTTATTTTTGTCAACTTTTTGGTTGTTTCAGATGAAAGAGTGAAAAGGCCCTCTGTTACTCCATTCTAGCCAGAAGCTGCTTGGCTGAGGCAATTTGATTCAGCCACAGAGGTTTGGAACCATTATACTTCAGAGGCATTATTTTTCTCTATGCAACTTCCCCTGCTGATCTTAGCTTTATCTCCTGATACTATGTACAAGGACCTAATCCGTCTTCTATGTACTAACCCTTAACTTTTAAAATAATATATGTTAGGTCCCAGCTTTTACATCTTTTACATTTCTCACTTGTATAATTGCTTACATTGGTCCTAGTTTGAAAGTACTCAGGTGATTGTCTGCATTATATCCACTTTACAGTAGACTGTTCAAGGTGATCATCTGCATTATATCCTACTTTATAGTAGATTCTTTGGTTATATTCCTCATCTGAAAGATGTGTAGTTTAGCTGCTATGCACCTGATATTGTACCAATTTCTGGTATACATTTATTTAAACAATCTTCATAATAATTCCTCAGGTAATTGTTCTGTCTTCCTTTTAGGAATGTACTTTACCTAGTGACATGTAATGGATAATCTAAATGTACATTATTAAAAGAAAATTTCAGTAAATTGTAATTTAGCCATACAACAAAATAGTATGCAGGTATTTAAATTGATGACAAAGATTTATTTGTATCATCCAGCAAAAATATTTACTACCTGTAGTCAAAAATCAATTTGGAGAGCAGAATTGTATGTATACTAAAAGCAAGCAGTGCATTTTTTTGATGTAAGTTGCGTTATCTGAGAGAAATAGATGGAAAAATAACAGTGTTGAAATGCTATATCTGTATGTGTACCTATATACAAATAAGTGTCTGGATGACACATAATATGCATAAAGTTTTACTACAGTCTTTAATCTCTTATTTGTTGTTTGATTTTTTAATCAAAAATCAATTTGTTGTTTGATTTTTAATCAAACAACAAATAAGAGATTAAAAACTATAGTAGTCTTATTTACTATTAATACTTAAGAGTAAATATATATATACATGTGTGCATATCTGTGTTAAAGTGTGGTTACATAAATACATATCAGTTATATCAAGAGGGAAAAACAAATATTGATGCCATTTTAACCTGTAATTAAAACTAAAAACATTGTGTATAATAAAATATGTTTTACATAAACACATTCCAGCTTATAACTTAATTCATATTTTAATTTATGTTGTTAAATGCATTTAGTAATAATGGCCCAAATAAATTCAAAATTCTATAACAAAAAAATGAGTTTAACCATACTTCTAGCTTTTATCTACTCAATTCAGCCAAATTTTATCTTCAGTGTTATAAAATAAACCTCAGAGTTTTAGATGACACAGGTTAAGTTTCAAATGCACAGCTGAATATTTTGGGACTTATCCAAGCTGAGCCTTTCAAGACTCATTGAGTATTGGTGTAAGCTGACCCTGTGGCTTGATCATCTTCCTTCTCAGCAGTACTCAAAGCTAGACGCAAGTAGGCAGAATACCAAGGATATGTAGCTAAGTTTTAGCTTTTTACATTGTGCTTCATGTGCTTACTTTAAGTGTTTAAATTCTATCTATTTTTATTATAAAAATCACATAAATGTAAGAAATGAATTTAAAAACCAAATTTGGAAAATACATGAAGTTATAAAGCAAATAAATATTATCTATAGGCTTACCATCAGAGATAATTATTGTAAACATTTTTATCTATTTACCTCAGATAGCAAAACTTTGATATTCTTTTTGCTTTTAATCTGCCTTCTTTGTTTACTACCTTGTGATATATTTAACCACCATAAAGCACTTGTCTCACCATAAAGCACATATAGAAGTAGACATTTCAGTTTCTTTATCTCCAAAAAGAATATAGGCACAGAAATTAAATGATAAGATGACAGTAAGAATTAAATGCTTGCAAATAGAATTATAAGTTTCAAGAACATAATAAATAAGGTATTAATGCTAGCTACTATTGCTATCCAATATACTGGAGTATACTAAGATCTTTCCCACCTCAATCTCTTAGTACATTATTCTTCACATAATTTGGTCTCTCTTATAACTCCAGGGGCTCAATAATACTAGTTGAATGAATGAATGAAGGAATGTGTGGATTATCATTATTCGTTTTCTTAGTAATAATATTAGCATTAGGCTTTATTAATTCACTACTCAAAAATTTTCACGATTTCTTTCTAGATACTTAAAGACCTCTTATGAAGCGTTATTGTTTTCTCAAAAATCTGCCATTAGCATTGGAAGGAATTGTAATTGAGCCCCCATCTTGCCTGTGGTAAAACTCATTTACATCATCTTCCAAAAGACAACTAATGATGAACAGAAAAATATTACATTCAGAAGAATCTGTTTCAAAAGGCTTTAGGCAGGACTTTCAAATGTGAAAACAATTCTCAGACAATATTTTAAAGGGAAAACACTAAACTATTCATTGCAACACTGCACAATTGACTTTTGCAGACCTTCAACTGATTCAACAACTGTCATTTGACCCAGATATCTTGGTATGATTTGTCTTTACAAAGGCCATAGGTAAGAAAATTCACTCTAAAAATGGATCTTCAAGTAATTGTGTTAACTTCTAAATAATTTGTTTTGGCAATTTGTTTAACTTATTTATTTATTTTTATCCCTGCCTTATTCATGCAAATATTTCAACCAACTTCTTCAAGCTATAAGCAGAAATGTAGCACAGGATTAAAATACCAGGTGTGAAATATGGAAATCAGAAAAACACAACAGTGTGGTGGAAGGAGTACTATGTAAGTACTAATTCTGCTGCCAAATCACTGTTTAAAGTTGGAAGAGTCACTTTCACTTCCTGGCCCTCTGGTTTTACACATTTTATTTTATTTTATATTTTATTTTTTTTGAGATGGAGTTTTGCTCTTGTTTCCTAGGCTGGAGTGCAATGGCAAAATTTCAGTTCACTGCAACCACTGCCTCCCGGGTTCCAGTGACTCTCCTGCCTCAGCCTGCCAAGTAGCTGGGATTACAGGCACCCACCGCCACTCCCGGCTAATTTTTGTATTTTTAGTAGAGATGGGGTTTCACCATGTTGGCCAGGTTGATCCCAAACTCCTGACCTCAGGTGACCCACCCACCTCAGCCTCCCAAAGTGCTGGGATTACAGGCATGTGCCACCACATCCAGCCTGGCTCTATACATTTTAAAAGGCAGTACTAGGTAGTATAGTCTTAGTTGCAACTAACAGTAAAGCTCACTGAAATTAAACAATGTGGGAAATGTAGCTGTTCATATACTTGTAAGTTTCAGACACAGTGCAGCTCCAGGTGAAGTTTTCCAAACAGTTCAACAATGGCATAAACAATAGTTTCCTTCCTTACCTTACTTATTTCCATAGACTCAGTTTCATTTTCTGGTTGGGTGTCTTCATTGGCCCTTAACAGCAAAGGCATTTTTAAACTTCATTTATTCATACTACATTGTTTAGAATGGAAAATTTGCCTTCGGATTCTAGGCAATTTCTTTGAAATTAGACAATGATTCTAACTGTATTTTTATGGTTAATTGCTTGTCTTGTAGTTAATTAAAGCTAGTCACAGATACTCTGACATTGCTCCTAGTGAAAAATGGGGTACCTGTGCTCTCCTCTTGAATCACAGGAAGGAGCTTTGCAACTCCCTTGACCAACAGAATATCCCACAAATGATAGTGAGCCAATTTCTTATCCCACAAATGAAGATACTGACTGTTTTTACTTCTCATCATTTGGAAAAGTCACTCTTGAAACCCAGCTGCCATGCTATGAGTAAGTCCAATTATCAAAAGTCCCTGATAGAGAGAATTTGAGGCCTGCTGACAACCTTGACTGAGCTTTCAGGCAACACCCAATATCAATTTTGCTAACCAAGTAAGTGAACCATCCTGGAATTGGATCCTTCAGCCCTGTTTTCAGTGTTTTAGCTGATACCATGTGGAACAATGAAAACCATCCCTTTTGAACTTTACTCAAATTGAAGATACGTGAGTAAAATAAATTATGGCTGTTGCTCTAAGCCACTGGGTTTCACATTGGCTTGTTTTGTAACAAAAGTTCACAAGGAAACTACTCCATCATTAGGACAGACTTCAATATTTATTTTTTCCTAATTG
This sequence comes from Colobus angolensis palliatus, assembly GCF_000951035.1. Lineage (NCBI taxonomy): Eukaryota > Metazoa > Chordata > Mammalia > Primates > Cercopithecidae > Colobus > Colobus angolensis. The sequence continues at coordinate 92,711 of NW_012119132.1, forward strand.
TGTATGCTTCTTCCTGATGTGTGATGTAGTAACTTTCCTGAGTAGTGTTGAAATAACATTTTCATTGTCAGCTTCAAAATTTATTGGCATAATGTTTCAAAACATTAGCTTGTTTTATTCTTGATGAAAGAAACCAAGAGACTTATTTTTATGTTTGCTTCAAAATGACACTGTACCTTGTCAGGTATCATAGATCTATTGCTCAAATGTGTAGCATAAATCACATTGAAGATTGTATAATTTTTATCAACAGGAAAGTTAAGCTTTAATGGCATGTAATCAGGGTTGCCCTTAGAGTATTCAAGACCCTGGACAAGAACTTTTTATGGTGTTCCTATCTACATACACAGTTTGAGCCACATAAGTTAACCTTGTCAGAACCATACTGGTGACTCAGTCTTAACATGGTCCTGTCAAACTGGTACTGTACTACAATTGAAACTGACTGCAAGGTCCTTGGACAGCCCCAGAGGCATGAATGTGTCCCAGAGCTCCCAGGGGTAGCTAGCCAACTTTACACATGGGACACAGGGTTGAAGAGTTCCCCAAGGCCCATGTGGCTCCTAGTCCAAATACGAGGTGCCCTATTCAGAAAGCACCACTAGCCTGGCCCTATCCCAGACACTGAAGGGGAAGGAATTTAGAATACTTCAAAGAAGGTATTCTGAAACATGAAGCCCCCAGAGGCATAGGATCCAAGGCAGAAGCTCTGCTTGCCTAGGTCTAAGGGCAGAACTGCATAAAATCTACAGAGCACACATGCTTACTTTGAGAGACTGTGCAGAAATATGGGATTTATTGTGTTCTTTCATTGCATACAGATTATGTTGTATCAGCACTCGTTAAAGAATTAACGGGTCTTGGCAGTGTCATATGAATCTTAATTGACCTTACCCCCTCATATTATTTTTTAAATCTTGTTTAAGGAAAATTATTTTAGTTACCTTGGTAAAATACCCTATTTTAAAGTAATTCATTTTTAAACTTTATTTATTCATACTACATGGTTTAGAATGGAAAGTGTTCCTTTGGATTCTAGACAATTTCTTTGAAATTAGACAATGATTCTAACTGTATCTTTATGGTTAATTGCTTGTCTTGTAGTAAATTAAAGCTAGTCATAGATACTCTGACATTGCTCCTATTGAAAAACGGGGTACCTGTGCTCTCCTCTTGAATCACAGGTAGGAGCTTTGCAACTCCCTTGACCAACAGAATATCCCACAAATGATAGTGAGCCAATTTCTTGTCCCACAAATGGAGATACTGACTGTTTTTACTTCTCATCATTTGGAAAAGTCACTCTTGAAACCCATATATTTAAACTTTAAAAATAATATTTATATAAATATATGTAGATAATATGTATTTAGATAAGAAGCATCTAAGGCCAGGCATGATGATGCATGCCTGTCATCCCAGCACTTTGGGAGGCTAAGGCAGGAGAATCACGAGGTGAGGAGTTTGAGACCAGCCTGGCCAGCATGGTGAAACCCAGTCTCTACTAAAAATACAAAAATTATCTGGGCATGATGGCACATGCCTGCAATCCCAGCTGCTTGGGAGGTTGAGGCAGGAGAATCACTTAAACCCAGGAGGCGGAGCTTGCAATGAGACAAGATCATACCATTGCATTCCAGCCTGGGCAACCGAGTGAGACTCTGTCTAAAAACAAACAAACAAAAAAAGCATGTAAAGCATCTAAATGAAAAGCCCCAAACATTATATAATATCACCTTATTGCACTACAACACAGTCTTGTTATTTTACAACCTACCAGAATTCTACTCATGAAAGTGCAGTGGCAGATATGCATTAATCTTGCCTGGCATCAACTGAGCCTGGAACAAATGCCTGGAGTAATGTCCCCATTTGTATAGGTTAGGACACAGATACTTATTCTAAATTTTTAAAAAATCAGCACAGTACTCATCTTTGACCATGTACAAATTATTTAAAAGTGTGAGAGTTGTGAAAGCACATTCAGGGATTATTTTAACAGAAGTAAATCTTCTAGAATAATTAATCCATTTTTATTATTCAAATATATTAATATTTGTTAAATGTATGTGGGGAAAAATGCTCATTAACATTAAAAATGATGAAAAATATATTTTTTAAAAGTGGTAAATTAACAAAAGATAAATTCAAACTAATTTGCAGATTGATGTACCTTCCCACACACTTCATACCATGAATTATTCTGCAAAACATTGTATGTCAGATCCTCTCTCTCTATAGTGGCTATTTTTCTCCCCTTGATATATGGAAAGGCACTGGCATGAACAATTCACTGCTTAGCCTAATGTTTTCACTTGCTGTTCATGAAGAGGGAGCACTAATAGTGCCACAAAATATTCAGAGAGAAAACTCTGCAAACTATAAAAATAGTTATAATGTCAAGAGTTCTATTTTTTTTCTAAGTCTCATTACAAATATTGATGAACATGTCTGAATTCTAGAAATATTTGTACCTGAGTAAAATGTTGACTTCAATAGCATTCTGATTGTGTTTTACAGCAGTTAATATGAATTATTCTATTTAGATGTTTAAGAGGTTTTTCTCATTTCCTTCATCAGGTTCAATCATAAATGGCTTAATCATTCAGAAGACATTACTGAATTAGATTGCATTAACCACATAATAACAGAAAACAAGAGGAATATGAAAACCAGCCGAAATGCTATTAGGAAGGAACTAAGTTCATTCCCTATAATGCCTTTGTTGATTTGTTGAAATTGTTGATGTGACCTCAATCACAATTTCTGTTCTACTTTGTTTATCAGTTTCTTTTCACTTTAGTAAACATGCATTTATATTTTTGAGACAGAAATCTAAATGTTATACATATGGACAGGGTTTCTAGACTACTGCATGAGTTTAGAACTTAGGGCAGGTTCAAATACTAATATAAGGAATCATAAAACAAATATGATGTTATATACTAGGCATAGAAATTTTATCATTGTCTTCATACAAGCCATACATAAGAAGGTGATATTTTATAAGAAAAGGAGTAACCAGTTGATACACATTAATGAGACAAAGGAAGTGAAAATCTGCAAGGATGGTTAGATTAGACAAAAGACAAAATATTCATTACCATTTCTTTGAAAATTTTTGCAAGAAAGAATGGTGGGCAAGTGCTAGTCTGTATCGTATATGTCCAGAGTTTTAAAGAATATAAACTTTAAAAATCACCTATTCAATTGCTTTTTCCTTATAAATGTGTCTGCAATCCTTAAGTGACTTACTCAGAATCACTTAGCTTGTTTCCAGCACAGTCAAACCCATAATCTCAGTGGACTTTGCTGAAACCAATGTTATTCGCACCTCTCTTTGCTTCTAAAATGAATGAATGCCTTACTCTTAAATCATTTTTATCTTATCTGAAGTTATTTTAACATCTATTATTTGATGCTCACAGGTAACCCCATTACCCTCATTTCCCTCAGCTTATTCTCCAATATCAACTCATACTATGTCCCCTCTCCACTAACATCCTTCATCTAAGCTAAATTCTGTAATTTCTCATATTCATCATAGTCTCTCTCATCTCCCTTGTGTCCACAGAAAGTTTTTGCCAATGCTTCTCCTGCTTGGGAAGTCTTTTTCCTTCCTTTTGGCTCATTCACCTTTTAGACTTTTAGTATCTTAAAAACAAAGGAGTAGAATTTTTCTGGATCAAATTGCTTCCCATTCTGGGGTTAGAAAAATCTGAAGTGTGCTGTGGATCCCTTAGTTTGATAAATTTCATAGCTGTTGGCACAGGCCTGCTTTTTATCTTTCACCTTTTAAAATATTATTAATGAGTAATGACAGCAGAATATCAATTAGTAAAAAAGTACATGATTATAGATTATGATGAGTACCATGAATGTAACAAACAAGTTGGTGGGTCAGAAGAAACTGGGAAGTCATTGTATTTGCACAGTCAAAAAAGGCATCACTAAGGATGTGAAATTTGAGTTGACATCTAAATTTTGTGAACTATCCAGCCATGGAAAGGACTAAAGGAAGAGCATTTTAGAGGAAGGGAGCAACAAGGACACAGGCCCTTAAAAGAAAAGGAACTTGATAAATTTCAAATGCAGAAAGACACCCAGAGAGACTGTAAGACAGTGCATGGGACAGTAGTAGAGGTCAGGTTTGGTAAAGTAGGTGGATATCAGATCATATAGGTCATTAGGAAGGGTAAAGAATTGTCATTTTGTTGTGAGCACCAAGTGATCTCAGTGATTTATTTTAAATTGCAGGGGAACAATCTGCTTTACATTCTTTTCTTATTCAAATGAAGAAATAGATTAGAAATTTAATGATTAATAGGCTTGGATGGAGACAAAGAGTAACAGTAAAATGTGTAACACATATTGAAAGCTTATCATATGGTAGGGATTTTTGCAAATTGCATAATTTAGAATCCCTACAAGGGTCTTATGTGGCAGATATTATCATTTACATTTAACAAATTGAGAAATGACTCTCAGAGATGTGAAGTGACATTCCCAAGATCACTCGTGACTTCAGCTGAATGGAGTCATGTCAGGATTTAACTTAGATTTCAAGGACTTCATACTTCTCATTATACCATACAGTTTCCATGGATCAAAGATCCCTACTGTTCAAGTATTCATTTTGTTTCTCCACTAAAAAATATTCTTGGATTATTTAAAAGATATGATGGAAAATTATGCAGAAAATTGGCAGAACTAATGCTATTTATGATGAGTTTCCTTACCGTAGAAACATAAATTCTGGCCTATGATTTCAACTACTATATTACAGTTATTAACCTATTAAAATAGGCTTGTTTTATGTACATAATAGTTGTCTAGTAGCATTATCACACTTTATTTTTATCAAATTTTATTATGAATGTTAGCATGACATAATAAACTCTACCAAGTAAAACCTGCAAATGAAGAGAGACAAAGCCTGATTTGGTTCCCTTTGGAATAAAGTAGACTGTCTTACTTCATTGGATTTTTGTTTTTTCTATATAGAAGAGTAGTTTACCGGGAAAGAGGCAGAAAAAAAACTACCTAATTTAATAATTGAGAAGATTTTCCTCAATATATTTACACTAATATTACCTCATTGCTTCCTCTAGTCCTGCATTGAATGTTACTCCATGGGAAATACATGCTTCTCCAGTTTCTCTTGCACATCCTCCCTTCATTTTATGCTCTTTACTTCTTCCCCTGATTCACTTACTCCTCTTTTCCTCCATTTTTCCCTTTCTCTTTTCCTTCTCCATTTCTCCGAAGTTCTCTCCTTCCCATACATCTTAAATTTGAGCTTCTTAAGATCAAGGACTTTTATCCAGTTGTGCAACATACAATGCCTAGCATAGTGCAAAAAGTAGGAATTCAATAACTGCTTGTTCACGGCTTTGGGAAAAATATTTTGTCCCTGTTCAACATAAAACTTTTCCTTCTAATTTCTCCACAGAGCAGAGCAAATAGTGACATTTTCTGCTTCTTCTTCTTCTACTTCCGTCTGCGTATTCCAGGATCTCTTCAATCTGTGAGTCATTCTATACCGTGTCATTACGATATACATTCACACACTTAGTACTGCCTGACTGAGCTTTTCCTCCTCTTCTTTGCTGTCTCTTTTTCTCTTTCCCTTTCATTTTATCTTATAAGCTCCAATAGCTCTCTTTATGGGTAATAAAGATGGAAGAAAAACACTCTCTATCTTATATTTTGTAATTTTAAAATTTAGGTTGTCATAGCAATGTGATAAAATTTTTAAAATAGAAAACATTTTCCTTATCCACAGCAGAATTTTTTTCTGTTTACACATACATGGAAGTATTTAAATGGGAAAATTTTATGAAAAATCAGTTTGTATGCAGAACTTTAAAAATCCACCGTACACGTAAATAAAAGGAACTTAAAATATCAAAGTTTACAATTTAATTTTAAAAAGTTAAATTCAGCTGTTTGTATTTTAACAACTAATAGTCAGTATGTTTTTATCCAGTCATTTATTTACATCTAGCATTATTGTATATATGAATTGGATTCAGGAGCATCATAGAAACAGACTTTGCAGAAAATTAGGCTTCAAATCCAATTGTTTAGTTCTCTCAAATAACAGATTTAAAAAACTGTTATTTCAGGAAATTGTATAACTTCCATTATTTTATTTTCAGACATAGTGCCATCCTACAAGACTCTCAATGTCAGCCACTGTATTTGTTGATTTACATTATCTCAAATTTTTAAAATCCCCCAAAGTAGGAACATTTTTCTAATGTATTAGGCAACTGAAGCCCAGAGAAAATGAGACATTTGAGAAAGTCTTTCCACTAGGATGTGATGGAGCTGGATTCAAACCCAGCAAATGTGTCACAGTCTGAATGTCTCCAAGTGACCACTCTTCCCATTACTCTGCCTCTCCAAAGAGATCAATTTGTAATGTTGGTGGTAAGAAAAGAGAAAACAATTTATTTTAGAAGAATACACAAACCGTATAGTGCAGAAATAAATTTGTAGAAGAGTTAAACATGGTTAGATTAATAAACCCTGGAGTCACTAGGAAGATTTTCCCAGGGAATACATGTTGGAATGGATAGTGCTGGGATTACAGGCATCAGCCATCGTGCCTGGCTGACTCTCTTTCTTTGAAAACGACTAAAATTCCTGGGATAAATATTTTAAATATTTTTCATTTCAAACGTACTAAATGAACTAAGAAAGTAAGGCATACTGAGGCTATAACTAAACAAAGATATAAACTTACATAAATAAGGAGGACATAAAAGCATATTTACTATTGAAAGCATTTGCTGAATCAAGTTAAATAATCTGAAACCAACAGAAGGCAAGAGACAAAATTCAAGGTATAGCCAAAATAGGAAGTCCAGGAGGAGACCACCATTCAGGAGACCAGTACTCTAAATGTGAACCAGAAATAAATCATCACTACTTTCCACTCCTCTCACAAAGGACACAAGGAACATGACCCACTTAGGGATTTGACATTGAGAATTAGGAAGAAGGAATAATCTCCTTATAATTTCCTTGACATATGTGGCGACAGCCTAAAGCTCAAACAAGTAGTTACTTCATTAGCTTCTTAATTTCAATATTTTAGCAAATGTATTAAAGGTTATTGTATCTTTTCATTGGAATCAACAACATATTTTAACATTTAAATTAAACAACTAGTCACATAAATTAAGGAGTGGATATCTATTGATTAGCTTAAGTATTTTTCATTTTCCATTATTTTGGCCTTACCACTGGTTTATTTATTGATTTATTTATTTTAGAAAACAATGTATCCCCTGTTTTTAATCCCTGTGTTTAGAATGAGATTTCTTTTATAGAACCAATCACTCCTATCTCAACTGCAGTTCCAGATCTGGGTAATCAGAAATTCATTAATAAGCCTTTCAATGTGTCAAAACTTAAATGGATAGTTTTTCAGATAGAAGTAAAAGAGAAAGAGAGAGAAACAGACAAAAATTTTGCACTAGATAAAGACATATTATCTTACTCTAATTTTTATTTGTTAAATGTCAAAAATAAAAGCCACAATTACTTAAAAATGTATTCTTGGTTTTATTGCAAAAGATAAGAAGTCCTGATATTTTCCCCTGGGAGTGAGAAAGGGGAAAGATCAAGAAAGTCTGAGACTAAGATTTGATACTCTTGCTATTTATATATTTCAAGTATATGTGGTAACGTCTCTGATAATATTCCAGCTAAAATCTGGTTTTAATCTAAGCCAGTTGATTGGTTGGCAACAACCACTTGTTCAGATAAAAGATAAAAAGCGGTCTATAAAATTTTCTGTAACTATGGCCTGAGCTCAATTTATAGTCTATGTTTCCACAGCATCACAGGTGAATCTTAACACTACTGTAGCCTTAACTTTCTCTAGGAATGGTCTTACATCCATGTGTGTGACTGAGCAAGTGGAAGAAGCCACAGTATAACACAGATTAAATTGTATCAGTGATGATGGGAATCATTTCCACAAGAAGATAGTGGTCCTCTCCCCTGAACTGTAAGGTAAATATTCTTTTCTTTTCTTTTCCTTTTCTTTCTTTTCTTTTCTTTTCTTTTTCTTTTCTTTTCTTCTTTAAGAGAAGCAGCTGGGACCACGGGTGCATGCCACCATGCCTAGCTAATGTTATTTTTGTATTTTTTTGTAGTGACAGAATCTCTCTGTGTTGTCCACCCTGGTCTCAAACTCCTGGCCTCAAGCTATCCTTCCACTTCATTCTCCCAAAGTGCTGGCATTACAGATGTGTGCTGCTGCACCCAGTCCTGCACTCTTAATATTGTTTCCCTTCTTAATGCACTGACTGGTATTTTCATCCTCTAATTCATGTTGGAAAACTGGTGACTATTGGAGTACTCTGAACATGTTTTCACTGTGGCAATTGCAAAAACGTTTCCAATTTAGGCTTACCATTACTATAAATAATAAACACAGGTTCCACTTGTAGAATTTTCATTAGGTGAAAAACATTGTGATAAGTGATTTAAATATTTGCATAGGCATCCCTAAATCCTATGAGGTAAACCCCACAATCATCGTAACATTATTTTTTCTTATACACTTGATACACACCATTTACACAGTGAATGAGCAATATGTAGAAAATGATGAAAAAATTTTACTCTGCATGTTCATGAACTCCTTAACTTCTTTCAACAGAATTGTGATTTCATGCACTCCAAGTTGAGAACTCATCCAGGATCCTGAGTTTACTAAACCCTAATCAATATGGCAGTCAAAGATTCCATAGTGCCTGGCTGTTGAATGGAAAGATCAGCCTTCTCAAGATGATTAAAATCTCCCATAAGTATATTCACTGTGTACTTACATGAATACATTGATGTCAACTGAAATACAATTTATTTCAAATTTTTTATTTTGTGTGTCTATTAAGTATGCTTACATTTTTTATGTCAACATGGTTTCACTTTTTATGTTAGAAAATGCTAAGCAATAAATGCTACACCTGAATGCTGAAAGGTATTAGTGTTGCTTGAAGCTCACCAAATAAACACACAGATACTCCACTGGTGTAGTCCAGTCCTGACCTTCAGTGGATAGGAAACTATTCAGTGAAATATAATGCACAGTACTGGATTACCGTTAGTGGAATTTTTCCAAAGTAAATTATCCATATCTGTATTACTTGATTTGGCTTGAATCCTCTTTTAAATAAAGTATGTTTTAACTATTTTTTTATTAATTACTGGCAAACTGCTATTTTCCAGCCACTTCTGTTATTCTTATAAAACACTAACTTTGCACTATTTGCAAATGTGCATTAATATGAAATTATTTGTTTCTGCAATTCCTCAAAAAAATTTCATCATGTACCTCAAAGCTAAAGTAGTTGGAGATTCAAGTTCCAATTAGAACTCAGTGCAAATCCCTTCTGCAGACACAAGTATAGTAAAATAATTATTGCCTGGGAAATTCAGAAAACTTTTATAGTTCCTGCTATTGCCTTCTTGCCAAAATGAACTATCTGTTCATTTATTCTAAATTAGAACTGTGTAGTTAACAAAGATCAAGAAGATTAAAAACATGGTGTGAGGTCAGTATAGCATAACATTTAGTATTTCCTTTTGTAAGTACTGCTCTCCTGTGCTTAGTTAAGTATTATTTAAGATACTATTGGATTTTATAAAATGTTCCCATCATTAAAATTTAATTTTCACACTACAACACGTACAAAGTTCTGTCAAGTATTATTAATGATTAAACAATGAGGAAATATGTTATTACAGTGTGTTCAATCTTTAATGTCCATTAAATCCACTTGGTAAATGTAAATGGAAATGATACTAACTACAATTCTCATTCTCTAGTCCTTTACACATTATAAAGAAATGAGGATCCTACAATACCAATCAATAAGTGATGAAAGCAAACTGTGTGTGGTGGCTGAAATTTGAATGGGCCTTTCACAGAAATCTTATCATTCTCCTACTAGGGACAGTGGGAGACATTCCACTTCCCGCTTTGTAAGCAAATGCCTATGCGTGTAGCACTGTGATTATATATATATATATATATATATATGTCTTCATATATATATGTCTTCAGCATCAGAGAGTTCTAAAAATCCCATTAAGAAATCATTTCAAGGAAACATAAATGTTCTTAGAAATAATCTTCAATGCTTTTCTAATTTCTTATATTAATGTCTCGTGCAACCCTCTTCGTGCAACCCTCTTCTCAGAATGGGTAATAAATCCTCTTATATTTACGCACAGAAAGATATGTACATTCATCTTATTTACTTCCTATTTTAATTGCTGTCCTAACTAAATACAACACATGTAATGCAAATGTTTGCCAAACTTTGTATGGGTTGTACTTAACATGTATAATACTGGCATTTTAGCTGAAGTGATCGTGACAAAGCCTTCCTGAATAAAAATTACTTTTTTAGAAAGGAAACAGTTCTGTTGCAAAATCAAGTTGTTACTTTTTGTTATGATTTTGTAGCCTAATGAAAAATGAATACATGATGAAATTTAACCCAATTTCCTTTCACTTTTAATTGATCTTCGTGGGCTTGAGGGAATTTGTCTTTATATTCATCTCCCAGAGAGAATTTCTACCAAATTTTTTGAGTGAGTTATCATCATTCAGCTTTGCCTGGCTAAAAGCCCTAAAATAGGGACAAAATTTACATTAAATATCTCACTTTCTATTTTAGCGTGCTGTGGATCAGCACAAGGTTCAAGCTAACATACTGACTGTAAGGGTAATGTAGGCAATGGGTAGTGAAGGCCTTTATTATCTTCTGATAAGTTTAAGTATCATTTTTCTCTAACATGCTTATTTTTGTTTCAATTGTGAAGACCCACGATTTACAGCCATAATCTTCGCAACTAAATTTAAAATTATTGCATGTCAAAAAGTATTGGCATTTGACCATTTATTCAATTATTCCTGATAGTCTGACATGATTAAAAGTACAATCATTCTACTCAGATTACAAGAAGTCTGTATCATTTGAGGTGCCTGCCCGCTCCTAATAATACTCTTTCTTCTGAGAACAGATTCACTCAACATGCTCACTATTCCTGTGCTCCAGAAAAAATAAAATAGAATATTACCAGGGTGGTCCAACAGGTCCCTGCTCCCTGGCCGTAGACGATAAAAGGGTAGGCAACTGCCCCAGGCTAGTTGGAAATTCCTTCACAGGAATTTAGAAGTGAGAAAGAGAAAGACTGTAATTCAGTCAGGACTGTTTGTTTGGACTTAGGTGGATGCAAACCTGAGAAGTGAAGGTTGAGAGGAGCTGCCTTATATGTGGAAAAATGGAGAAATCCAGTTTATGGAGAGAAGGAATAGCTGTACGGAGAAGGCAGAGAAGAGAAAGCAAGAGCATGAGACCAGGGGACCTTGGCTAGTCTTCTTACAGCTTTCCAGTTCTCAGTTTTGCTTACCTAAGAAAAGAGATGATTTTTAAATCTCTTGGATTTTTTGTATTAACGTGACATCAACAACTTTCACAACTTTGTAGCCATCTATAATTATTCTTAAGGCAAACGTCAGATGGCACATTTTTGTTTTACTTTGAAGTACATAAGAGAGATGTACTTTGAAGTACATAAGAGAGATATCATAAACCCTGTAGCTCTTCGTCCAGGTTTAGGAAACATACTTCAGGCTTATTTTTACTGGTGTTTGTTGCATATGCTACATGACTTGGTTTCCTAGGTAACAGTGTGTGTAGACTTAGTTGTAAATTTTCTCTTTCCTTGAACTCATACTTAGGGTTGGGGGTAGGAATTCTAAAAAACATATGAATTTCAGAATCAGAAATTTTCCTCTTATCCTTCACTACCTCTTGCCACCTGCCTCCTCACACAATCTGTATCTGTCGACTTTTAAGCAGGATTTGCTGCCTTCCAATTTTCCCACAGGCCTTTGGGTGCTTATTTCTAGCTTTCTGACACTCCCAGCTTATGCTACCTAATGAGTCATAGAAATGATTTTTAAACTTATATATAATGTTAGAGAATAATTATTAACCATTCAAGGAACATTCATTGAACACAAAACACTTTGCTAAATGCATTATATGCATTATTTCATTTGATATATATGACAATGATGGGCATTAAGAATTATTAGCATTTCTTATAGGTAGGGAGGAAATAAGTTTCATGAAGTTAAGTGGCTTAATCAAAATCAAAAGCTAATACATTAATGAGATAAAGACTTGAATTCATTTGTGTAAATGCCAGACTCATGCCCTGAATTATTACCCTACACCAGGTAACCTAAAGTCATCTTTTTAGGTTTTATCTTTGTATCAAGGCATATGCAAAAGCAGAATGAGAATCAAACTCCTTCTGTTTAGGGCCACAGGGCGTACACGGTAGAGCTATATATTGATAAATAGGGAGAAATTTGACTCATGGCTTTTGTCATCATGTATTTATGTTTTAAGGGCAGGGAGAGTATTGCATATCTTCTGTCTCACCCATTACATAATGTCTTTCTAGTGGCAAGCTTTCAATAACAAGTTGATTGATTAATACTTGGAACAGTGGATGCAACTTGTACTGCCATTGCCAGGGCAACTTCTCTAAATTGTAGCTTCTCCTTTTACCTCCCTGATATATTTTAAAACATCTATTAATAATATTTCTCTTTTATTTTTCAAAATTTCTATACGTAGCTAGAAAAGATCCTTGAAAGTGCATCTAAAAAAAAAAAAAAACAAAAAACCCTAAGTATATGCTAGAAAAGCTGGGATTGAAAATCCTTTCTCAGATATTTCAATTCACAATGATTTTCCCCACTTCCTGCCTTTTGTAGCACTTCTTCTGTCATCATGCCACTGAATAACCTGAGAATATTAGGGATAGATGAAATCCTGTCTTATGTGATTATTTTGGGAGAAGCCACTGAAAGTCAAAAAGATACCGAAGCTCAGCTAACGATCCATGTCACATACAACTGAGAACTGCAAAGCAAGAATTAGAAATAAGGCTTTCCAATCCCAAGTCTAGTGACATGTCCACTACATCTCCCATAGCCATTATGGTACTTAATACTTTGGTCATCTCTATTAGTTATGATTTTGGTTACAAACAAAATAAACCAACATTGGATTATTCAAAGAAGATGAAACCTATTTCAAAGGGGTGCCAAATTGAAAAAAAAAAAATGGTGGAAAGTTGAAGAGCTAAATTGCAAAAATCAGTGGAAAGTTGACACCCAGAATAACTGCCAAAGTCCTGTCGCCATTCAAGATCACAGCAGAGTTATGGAAACAACCATGGCCACAGGGTCACTAGTGACACTGCTGTCTCCAGACAAGATACGGTCTTTCCTTTCAATGCATCTGCTACTGCTGCTAGAATTGTTTCCAGACTGGCCCCTGCTTATTTACATTAACCACTCCAGATTCAAAGCCCCAGCAATGAGTAGCCCAAGGTGAGATTAGGTCAGAAGCCCACATAGAGCTGCCAAAGACCTACCTAGACAACAACAAATATGTCTCTCTCTTCAGTTTTCACTGTTGAAGGTAAAACTCTGTCTGTCTTCCTTGAAATTTTCCCAAATAGAAGGTGTTCAGAGACTGTGCGGTTGCAAGTGAGAAATGTTCACTAAACATTCTAAAAGTGTTTATTACATTGTCAAATAAAATTGCATTGAACAAGAGAAACAGTCAAGGAAGACTATTCAGGACTATAAAAATAAGGTTAAGAGATTGAGCTCAACTGTGCTGAAACAAAAGGCAGGACAATTTTTAAGCACTGGGATGAGGCAGTTTGCAAAGTACTGGAGAAAGTTAGCAGGGAAGTTGGTTAGTGAGATGAGGTCTTCTGTGGCCTAATCTGTTTGCTAATTGATGTTTATCAAAGTTAGGCTCCTACCTTCTCACATAGACTGGTAGATGGGGCTCTGTCTTTCCTCTTAATGAATACATTTGAAAGGTTGGATCCCAGGTCCTCAAGAAAGGTATTCCTGTGTTGTAAAACTGGCAAGAAGCTAGAAGAAGATTTACATCTCAAAAGGACAGAGAAAGAATTTAGGACAGCAATTTTTCTAAAGTAAATGCTCAGATGCTCTGAGGAAAGGGAGACCAGGGGCCTTTAGTCAGCAAAAAATCTGCCTAAATTTAGCCAAGCCAAGGTCATCTTGGTCAGGGGTATGTTCACGTTTTGATTCTTGAACTATAGAGAGAAACCTTTAGAAGACTTCAGTCTATACCATTACCATTTTCTAACCCAAATAGCTTTATCAAAATAGATATTATATGTGGCAGTGGTAAAAAGTGATTAAGTGATTGAATGTACACAATGGACAGTCACAACAGAAAGTTATTTTATTTTTCTCCTTTCCCCCAACAAAAATTCTTTGACAATACCTTACTCAATGATTTCTCAAATAATCGGAGGATAAAAACAGAAAAGTTTCTAAGACTATGAATATGTAATTAGATTAAATGCATTTCAAATTGAAAGACAAAGAGTTCCATGACTAAGTTTATTTTTGGTTGTCTAGAGATATTGACAATGAAAATTTGAATTCTTGTCAGCAAACTTATTTAGGGAAATGGTGGAAAATAAAATTCTAATTGCAACTCAATTGGCTGTTGACTCCTTTTGCAGTTTCACTGGAAATATTACTCCCATATTTAAGTTTAGATTTGTTCACAACCGGTATATTGTCAGAACACCCCAACAATATATTTTCTCTAGCATTGTAAAAGAGGGAAATGTGAACTCTTAAGAAATAGGACTGCTGTGTTGGGTAGCAGTAAAAGAAGCAGGGGATAAGCTTGGTCTTCAACAAAACTATCCTTTATGTTGCAGAAACTACTCTGGGCTGACCTTATTTTAAATCACTCCACTAAACCATTATAAGAAATCAAAAATAACACAAATACTAAAACCTCCTACATACATATTTGGAAAAGTAGAGTTCCTCCTTCCAGAAACCCTCGCTGCTACACATACATTTTGTTCACTCAGCACCCCATTAACTTTCAGAGCAACAATAACAACAAATCCAGGAGGCTATTGAACTGAAGAATGCCTGGGTAGATACAATTGAATTATATCAATATATTTCAGATCCAAAAGGAAAGAACATTTTTAGAGTTTTTTTTCTGTAATACTTGAATTACTCCAGGAAGCTAGAGATAAGTGGTGAATAAACTTGATTTAAAATGTGTATGTGTGTGTATGTGTGTATGTGTAAAATCCTGGGCAAAGAAATATAAAGAATTTTCTTTATATGTGTCTGTTTTTTGACTAAGCAAAATTTCTAAAACAATCATGTCCATCCCTCTATCAATTATCAATTGTGAATACAACAACCTCTATCACAAATGGCACTGATGAAAACTTCTATAAATAATAATATACTTTAGAACTTGGCCATAACAAAGCATCTTTTATTATACAAAGATATGGTTGCAGGTCCCAGGAGAACTGAACTCTTTCTGACCATCATAGAATGTCATGGAAGAAGGGAACTTTGAAATAATGAGTAAATGCTCTTAGAATTGTTTTCCTTTTTTTCCTTTTTTTTTTTTTTGTGAGCTTTGCAGGGGATTGCTTGGAGGGTAATATTTGAGACAATGGGGTTTATTTTTCTTTGGAAAATTTTCAAAAATTGCTGGAGACATAATTGGAATATAATAATGACAATCATCATTCTCTTTATTGGTAGCATTTGTAGGAAGAGAAAGGGTGTAATACTTTTCCTCCTCATCATAAGGGTCACAGGCAACACTTTTATAACAAAAGACAGGTTAACAAGATAAAAACACAGCTTTTTAATCAAACTTTTACATGACATGGTAGACTTTAGAATGAAGACCTCAAAGATTCACGGAAAAACTGTCTATTTTTTATGTTTGTGTTCGATGAAGAATGGGCAGCTGTGTAGAAATGTGATTGTACAAGAGTATAACCTAATGGTAACTGAGTGGGAAGACCCAGCAAAGGCCTGTCTGTTCATATTCTTCTTGGACTCTCTGTGTAGCATTCTTTCTTCCCAGGTATAGAGCAGGACACTTCTGGAATGAGCATCTTATGACCTACAGTCAGACAAGGTAAGTCCAAGAATTTATTCCCAGCTCCCAGAAAGGCAGAGGAAGTTAAAAGCAATATTTCTGGATTTGATAGCTGGCTTTGTGGGAACCAGGTCCTGGTTTCTATGATCCACCTTGGGGAAGAAGCATTCTGGTTACTATGACTCACTTCTAGAAAGAATGAGGGGTCAACGACAGGCAGGAAGGAGAAGGTCAGAGAGACCATAGTCCTGAGGCTGCTTCTGAGACCTTCCAATGTCCTTGGTTTCAAAGTACTCAGCATGCTGAAATACCCACTTTGGAGCATCACTTTCTGAGCCCCAACATGTGTGTGAACATTTACTGGGTGCTGGGCTTTTTATTGATTTATTTTTTACATGCAATATATGTTTGAACCTTGTTGAAACACTGAAGTCTGTAGAGTGGGTTGTATCTCCATTTTACAAGATGAGAATACTGATGTCATTAACAAGTAAATGGAAAAGCGCAGCTTGCAATTTAGGTTTTCTGATACCTACTTCACAGTTAATATAGAGAACTTAGCACAATATTAACTGTATGGTAAATGTTCAGTAAAATGCTAGCCATCAGTATTGCTACTAGTCTTTTCATAAATATTTTACAATATCCTTTCTTTGAATCAAATCATCCATGAGAAGAAGTACAATATACAAGACCTTTGCCATGGGAAAGCATTTTCACGTACGCCTTTTTCATAAAATCCCTTTTATTACACTACTTTAAAGGAGATTGCTGATTCATCTTATGACATCAGGACAGGGTGTTAGGTATAACCTTGTTTGTTAGCAATCTGAATGCACTAGGCTGATGTCCATAGTTATCCTAATAAGAAAGTCCCTGATTACTTTCTTCCCATCCAAACCTGTACTCCCACTTTCCCACTAGGATTCCTCTTTTACCACAAGCGTACAGAACACCTGTGAGCCAGGGGTTCTATTGTTATTTAAGATGGCAATCTGCAGCAATTGTCTGCCTTCATTCATAACCAATCCCGGGGGAAATCTCAACCACAATTAGATGACAGAGATGTTAAGCAAAAAGGAATCATTTGCCACAGTGGAACTCAGAGAGGAGGGAAAAAAAAAAAAAAAAGATGAACTTGACTGTCAAGGAAGTAATATCCATTCTGTAAAATCAAATAATGTCTTATGCTCGACAGCTAATTTTTATAGACTCTGAACTATAAAGATTGCAAATTAAACCTCCACCAAGCCAAGAAGCAGATAAACTCTCAACTGGATTATGCCTATCTGGTTCTTCAGGAGCTGCATTCATTAATGAGCCTTCTGGCCCAAAATAAAGGTGATTTTGGTGGTCTTTAGTCACAAAATGGTTCTTTTAAGGAATATATAATTAATAATTACTAAACACAGTGTGCTAGCCAAGTTCTTTTGAAGAGAAATAAATCATTTTTAGTGTTGTTTATTTTAATTTTACTTATAAAATTTTTAAATTATTTTTAACTTTAAATATTTTTATATTGTTTTCTTCCTAAGGACTATCACTGTGGGATTAAGAAAGAAACCAAAGAGGTAGTTTGAAGCATAATATATCATAAAGCCTACATGCAAGAGGTACTCAAAAATAAATAAGTTCAGAAATATGTGTACTGTTATGAAGGTAGTTATTGGATTTTTTTATTGTTGGTAGAGTTCACCATGAGTCCTAAAAGATTTCTGTGACTTAAAGAAAAGGTCAGTCAGAGAGCTAGAAGTAGCAACTCAATTATTCTGTAGTATATCTTCATTTAAAATTAAACTGGTAAGGATGAATGTGAAGATTACCAAGTCCTTTTGTCAGAGGCATTTGAACCACAGCAACTCTATCTTGAATAGGAATGGGTAAAATGAGCCTGAGGCCAACTGGGCTGCATTCCCAGATGGTTAGGCATTGTAAGTCACAGGATGAGATAGGAGGTTGGCACAAAATACAGGTCATAAAGACCTTGCTGATAAAACAGTTTGCAGTAAAGAAGTCAGCCAAAACCCACCAAAACCAAGATGGCAACGAGGGTGTCCTCTCGTCATCCTCACTGCTACACTCCCACCAGTGCCATGACAGTTTACAAATGTCACGGCAATGTCAGGAAGTTACCCTATATGGTTTAAAAGAGGAGTTATGAATAATCCACCCCTTGTTTAGCATATAATCAAGAAATAACTATAAAAATGAGCAACCAGCAGCCCTCAGGGCTGCTTGGTCTATAGAGTAACCATTCTTTTATCCCTTTACTTTCCTAATAAACTTACTTTCACTTTATTCTATGGACTTGCCCTGAATTCTTTCTTGTGTGAGATCCGATAACCTTCTCTTGGGGTCTGGATTGGGACCTCTTTCCTGTAACACTTTCATATGAACAGAGTAAACCTGTAGTGTACTTTATTAGTCATGGTAAAAATTCTGTGACATGATTTTGTGCACGTATCAGCAATTTGAGATAATATGAACAGACACACAATTTTCTGGGAACATGTGTCAATACAAAAGTCTTTGGGTACTTTTCTTCTATTTTTAAGATTTGCATTGGTTTTTCAATGTATTTCTTGTGTCTATATGATAAACACCATGCTCAGAATTGATCATAAATCATACATACAAAATAGCCTCCTTAGATAACCTCGACATCAATTTATTTTTCAAAATTTACATACAAATTGTTCCACAAATATGGCTGCTGTTAGACAAGTCATGGATGGAATGTTAATGCCAGCTGAGGTTTCCTAATAATGTGATTTATCACCCTGGAGTCTGTCAATGAAACTTATATGTTCCCATGATTACTTTAACACTCTTTTGAAAGGAAAACATGCATTAAACAATTAATTTCTGCTCTCACCACTGAAAACCCATTTGGAAAAGTACATCACCAATGAATTTAAAGATGCCAAAAAATAATTAAATTTTAGCTTGATAATCTATTGTGACATTTCTATTTCCCTTTTTTGTTCATACAGTCATATATCTTATATAAAGAATGTATTCTGGGCAAATACAACTCCTGTATATTAATACATAAAATAAATTATTTCCAAATATAATATGTAAATAACATTTTCAGTATGCACCAAAAGAAAATGCTTAGTTGCTAAGGAACTTTATACTACTTGTGATGCATTGAATGATTTTATGGTTGAGTAGTGTCATAATTAAACCCAATGACTTGGGTTCCTGACTCCCTGAATCCTTGCACTGTCATTACTATTGCTGTTATCTCAGTCATGTCACTTAACTTCTCTGTGCCCCAGGTTTTTACATCTGTAACATGGGGACTGTATTAGTACCTACCTCCCATGAATTTCTGAAGATTAAATGAGGTTAATATTTGTGAAGCACTTAGAACAGTCCCTGGAACACAGTAAGTGCTACTTAGGAATTTGCTAAGTGAATAAATAAACTAAGCCTTAATGCAAAGAACCGTGATCTACAAAAGCAAAACTATGCATGTAAGCATGAGGCAATTATCGTATTATATATCAAACTAACTGAAATTAATATCTTTAATTGACAAAATGCCCAAGATATTACCCACTTCTTCTTAAGAATAGGCAGAAATCTCAATCTTATGGCTACTTCAGTATAAAAGATAGCTTCAGAATTTTCTTTTCCTTTTTCCAATAAAAGTCAAATCTCTGTTGTGGGAAGGAATTGCAATTCATGTACTCAAATCCACCTACATATTCCATATTTAAACCCACAGTAAAAGCTACTGAATGGCCACCCAGTCTATGAGTAGATACTTCATGGTTGAGAGAGTCACTGTGTCTATAGGCTGTCATTCCATCTTTCTGTGGTGCAGACCATACAAATTGCTTTCCCTCATTTACTCAAATTGCAGTTCTCAATTTCAACAGAATTGAATTAAACAAATCTCTTTGCACTTGACACCCTTTCAAATATCTGATCACTGTTTTTCAGGACCCTCCATTCCAAGCCTATTTTTTCTGGACTAAACAGTCTCAGTTTTTCAGTTGTTTTTCAAATAGCATGCTGTTTATGTTCAGTATATTTTATTACTAAACAAATAATGGAAGTTGAATAGTAGTGCCCCCAAATAGGAACTGACACAAAATAATAAGCAGTAAAAAGGACGGGATAGAAGAATTCTAGTCAAGATGACATGTGAATTTCTACTGATATCCTCCTACCTCACGCCCCTCTTCAAAAGTATAGTAATGACAAATTATACATAAAAAGAGAAAAAATAAATAAAATATTGGGGTCAAAAATAAATATTTGGTTGTTTTGTACCAAACTGATACCAAAACACAAAGTAGAGACTAGATACAATGCTGTGGGCATGTGGGGCTCTGTGTGTGGAATCGCACAGTATTGACCAGAAGAAGAAAAGCTCCATGGAGTAATAGTCATTTCTAATAACAGAACCAGAAGTAGACTTACCTCTTGAAGTCAAGCATGGTAAAAGGGAAATATTAGAAAAATAAGTCAAAAAAATATTTTTTTAAAAAAATCAAAATATACAAACTAAAAAAAAAAAAAAAACAGTTGATGGACTTATTTTGCTCTATCATATTCAAAGTTGTAGATAGACAGTGGTGGGAGGGAAAAGGACCCTAGTTAGTGGTTGGAAAATGAACCAGATGGCTCACTGACTCAATGACTGTGTCTGTGATATCCCAGACTATTGTCACTGAGCAAAACGCAGAAATATCATCAAGCTAACTTAGGCTTGGGAGTTCCGAGGGCTAATTAGAGGTTATAAAAACCTGCTCTGTCGGGCAGGGTGAACACAGAAATAGAGGCTGGAATTCATCTTCTAATCCAAAAACATGAGGGTCTGCAAAATATAAAACGCACGAACAAATCTTCCACTTAAAAAAATAAGAAATTATGAAACAAAAACAAGCAGGAATGAAACAACAGACACAAAATGATTAGAATCTTGCAAATGAAAGAGGATATAATTGAAATGACCAAACGATAAGATAAACTCTAAACAGGACAGGACTGAAGAGATAATTAGTAAAAGACATAGAAATAGAAATGGAAAGGAGTAGTAAAGAAACATGGTTTCAGAAACAATAAGTATATTATATATGTATACTTATTGTATATTTAATATAATACAAATATATATGCATATATACATATATTTACTCCTCTTGTAAGATGGGCATTTTTCCCACTTTGTCGATGATGCAACCAATGCACAGAAAGTTTGCACAACTTTACATATATCTATCTTCTGGTTGTAAAAGAGTTAATAAGCAGACAGAATTTGAAACCAGTCAATACCATTCCAAAGCTTCTCTCAGGATAAGAAAGGAGGAAAAAGAATGAAAGAAACCAATATTTGAAAAGATAATAGCTCTTAATTTTCCACAACTGAAGGAAGACAATGAAACTCAGATCAAAAGTACACTCTGTGCAGGGAGCAGGATAAATAAACTCAAATCTGTAACTAGACACTTTGTAGTGAAACTGCAGAATAGAAAAGGTTGAAGACATCTTAAAAGCTAACAGACACAAAAGAGATTACCTACAAATGAGCAACAATTAGATTGACACAGACTTCTGGAAAACAACAACGGAAGCCAAAGAGAATGGAATGATACCTTCTCAGTGCAGAGTGAAATTAACTGACAATCTGGAGCTTTTACTGAGGTGAACTCTCATTCAAGAGGGAGGGAAAAATAAAGACACTTCAGACTTATAAAGACTTTACCAGCTTGCCAACATTTTGCATACATGTTGGCAAAATCAGAGTGAACTCAAAAGAAAGGCTAAAACACACAGTATGAAAATAGAAATGGACAAATATGAGAAAATAATAGTTTTTTAAAAGATAGAATTAAACTAGCTAATGTTAATAAAACACATTCTTTGAAAGTTAACTAAAATTACTAAAATCTCTCGTATTTAGGAAATGATACATTTTGAATAAATTTATTTCGGGCACCTAAAGTGCATGGAGGAGTTAATCACACTGAATAGGTCATGAACGTCCGTAGCCACTCATCTGGACAATGCTCCTTTCATTTATTTTGTACCATTATTATTTTTCCCCTTCATCTGTAGCTCAACTCCTACTCTCTTCTCCACACCCCTTTCATAGTTACTCAAACGAGTTTTGCATGTCAACTTGGATGTGTATGATGAAATGTAGTAATTCACTGCTTAGGTTAACAAAGAAATACGAAAGAAATATAATGCATTGCTCTCAACCCAGCACAGGCATGAAAAGTGGGGTAGAGAAAGGAGTGGGAAACAGCGTATTTCAACATGTTAGTACAGAACAGATGTGGAAAAATAAACACATAAAAGGTGACATTCTTAATAGAACACACAAGATAATATTGAAGAAATAATCTCTCTCCATACCAAAACTTAGAAAAGGCGAATGAATTAGATTCACCTATATAATGGCAGATTTTATGTCTTGTCATATCACAAATAGGGATAGTTTTACTTTTCCCTTTCCAATCTGTGTTTTGTTCGTTTTTCTTGCCAAATTGCCTTGTCTAAAACCTCTACTACAATTTTGAAAGGAATCGGTAAAAGCAGACGTCCTTGTCTTCTTCCTGATTTTAGGGAGAAATAGTGTAGCATTTCACCATTAAGTATGATTTTAGGTGTGAAGATTCTGTTTTTTTTTGTTTTTTTGAGATGGAGTTTCGCTCTTGTTGCTTAGGCTGGTGTGCAATGGTGCAAACTGTGCTCACTGCAACCTTTGACTTCTGAGTTCAAGGAATTCTCATGCCTCAGCCTCCGGAGTAGCTGGGATTACAGGCAAGCGCCACCACGCCCAGTGAATTTTATTTTACTGCAACCTCTGACTCCTAGGTTCAAGGAATTCTCATGCCTCAGCCTCCGGAGTAGCTGGGATTACAGGCAAGCGCCACCACGCCCATTGAATTTTATTTTACTTTTTGGATTTTTAGTAGAGACGGGGTTTCTCCATGTTGGTTAGGCTGGTCTCGAACTCCTGACCTCAGGCGATCCACTCACCTCAGCCTCCCAAAGTGCTGGGATTACAGGCATAAGCCACCACGCCTGGCCAGGTGTGTGTTTTTTATGTATGCAATTTATCAGGTTAAAGAAGTTTCCTTCTATTCCTAGTTATTTGAATATTTTAAATACGAAAGAGTACTGGATTGTACAGGTACTTTTTATGCATCAACTGAGATGGTTACATGTTTTTGTTATTTTTCTGTTAATAGCTGTGTATTACATTAATTGATTTTCAGAAATTAACCACTCTTGACATCCTGTGATAAATCGTACTCACTCATGGAGCATAATCCTTTTCATATGTTGCTGGATTCATTCCTTAGTATTTTGTTGAAGTTTTTGCCTCTATGTTTAGAAATGATATTGGTTTAAAGTTTTATTTTATTGTAATTATATAAATTATATAGTAATTGTAAAGTTTTATTGTATTGTATCTTTGATTGGCTTTGATATGAGGGTGATACTGGCTTTATAGAATGAATTGGGAAGTATTTCTTTTTCTCCTATTTTTGGGACATGTTTATAAAGAATTGGTATTAATTACTCTTTAAATGTTTAACAGAAGTCACCAGCTCAGCCATCTGTGCCTGAGCTTTGTGTGTCTGTGCTGTCAGAGAGAAGTTTTAAATTACTAATTCAACTGCTTTGCTTATTCAAATTTTTTTCTTCTTGAATCAGTTTTCGTAGTTTGTATGTTTTAAAAAATTTGCCAATTTCATCTAATTAATCTGTTGACACACCCCTTGCTGTTCATAGTATCATTTTATAATCCTTTTTATTTCTATAAGGTTGGTCGTTTTTCCCCTTCTATTTTAGATTTTGTCATTTTTGAATCGTTTCTGTTACTTTTTGATTACATTAGCTAATAGTTTGCCAATTTATCTTTCTAATTAAGCTTTTTTTCATTGATTTTCTCTATTGTATTTCAAAATATTTCTATAATTCCTTAAATTTTACTATCATAGTTATTATTAACAGTAGTATCATTTCCTTCCTTTTGCTACCTTTAGGTTTAGTTGGCTCTTCTTTTATCAGTGTCTTATGGTAGAAGGTCAGGTCATTGATTTGAGATGTTCTTAACTTTTTTATATATAGACATTTACTAGCTTCAAGTTTCATCTAATCACTCCTTTTGCTATACCCTAAGTTGTTTTATGTTACATTTCATTAATTCTTCTGAAAGTATATTCTAATTATCTTCGTGATCTTGTCTTTGACCTATTATTTATTTAGAAGCGTACTGATGAATCCTCTTTTTTTAATTTTCAAAATTTATTTTTATTAATTATTATTTCATTCCATTGTGTTCAAAGAACACGCTTTATGTGACTTCAATTCTTTTTAATTTATTGACGTTTCCTTTGGCCTCTCAATATTCTGGAGAATGTTCCATGGACACTTGAGAGGAATGTATATTCTGTTGTTTGGTAATGTGTTCTACAGATGTTTGTTAGATCTCCTTGTCTATAGGGTTATTCTAGGCTTCTGTGTTCCTATTGATCTCCTGCCTCGTTGTTCTATCCATTATTGAAAGTGCAATTTTGATGTTTTTAGCTATTATTTTTGGTTTTCTATTGTTCCCTTCAATTCTGCCAATTTTTGCTTCATGAATTTAGAATAATTTTGCTTCTTTTTTGGAGCTTATATATTTATAATTATTATAACGTTCTTTGGGATTACCCCCTTTTCGTTTAAAAATGCCCTCCTTTATTCCTGCTATTTTTTGTTGTTAAAATCCATTTGTCTAATAAAATATCCACCCCAGCTCTCTTATGTTGGCTATTGCAGTTTCCTTTTTTCTCTCCTTTTACTTTGCGTTACTTGCTTTCACTCTGAAGAATTAATTCTTTTTACTATTTCTTGTGAGGGAGGTTGGCTAGGGACAAGTTCTCTCACTTGTTAGACTCCACTAATACTAGCTGATTGCTCTATAATTTTTTAAAAATAAATGTCATTACTTTCTCCACAGTCTGACTAAACTAAATTTGATCTCTGTAAAAGAGCACTATTTGAGCATACTTTTTGAGCTTAGTTCTGATACCAGAAAGATTGTTTACCTGTCTCTCTTCCTGATTCTGTCAAACCTCCAGCTTCCCTATGGTTTCATTTGCTACTCAGTGGAAATACCAGTCCCTTCTTAATTGCTTACCATCAAATTTTCCATTGTTTTCTACAGTGCCCTTAGACTAAACCTTCTCCAGGATTGATAAAGTCGGTCCCCTTAGTGAGAACTGTGAGCTGTGGAGCTCTCTGTTGTTACGATCTGCCTTCCCCCAGGGAGAACCTGCAGGACACTGCTCTTGAGTTGGCGGTAGGGCCAAGGTGACACTGTGTCCAGAACTGGGGTCTTGGTCTTGCTGACTTCAAGTATGAAGCCGCAGACCCTCGTGGTGAGTGTTACAGTTCTTAAAGATGATGTGTCCAGAGTTTGTTCCGTCAGACTTTCAGATGTGTCTGGAGCTTCTTCCTTCTGGTGGGTTCGTGGTCTGGCTGACATGACGGAAGCTGCAGACCTTTGCTGTGAGTGTTACAGCTCTTAAAGGTGGCAAGTCTGGAGCTGTTCATTCCTCCCAATGAGTGGGTTCCTGGTCTCACTGGCTTCAAGAGTGAAGCTGCAGACCTTCGCGGGGAGTATTACAGCTCATAAAGGCGGCGTGAATCCTAAGAGTTAGCAGCAGCAAGATTTATTGCAAAGAGTGAAAGAACAAGACTTCCACCACTGTTGAATGGGTAGCCGCTGGCAGGCTTGACAGTCTGCTTTTATTCCCTTATCTTACCCCACCCACATCCTGCTGATTGATCCACTTTACAGGGAGCTGATTGGTCCATTTTACAGAGAGCTGATTGGTCCGTTTTGACAGAGTGCTGATTAGTGCGTTTACGAGACTAGACATAAAAGTTCTCCAAGTCCTCATTACACTCAGGAACCCAGCTGGTTTCACCTAGTGGATCCTGCACCAGGGCTGCAGGTGAGGCCTCCTGCCTCCTGCCCACCGGTCCTGTGCCACGGGCATAGGCACTCCTCAGCCCTTGGGCGGTACATGGGACCAGGCGCCAGGGTGCAGGGGTGCCGCTCCTCGGGGAGGCCCGGGCTGTGGGAGCTCATGGCAGAGTGGGACAGCCCTGCCCCATGGGGAGGCAGCTGAGGCCCTGTGAGAATAGGGCGGTGCCTGCAGGGCAGTGCTGGGAGACCCGTGCAACCTCTGCAGCTGCTGGCCTGGGTGCTAAGCCCCTCCCTGCCCAGGGCTGGTGGCCGGCTGCTGCGAGTGCAGGGCCCGTGGTGTCCACTGAGCCCGCCCGGGGAAACTCGCTCTGGACTGTGAGCACCGGCACAGTTTCTCTTCCCGCCCAGGCTTCTCCCGCCACACCTCCCAGTAAGCAGAGGGAGCTGGCTCCACCTCGGCCAGCCCAGAGAGGGGCTCCCACAGTGCAGTGGTGGGCTGAAGGACTCCTCAAGAGCAGGCAGAGTGGACGCCGAGGCAGAGGAGGCACCCAGAGCGAGGGCTGCTAGCATATTGTCAACTTGCAACACGGCCAATCTACAAGGCAGCACTGTATGGGGAAGTAGCCCTTGGTTTTCTCAACTTCTTTTTCTTGTAAAACTTATATCTTATGAGTAAAATGAATTTATGAGTAAAATGAATCCAATATTATCTGCCATGTGTTGAGTAGCTGACTGGTATAGCTACTTGGTATAGCCTGTTGCCATGGTTAATTTTATATGTCAACTGGACTAGGTTAACGATTGCCCAGATAGCTGGTAAAACATTATTTCTGGGTATGTCTGTGAGAATGTTTTGGAAAAGATAAAACACAAAAGAAGGGCAAATTTTCTCTCTCTCTCTGACTCTCTCACTCTCTCTCCCCTTGAACAGGGACATCCATCTTTTCCTCAAACATCAGTTTGCCTAGTTCTCAGGCCTGTGGACTCTGGGACTTGGCACTCATTGTTAAGGTAATTATTTGATAAATTTTCAGTTTTTTAACTGAAATTGTTTAAATTTATTTTTCTTTTGGGTCAATACTGGAAAACTCCTTTTCCTTCAAAATTATCCATTTCATATAGTATTTTTGATGTAGTTGTATATTTGTGCCAAGTAGTCATATTTGGAACTTGCTTTTTAGGTATTGATATTAGACAAATACCACGTGCACTTCTGTAGAACTTATTTTCAGTACACTCTAACTGCAAAAAGTAGTCATATTTTTTCTAAATCAACTGTCTCAATAGATTTTTCCCCTTGTCATGCATGTTCTCTTATAGTTATGTTTTCTCCCTTTTTAATTAACTGGATTAATAATAATGTACATATTTTGATTTTTTATAAAGAATTCACTTTTTAAATTTTTCACTAGTTCCATGACTTTTCTTCCTTGCTCATTGCTTTTATCTTTATTATATCATTCCTTTCATTTTCTTTCAATGTAATCTTCCAATATTTCATTGAAATGATTAACATTTTCTTTCATTTTGTATTTTCATTGATCTAAGTAATTGCTGCTATAAATTTTTCTACAATGTCTTCTAAAATATGGTCTTATATATTCTAGAATGTACTGATTTTTATTATCATTGTTTTTAAAATTATTTTTGAAATTTTGGGTTTGCACTTCTTTGACATAGTACTTTATTATTTTTTTCAACGTAAAAAAGTCTTGGGCCAGGTCTTGTGGCTCACTCTTATAATCCCAGCACTTTGGGAGACTGAGGCAGGTGGATTTCTTGAGCTCAGGAGTTTGAGACCAGCCTGGGCAACATGGCAAAATCCCATCTCTACCAAAAGTTTAAAAAAATTAGCCAGACATGGTGGCGCATGCTTGTAGTCCCAGTTACTTGGGAGGCAGAGGTGGGAGGATTGCTTGAGCCCCAGAGGTGAAGGTTGCAGTGAGCTGAGATCACACGACTGCACTCTAGTCTGAGTGACATAGCCAGAACCTGTCTCAAAAAAAAAAAAAAAAAAAAAATCCGTTTTGTCTATTGACCTTGTTATTAATGTATAGTTTTCTTGCATTGTGATAACAGATTGCTGTTTTTGTTTATCTTTATGAAATTTGTTAAGTTTGCCTTGGCAGGCTAATATACAGTCAATTTTTGTGAATGTTTTATACATATTTGAGAATGTGAATTCACTGTTATAGGTATCACTTTCAATATATAACCATGGTATCTACATTTTTACTTATCTTGTTTCATTTTTCTATATCCTCACATTTTGTCTACTTACCTGTTTTAGATTGAGAATAGTATGCTAAAGACTTCTAGCACTATAAAATCTATGAAAATCAATATGCATTTACACATTTCTACACAATATAAATACATATATTTTCATATGTATTACATGTAATATAATACATATATTTTCATATGTATTACATGTAATATAATACAT
>NW_012119132.1:121198-172990 GCF_000951035.1 Colobus angolensis palliatus
TGTTTTTTGTTTTTTTGAGATGGAGTTTCGCTCTTGTTGCCTAGGCTGGTGTGCAATGGTGCAAACTGTGCTCACTGCAACCTTTGACTTCTGAGTTCAAGGAATTCTCATGCCTCAGCCTCCGGAGTAGCTGGGATTACAGGCAAGCGCCACCACGCCCAGTGAATTTTATTTTACTGCAACCTCTGACTCCTAGGTTCAAGGAATTCTCATGCCTCAGCCTCCGGAGTAGCTGGGATTACAGGCAAGCGCCACCACGCCCAGTGAATTTTATTTTACTTTTTGGATTTTTAGTAGAGACGGGGTTTCTCCATGTTGGTTAGGCTGGTCTCGAACTCCTGACCTCAGGCGATCCACTCACCTCAGCCTCCCAAAGTGCTGGGATTACAGGCATAAGCCACCACGCCTGGCCAGGTGTGAGTTTTTTATGTATGCAATTTATCAGGTTAAAGAAGTTTCCTTCTATTCCTAGTTATTTGAATATTTTAAATACGAAAGAGTACTGGATTGTACAGGTACTTTTTATGCATCAACTGAGATGGTTACATGTTTTTGTTATTTTTCTGTTAATAGCTGTGTATTACATTAATTGATTTTCAGAAATTAACCACTCTTGACATCCTGTGATAAATCGTACTCACTCATGGAGCATAATCCTTTTCATATGTTGCTGGATTCATTCCTTAGTATTTTGTTGAAGTTTTTGCCTCTATGTTTAGAAATGATATTGGTTTAAAGTTTTATTTTATTGTAATTATATAAATTATATAGTAATTGTAAAGTTTTATTGTATTGTATCTTTGATTGGCTTTGATATGAGGGTGATACTGGCTTTATAGAATGAATTGGGAAGTATTTCTTTTTCTCCTATTTTTGGGACATGTTTATAAAGAATTGGTATTAATTACTCTTTAAATGTTTAACAGAAGTCACCAGCTCAGCCATCTGTGCCTGAGCTTTGTGTGTCTGTGCTGTCAGAGAGAAGTTTTAAATTACTAATTCAACTGCTTTGCTTATTCAAATTTTTTTCTTCTTGAATCAGTTTTCGTAGTTTGTATGTTTTAAAAAATTTGCCAATTTCATCTAATTAATCTGTTGACACACCCCTTGCTGTTCATAGTATCATTTTATAATCCTTTTTATTTCTATAAGGTTGGTCGTTTTTCCCCTTCTATTTTAGATTTTGTCATTTTTGAATCGTTTCTGTTACTTTTTGATTACATTAGCTAATAGTTTGCCAATTTATCTTTCTAATTAAGCTTTTTTTCATTGATTTTCTCTATTGTATTTCAAAATATTTCTATAATTCCTTAAATTTTACTATCATAGTTATTATTAACAGTAGTATCATTTCCTTCCTTTTGCTACCTTTAGGTTTAGTTGGCTCTTCTTTTATCAGTGTCTTATGGTAGAAGGTCAGGTCATTGATTTGAGATGTTCTTAACTTTTTTATATATAGACATTTACTAGCTTCAAGTTTCATCTAATCACTCCTTTTGCTATACCCTAAGTTGTTTTATGTTACATTTCATTAATTCTTCTGAAAGTATATTCTAATTATCTTCGTGATCTTGTCTTTGACCTATTATTTATTTAGAAGCGTACTGATGAATCCTCTTTTTTTAATTTTCAAAATTTATTTTTATTAATTATTATTTCATTCCATTGTGTTCAAAGAACACGCTTTATGTGACTTCAATTCTTTTTAATTTATTGACGTTTCCTTTGGCCTCTCAATATTCTGGAGAATGTTCCATGGACACTTGAGAGGAATGTATATTCTGTTGTTTGGTAATGTGTTCTACAGATGTTTGTTAGATCTCCTTGTCTATAGGGTTATTCTAGGCTTCTGTGTTCCTATTGATCTCCTGCCTCGTTGTTCTATCCATTATTGAAAGTGCAATTTTGATGTTTTTAGCTATTATTTTTGGTTTTCTATTGTTCCCTTCAATTCTGCCAATTTTTGCTTCATGAATTTAGAATAATTTTGCTTCTTTTTTGGAGCTTATATATTTATAATTATTATAACGTTCTTTGGGATTACCCCCTTTTCGTTTAAAAATGCCCTCCTTTATTCCTGCTATTTTTTGTTGTTAAAATCCATTTGTCTAATAAAATATCCACCCCAGCTCTCTTATGTTGGCTATTGCAGTTTCCTTTTTTCTCTCCTTTTACTTTGCGTTACTTGCTTTCACTCTGAAGAATTAATTCTTTTTACTATTTCTTGTGAGGGAGGTTGGCTAGGGACAAGTTCTCTCACTTGTTAGACTCCACTAATACTAGCTGATTGCTCTATAATTTTTTAAAAATAAATGTCATTACTTTCTCCACAGTCTGACTAAACTAAATTTGATCTCTGTAAAAGAGCACTATTTGAGCATACTTTTTGAGCTTAGTTCTGATACCAGAAAGATTGTTTACCTGTCTCTCTTCCTGATTCTGTCAAACCTCCAGCTTCCCTATGGTTTCATTTGCTACTCAGTGGAAATACCAGTCCCTTCTTAATTGCTTACCATCAAATTTTCCATTGTTTTCTACAGTGCCCTTAGACTAAACCTTCTCCAGGATTGATAAAGTCGGTCCCCTTAGTGAGAACTGTGAGCTGTGGAGCTCTCTGTTGTTACGATCTGCCTTCCCCCAGGGAGAACCTGCAGGACACTGCTCTTGAGTTGGCGGTAGGGCCAAGGTGACACTGTGTCCAGAACTGGGGTCTTGGTCTTGCTGACTTCAAGTATGAAGCCGCAGACCCTCGTGGTGAGTGTTACAGTTCTTAAAGATGATGTGTCCAGAGTTTGTTCCGTCAGACTTTCAGATGTGTCTGGAGCTTCTTCCTTCTGGTGGGTTCGTGGTCTGGCTGACATGACGGAAGCTGCAGACCTTTGCTGTGAGTGTTACAGCTCTTAAAGGTGGCAAGTCTGGAGCTGTTCATTCCTCCCAATGAGTGGGTTCCTGGTCTCACTGGCTTCAAGAGTGAAGCTGCAGACCTTCGCGGGGAGTATTACAGCTCATAAAGGCGGCGTGAATCCTAAGAGTTAGCAGCAGCAAGATTTATTGCAAAGAGTGAAAGAACAAGACTTCCACCACTGTTGAATGGGTAGCCGCTGGCAGGCTTGACAGTCTGCTTTTATTCCCTTATCTTACCCCACCCACATCCTGCTGATTGATCCACTTTACAGGGAGCTGATTGGTCCATTTTACAGAGAGCTGATTGGTCCGTTTTGACAGAGTGCTGATTAGTGCGTTTACGAGACTAGACATAAAAGTTCTCCAAGTCCTCATTACACTCAGGAACCCAGCTGGTTTCACCTAGTGGATCCTGCACCAGGGCTGCAGGTGAGGCCTCCTGCCTCCTGCCCACCGGTCCTGTGCCACGGGCATAGGCACTCCTCAGCCCTTGGGCGGTACATGGGACCAGGCGCCAGGGTGCAGGGGTGCCGCTCCTCGGGGAGGCCCGGGCTGTGGGAGCTCATGGCAGAGTGGGACAGCCCTGCCCCATGGGGAGGCAGCTGAGGCCCTGTGAGAATAGGGCGGTGCCTGCAGGGCAGTGCTGGGAGACCCGTGCAACCTCTGCAGCTGCTGGCCTGGGTGCTAAGCCCCTCCCTGCCCAGGGCTGGTGGCCGGCTGCTGCGAGTGCAGGGCCCGTGGTGTCCACTGAGCCCGCCCGGGGAAACTCGCTCTGGACTGTGAGCACCGGCACAGTTTCTCTTCCCGCCCAGGCTTCTCCCGCCACACCTCCCAGTAAGCAGAGGGAGCTGGCTCCACCTCGGCCAGCCCAGAGAGGGGCTCCCACAGTGCAGTGGTGGGCTGAAGGACTCCTCAAGAGCAGGCAGAGTGGACGCCGAGGCAGAGGAGGCACCCAGAGCGAGGGCTGCTAGCATATTGTCAACTTGCAACACGGCCAATCTACAAGGCAGCACTGTATGGGGAAGTAGCCCTTGGTTTTCTCAACTTCTTTTTCTTGTAAAACTTATATCTTATGAGTAAAATGAATTTATGAGTAAAATGAATCCAATATTATCTGCCATGTGTTGAGTAGCTGACTGGTATAGCTACTTGGTATAGCCTGTTGCCATGGTTAATTTTATATGTCAACTGGACTAGGTTAACGATTGCCCAGATAGCTGGTAAAACATTATTTCTGGGTATGTCTGTGAGAATGTTTTGGAAAAGATAAAACACAAAAGAAGGGCAAATTTTCTCTCTCTCTCTGACTCTCTCACTCTCTCTCCCCTTGAACAGGGACATCCATCTTTTCCTCAAACATCAGTTTGCCTAGTTCTCAGGCCTGTGGACTCTGGGACTTGGCACTCATTGTTAAGGTAATTATTTGATAAATTTTCAGTTTTTTAACTGAAATTGTTTAAATTTATTTTTCTTTTGGGTCAATACTGGAAAACTCCTTTTCCTTCAAAATTATCCATTTCATATAGTATTTTTGATGTAGTTGTATATTTGTGCCAAGTAGTCATATTTGGAACTTGCTTTTTAGGTATTGATATTAGACAAATACCACGTGCACTTCTGTAGAACTTATTTTCAGTACACTCTAACTGCAAAAAGTAGTCATATTTTTTCTAAATCAACTGTCTCAATAGATTTTTCCCCTTGTCATGCATGTTCTCTTATAGTTATGTTTTCTCCCTTTTTAATTAACTGGATTAATAATAATGTACATATTTTGATTTTTTATAAAGAATTCACTTTTTAAATTTTTCACTAGTTCCATGACTTTTCTTCCTTGCTCATTGCTTTTATCTTTATTATATCATTCCTTTCATTTTCTTTCAATGTAATCTTCCAATATTTCATTGAAATGATTAACATTTTCTTTCATTTTGTATTTTCATTGATCTAAGTAATTGCTGCTATAAATTTTTCTACAATGTCTTCTAAAATATGGTCTTATATATTCTAGAATGTACTGATTTTTATTATCATTGTTTTTAAAATTATTTTTGAAATTTTGGGTTTGCACTTCTTTGACATAGTACTTTATTATTTTTTTCAACGTAAAAAAGTCTTGGGCCAGGTCTTGTGGCTCACTCTTATAATCCCAGCACTTTGGGAGACTGAGGCAGGTGGATTTCTTGAGCTCAGGAGTTTGAGACCAGCCTGGGCAACATGGCAAAATCCCATCTCTACCAAAAGTTTAAAAAAATTAGCCAGACATGGTGGCGCATGCTTGTAGTCCCAGTTACTTGGGAGGCAGAGGTGGGAGGATTGCTTGAGCCCCAGAGGTGAAGGTTGCAGTGAGCTGAGATCACACGACTGCACTCTAGTCTGAGTGACATAGCCAGAACCTGTCTCAAAAAAAAAAAAAAAAAAAAAATCCGTTTTGTCTATTGACCTTGTTATTAATGTATAGTTTTCTTGCATTGTGATAACAGATTGCTGTTTTTGTTTATCTTTATGAAATTTGTTAAGTTTGCCTTGGCAGGCTAATATACAGTCAATTTTTGTGAATGTTTTATACATATTTGAGAATGTGAATTCACTGTTATAGGTATCACTTTCAATATATAACCATGGTATCTACATTTTTACTTATCTTGTTTCATTTTTCTATATCCTCACATTTTGTCTACTTACCTGTTTTAGATTGAGAATAGTATGCTAAAGACTTCTAGCACTATAAAATCTATGAAAATCAATATGCATTTACACATTTCTACACAATATAAATACATATATTTTCATATGTATTACATGTAATATAATACATATATTTTCATATGTATTACATGTAATATAATACATTACTCATATATGTATTAGTCAATTTGTGGTTTGAATTATACTCAAAATAATTTCTGCAGAAGTACATGTGGTATTTATCTGATAATGTCTATACCTAAAACAAGTTCCAAACATGATTGTAGTATTAGATATCATATGTTGAAACTCCTGAATATTTTGCTAATATAGCCAACTGGTCCAACTATTCAGATATACCCAAACTCTGAGTTTATTACATCAAAATGCATTGCAAATATATGTACCCAGAACTCAGCAGACACAGAAACATTGCCAAATTCATTCAGTGCAGAGATTAAAATGAACTCTGATCTCCCTCTTTGAAATATGGGCATTCCACTGTAATTACCATCAAAATCATAGTAATGGTCAGATTGACACTTCAAAAGAAATACCTCTAGCTTCTAAAACAGTAAGCACAAGCCCTTTAAATATCGTGTTTAAATAGAAATCTTGATAGAATAGATTTTCTGCCTTATTTTTCAAAGTTAGTTTTTAAAAATGGCCTTTTTTGGAAGAAACAGAGGCATCTCTGACTTTTTAAACAAAAGGTGCAGAGGTAAAGAGACTCTGCCTCACTTTCAAAAATTAAACAAAAAGTAAAAGCTATCTCAGCAGATGTTCTATTGAACATAGTACCAGGGAAAAAATGACAAATTTCAAGATGGAAAGATCGTATATTGATTTAGTGTGTTTGTTTTTATACAACTCAGTTACTTATTTTTAAGTATCAACACCTATATAATATGGCTCACTAGAATCACAGTATGTTTACCAAATGCTGCTAGTGATGTTAAGAGAACTTGCCTTAATTATTTAGGTTCATTCATACATGTCATCCATATTAGCAATCAGGATGTCGGAGTGGGCTCATTAAATCTACCACTTATATAATGACTTGTATTTCTGAGTGTGTATGGTAGACTGCTGTCAAGAATTTTTCAAGATTACACTCAGAACATTTACTTACAAATAATCACATCTTTTCTCATAAAATATCTAGTCAAGAATGAATTATCTTATTCTATGTCTGATTTTAATAACTTTCTGTTAAATTATCTTCATTATTAGTTACTACCATTTTTTCAATTCAATGTTTTCTCATTAGAACTAAGTTTAATACCAATGGATTTCCCCCAAATGTTAAGAGTGTAGTGTCTATACACAAAGGTGATAAAGGCCAATGGCTCATCAGGTTATGGTTATAACAGTAACATTTAAAATAACTTCAAATATGGGCTTTAGGATTATAACAAATGGAGGAGAGAATTAGATGCTAGCAAGTAAGGGGTGGAGAAAAATATTAGATTGAGGAATAAAGATCATAATAAAGGTAAAAACTGATTTTGGCAGGAATAAGGAAATACAGTAGGTGAAATATTCAGGTAATCATTCAATAAACATCTAATGAAGCCCTAGAATGTGCCAAGTACCATTCAGTAAAGAAAGGGATAAATATCTCCTCATTTTTTTCATCCAACATAAGTTGTTGTTATAATTTTTCATTAGATACTACTATATGCTTAGAACTATGCTGGACATAGGCATATTTACACCCAGGCATAACTCTTAAACTTAGAGTAACAGTCTGGTTGAGGAGAGACATTAAGGAATCACAAAAACTGAGGTAAAAATTAGAACAATGTTAAGAGAGGAAGAAGTATGTTGTGCCCGGTGTGCACACAATAAAACCTCTGGATTCATCTGGCGTGCAGTGGGGATCAGGGAAGATCTTTTCAAGAAAATGATAGAAATGAGATCTTAACTTTGGCAAGGGTGGCATAGAGAGTGTTCTAGGTGGAAGAAAGAACGTGTCCAAAGTCTCTACTGCTAGAGAAAGCAGAGCATAGAGCACGTCTGAGAAACTAAATGAAGGTCCAGAATGGTCAGTGGACAGATTCTAAGGCAAGTCATGGCTTATAGTTCAGAGGAAACAGCTGAAGCACGGACGTAAACTTCAAGTTAAGGAGTTGGCCTCTACTTGGTGATGTGCTAGAACCGATCTCCACTGGCTTTCCAGGGCCAATTGTGCACATCTTTCTCCAACTCAACACTCAGAGATACCACATTGCTAGCTTGAAATTATCCGCCATAGGAAGAGTTATACTGTGGAAATTTGGCAAATGTTACAAGGGGACAGGTGGGAGTTTTTCGTCACCCAACCCCCTCTTTCTGCCTTCCTCCCCTGCCCAGCTGATGGTTAAGCAAATTACCCTCATATTTGATGAGGCAGAGCAAGAGATGAAACACACCCTCAGTTAGTAGAGCACAGCACTAATTCCATCTTTTTAAGAAAGAAAAACTTGAACCACTTTAAAATGGAGGTGGGGCACGAAAAAAAGATACTCCAGGTGCAGGGTAGAAAAGGGATTGGAATAGAGGAATGGGTTCAGAGAAAACCGATAGAAATATATTAACATTCCATCACAGAGATGATGATATTTGGACAGGGTGATAGGATTAGAAACAGAAGAGATTTTGAACATTGTGCTTTTTCAGGTTGAATCAAGATGAGTTTCAAATGGTTGTGATACAGAGTTGTGATTATTGTGGTTTGAAAAGGTAAATTAGGACATTTTGATGTGAGGAGGCTAAGTATACATAGGCTATTAGGTGAGTCCTCAATGCAAAAGCTGAAGTCAGATGATTGGATGGAAATGAAGTCAGTTAAATAGATTCTGAAGAAATGAAAGATAATTCAGGAGGATGGTAGATGAAATAAAGACAGAGAGTTGTATAAGTAAATGCCATAGACTTCAAAATGAACAAAAGTGTTTAAATTATTCTAAACAAGTGAAAGCAGGAAACAAAGAAAATGCTGGTTTCTTTAATTCACAAATTGGTAGGAGTGGCTTTGGAGCAGTTGGAAAGGAAGAGGGACCATTAAGAAGAAAAAGAAATGGAAAAAAAAATGCTTTGATTCAGACAAATGTGTGTTGGAAGCAAAATATCGAGGATGTCTCCATGGCAGCTAAGTTCTAGCCAAATTCTCCATTTCACTTTGAAGCAAAGCCTTTCAGAATTTGTCCAGTGCTTGGCACAGTGAGGGCTGGGAAAAGGGACAGCCATTATTGAAAATTGGCTGGGAGGACGTGCAGGTGGAGAGAAAAGAGACAAATGAGCAGCTGAAAAACACTAATGAAGTGTTTGTAATGAAGTGGTAGCTAAGGCTTAAAAAATACTGTCTTACATTTCCCCAGATGGTGACTCCAAGAATGAAAAGTGATTACTTTTACTTCCTTTAGCATCCCAGGCATTTCTTGCTAGAAGTTTCTTCTATAAACATATCTAAGCTCCAGGACTTTATCAATGGTAATTTTGATAGAAACTTACCCTCATATCTGACGTGGTAGAGTGAGGGATGAAACACAGCATCAGTTAGTAGAGCATGCACGGTCCTTGGTTGTTAGCATTTCCTCCATTAGAATGATGGGTTACATGTCTGGCTTTTTCCTGAAACGCAGCACATTTTTCAGACTTTTTGGAAAGCGAAAATGTTTCACCTTCTTATTGGGTACTAATTTTTACTCCAAAAATGTTTTAGGCATTTATTTATTTATTTATTTTTGAGACGGAGTCTCCCTGTCACCAAGGCTGGAGTACAGTGGCGTGATCTCGGCTCACTGCAACCTCTGCTTCCCAGGTTCAAGCGGTTCTCCTGCCTCAACCTCCCTACAAGTAGCTACAAGTAGCTGGGACTACAGGCACCTGCCACGACGCCAGGCTAATTTTTGTGTTTTTAGTAGAGAGAGGGTTTCACAGTGTTGGCCAGGCTGGTCTCAAACTCCTGACCTCAGGTGATCCACCCATCTCGGCCTCCCAAAGTGCTGGGATTACAGGCATGAGCCACCGTGACTGGCCTTTTAGGCATTTTAAAAGCAGATCACAGTATATTAGTTGATCTGAATATAAAAGTTCTACATTTAAAGTATGGCAACCAAAAATCACAAAGTATTTAGTTAATATATTTTATATTGTTTGCCTCACGGACTTAGTCAGAAATGCAATTGTCTATGCATAAACTAGTCATTCTTTTTTTCTAAACAACGTACGTGTGTGTTGAGAGAGAGAGACTAAGAGTTTGATAATGTGGACTTAAGCAACAAGATAATCTGTGAAAAATCAAGTACGTTAAAGTAGATTTTGTCAAAATTGTCTTGGCAAGAGGGAAAACAACTGCATAAGACATTTTATGTGTGGACTGTTTCAAAATGTTAAGAAAAGGAGCTATTAACCTAAGGTTTGTAGAAGAATCTTCCTCAATGGGTTGTAATAGTTTGTGAAAAATTCCTGAAGATCTTTCAGGAGACCATTGTTGTTTTATATTTTTAAATGTTTATTTTTTTTCTTCAGTAATGGCACCCCTGCAATCGTAAGGGAACATTGTGGAAGTTGGCCAAACTTTAATTGAAGTATATCTGCTTTATAGGAGGGAGTGTGGACAAACTTAGCTGTATGCCCTTTCATGGGCCTATCCTATAACAATACAGAAATATTCAATCAGAATATTTAATTTCTAAGACTTTTTTAAATGGAGAATTATTATTCAATATTAGATACTAACAGATGTAGTTGATTTGGAAGAGGGGACTCTCACGAATGTGTATTTATTCCATTTAATATATTGACAGCACTGTGATGATTAATTTTATGTGTCAACTTGACTGGGATAAGGGATGACCTGATAGCTGGTCAAATATTATTTCTGGAGAATTAATGTTTATGAGAATGTTTTTGTGAGAATGTTTCCAGAAGAAACACTCACTCATTCCACAGATTCATTTGAATCTGTGGACTAAGTAAAGAGGATCTCCCTTAAAAATGTGGATGGACATCATCCAATCCTTGGAAACCCTATTATACTTTTTTTTTTTTTTTTTTTAGACGGAGTCTCACTCTGTTGCCCGGGCTGGAGTGCAGTGGCCGGATCTCAGCTCACTGCAAGCTCCGCCTCCCGGGTTCCCGCCATTCTCCTGCCTCAGCCTCCCAAGTAGCTGGGACTACAGGCGCCAGCCACCTCGCCCGGCTAGCTTTTTGTATTTTTTAGTAGAGACAGGGTTTCACCGTGTTAGCCAGGGTTGTCTCGAACTCCTGACCTCGTGATCCGCCCGTCTCGGCCTCCCAAAGTGCTGGGATTACAGGCTTGAGCCACCGCGCCCGGCCTATACATTTTTAAAAAGGCAGAGGAAAAGGTTTGCTCTCTCTGCTTGATCTGAAACAGCTGTATTCTCCAGCCCTTGGACACTGGAGCTTCCAGTGCTTGGGCTTTTGGATTTAGATCTGAGTATACACCATCAGCCTTGCCTGGTTCTCAAGCCTTTGGAGCGAGACTGAATTGTACCACTGGCTTCCCTGGTGCTCCAGCTTGCAGCTGGAAGATCATGGGACTTCTTAGCTTTTATAATCATGTGAACCACATTCTAGAATGAATAAACAAGCACCTGTAAACGCATATATCTTATTGGTTTTGTCTCTCTGGAGACTGCTGACTGATAAAATCATTTCGAAAAGACTTCTCTAAACATTTTTTCTACAAAAACTTAATCTTGGTGAAGACAGATTTTATCCACACATGATGAAGACATTTCAAGAACAATGTCCCTTAGATGTGAGATATTATTGCACAGGAAAATTAGTAGTGATTTTTTGGCAGAGTGATTATATGGTTAATTATTCTTAATCTTTTTGTTTAACTGGTTTTCTATTTTTCTATAATAACCTTTTTCTACTTATTCAGGAACCTTTAATGTATAATAATATAATATAAGTTGTTGAAGATGCTTCACCAACTTCTGAATGTTGTTTTCTAGAACCACATTTAGTAAGTCTACAATTTTTTCTCATAGCCTTCACTTAAATAATTAAAATCAGCAACTAATCTGCTCCTATGTCTTAGTATTTTATCCTACTGTTTTCATCCTATCGTGTATTAGTGTTTATCAACCATTCCTAATCATAAAAACCACCCTGGGAATATATTAAATGATAGATTCTTGGGCCCCACTGTACCTGTAAAAATAGAATGGGTGACAGAGCGAGACTCCGTCTCATTAAAAAAAAAAAAAAAAAAAAGTCCATTCTCAATTATCTTTATACTCAAACTAATTTGAGAATACTATCTTTTACAAGATGTTCCAGACCCCAAACCCAGTGTCTTCCTCTCCTGCTACCTTTTCTAGTTGTAATCCTTTAGCATACCAAACCAGTTTGTTCTCATATTTCTTGACTGCTTAGAAATACAGCAACTCATACTGGTGCATTCTGATCAAAGAAGAAGTTATGGGAGACTAGGCATGATATCATCAAGTTAGCTGGTGTCCTAACCCTGCAGCAATGGGGTAGGGTTGGGTTGCATGAAAGGACCAGGGAAAAATATTCTTACCACAGCTCCAAAATTTTCATCACCTGGGTTGCCTTTCCTGCTGATTTTTCTGCCTTTGTCTTGCTCTAGCTTATTGTCCAACCCAGGAGGCTTCCTCTTGTAAATTTCATCTACTGTTTTTTACATCATTATCTGTTTGACCTCTGAGTTTTAAATCTGAATATGATAACTTGATCTTGGTTTCTGATAATTTTTTTCTTGACAGTCTAGAATTAGAACACTCAACCCTCAAAATCCCCCTTTTAAGATGAATACCCGAGAGAGTTTCTGCTGAAAGATTCAAGTTATCTATTCGGAACAAACACTAACAACAGTGAATTTGTTGAAGTTGGGAAACACCCTAGCTGATCCAGTTATTCTTCTTAAGTAGACTGGTTGAATTCCTGCACAGACACACAGCATTAGACTAGAATGAAATTCATTTAAATTGATTTGTCATAATTGGGTAGACATAGCTTATTTTCTACTGTGTTTATTTAGAGATACAGTGTAATTTCTAGTAATGAAATACCTAGACTATATATTCTCATTCTTATTAATAGAGAAAAGCCATAGCATTGAAAAATAAACTATCTCTAGTAATATGTGATTCAAAGGCAAAAAATTAGTATGATTCCAGTATGGAAATTAAATGTTCCATTTCTGACTATATTCATTTTAGAGTGATAAAAGCATAAATATAGTTATTGTGTAGGAACAAATACTACATTAATTGATAAATACTTAGAGATTAATATCATAAGTTTTCTAGGCATATAGTGTAGTGAACTTCAGAGTCAAATAGTTTCATGTTCAGAAACTGTCTCTGCTACTTGTTAGATGTTTACTCTTAGTAGGAAAAAAAAACAACCTTTCTAAGCCAGAAGATTAACTAGAATTCTATGCAGAAAGTATTTCTTTTGACCCACATAAGTACTATAAAGATTACCACTTCCAGTGTGGTTATAACTCCCCATATTATAACCACTTATATATGTGTATGCCTTATATATGTTAATGTTATTACAAAGGTTTTACATATTAAGCATATATTTAATTTAGAGGTGTACAATTCCATTCTTCATAAGAGGCAAAAATAA
Organism: Colobus angolensis palliatus; assembly: GCF_000951035.1. Classification (NCBI taxonomy): domain Eukaryota; kingdom Metazoa; phylum Chordata; class Mammalia; order Primates; family Cercopithecidae; genus Colobus; species Colobus angolensis. The sequence continues at coordinate 134,414 of NW_012119132.1, forward strand.
TTTCCTATTTTTTAAATTAAAGTAATAATTAAGGGAGATAGAGATTCAAAATGGATTTTTTTTTAATTCACTTTAGACAGACCTAACAATCCATGGCTGCAGTTTGTTTAGTTATTTTTGTTAAAAACTTAATAGCAACTTCATGATTATATTTAAAATAAAGTCACATCTCCTGTCCTCTTTTAGTCTCCTCTTAATGCTTCTGCTTCATATGTTTAGAGAAGATTTGTCCTAGGTTTGGAACCATATTTTTAAAATCAATAGTAGAACCTGCTATTGCACTAATAAATCTGGCAGGTACATCTAACACACTAGCAATAATTACAGGAATATTGGTTATCCACTACCACAGTTTCTAACCCTTGGGTGATGATTTTCTTAGACGCTAAGGTTAACCTTATATATAGCTGTCATCCTGCTCTATGCTATGAAACATTTTTTCCCTCAAGATTGTCAACATTTAAGAAACCAAACATCAAGAGTTTCAGAAGTGAATATCAGTACAAGTTTGATGTTGACCATATCTTACTTTTGCTCAAGTCCCAGTAGCAGAGCTCTTGCTGGTGATCAAATCAGTGTTTTGCATTCAAACATCACTACCCTTTTTCCTTTTCATACTAGAGAGCCCACTTTCATTCCCTCTATATGATTTCAGCTTCTGTGGAACTGGGACCTGTCATCTTTTTCACTTAACGCTTTCCAAGAAATGGATGTTTCCCCTGCTATTTAGCACCCAGACTAACTTGTCCTCTCTTTTTGATATCTCCTTCAATTGTCTGCCCTGTGAAGTTTGCAGTCTCTGAGCTCAGCTACCCCTTTGTCTGTTCCACTGCCAAATCATGGGATATGTTTCTATGGTGGATAACTATTGTTTGCTGTATCTATTGCAAAGAATAGACAAAGAGCAAACTTTGTGCAGCATGGAAGAATTGTGTCTCCTCACTAATTTTGCAAACATTAATAATGTGCCAAACATGTTACAAAATTATTCCGTGGAAGAGGACACAGAGCAGAACAAGCCCAAGACCTCTACTCTCATGATGTTTTCCAAGTTCTAGTAATTTAGAGAAGCAATGAGATAGAGACAGACAAACTTCAAATTGAGAATTTGGATGCAGGGAAAAATGGCAGCCTTGCACCATACAAGCATCTCTTAATTGAGATGGTGATAACTGATTGCCAGTATTCTTGTTTAAGCAAAGTAACCATTTTTAACATATATGACAGTGCATCTTAAAGCTATTTGAATATTTTATTGTCTTTTGACATCATTTTATAAAAATGAGCATAGAAAGCAAATGTAAAAGTGCTAATTCTATGATGATTATTGGAGAGAAATATGGATATCATTAAGTACTTTAAAGGTAGTAAATTTTTGTCATTTGTTATTTTGATGTTTATTGATCAAAAATTGATTGAATATGCTTGAAGGAAAAGACTAAAACGTGAAAATACATCACTGAAGATCCTAGCAGAGGATTGGTAGTCGTGGAAGGATTAAAGAAATCTTTAAAATTATGAAATTAAAAAAAAAAAAAAAACTTTAAATGCAGGGTTTGTATGTCTGTTGAACATTCTATTTGCAAAAAAATATTTCTGCCTTTTTATTAGTAGAAGCAAGTTCAAATTTATTTGAAATTATGCATCCTATTTATATGAAGCTGTCAGAATCAGCCTAACAATATCTTAGTGACTCCCTTCTTCAATTACTTACAAAAGTCTTCATCAAGTTCTTTTGATTGTTACACCAAATTATTTTCTGGTAACTATTTTGATGGTTAAACCAAATAAGCGTAACTTCAGGTAAGCTAAGAAGAAATTTAGGCAAAAAAATTCTTTAGAAATTTGTTTCATTGTTTCACTCAAATTATGTTTCAACAGTCATTTATGCATTGTGTAATGCTTGGGAAAATATGCATTTTACATGTTAAACATTTTATAGTATTTTAGTCCCTTGGAAATATCTAACCCATAACATGCGTCTCTTACTTGCCTGTTTATATTTACCTTTCAGACAAGTTTTCATTAAAAGTTGAAAATTCCGGCGATAAAAGTAAAAATATTTTATAAAAAGTTTAAAGTGTTATACAAATTTTGGCTGTTCATAAGTAACTTTTAACTAAAAGCTAAAATCAAAAAATGACCTGATCAAGGCCATTTAGATAACATTCTGGACTTGCATCCCCATGTCAAACTTGTTATATCTACACATTTGTTGGGTAATTATATGGAAAATATACACTGCTTTTAGAGAATGCAAATATATTTTATCTCTTTTCATAATCTATGTCATTCATACACACACACAAACACACACACACACACACACACACAGAGACAAAGAGAGACATGCATACCAGCCAAGCACAAGGAAATACAACCCAATCCAGCAAGAATCTAAATGTTATCTCTTTTTACACAGAAATAAATCTTTTCCTTTTTCCACCCCCTCAGATATATTCGCAAGTTGTGATGAAAGGATCTAAATGTTCCTTCACCAGAGTTGAGATCAAAGAGAAGGTAATTATTCTTCTACTCACTCCTGACTCCAGGCCACTTCCCTTATCACAGCACATATATACCCATAGGGCTGAAGTGATGCTAGGAACCTCTGCTCACACAGCCCACCTGCACCCTCCCTTCCTCCAATATTGCTGTGGTGGACTCTGAGTCATAATTAAGTATACAAATATATGATCTAGAAGACATGTTTCACTGTTTGTCCTTAGGAGTCGCCTATCTCATCATACAAAAGGAAGGCCCCATAGCTTCTGCTGTTATACATTTTTTGCTCTTTCACTTCACCTTCATGCTGTATGAGTTCAGGATTATTTTGGTATTCTTCAGCTCAGCTCTCACATTGTAATGTCTCAGAGGGAGGACAAAATGTCTTCATCCCACTCTTTTGCCTGTTGGCTTGTGCTTATGTTGGCTTAATGTCTTAAGATATTAAATTGTTATGTTTACATTAAACACATTTGATCTCTTTTTTCTGTGTTTATTAACTAAACTTTGTTTTCTAGAGTGGATGTGAGACTAAGAAGATAGTTCTGTATTCCTCATAAAGGATTCTGGTATTTATTTATTACTTTTTAATCTTTTTTCAACCTTTATTTTAGAATCGGGGTACATGTGCAAGTTTGGTTAATATATATTTAAATATATGTTGATATATTGATGTTTTGGATCATGTGAGTTCATTATTGAAAACAGATATCTGCAGTTCCATAGCTTAATTATGAGGATGAAGAACAGGGTTCTTACATCAAAATGACTCTATTGTTTGTTATAGAAAATTTTTACCAAGAATATAAAGCTGTAACAATGGTAAATAATGTTCCTGCTAGCCTCAGGAACTCCCTCAGATTCCATTTACCCAAACAATAAACTGTTAAACCAGTTTTTTTGTTGGGATACAATTTGCATATCAGGTAAAGAGCCCTGCTTAGGACATTAGATCACTTTACTGAACTAACTTGCTTCCTCATCAGCTATTTACCCATAAAGACTATATCATCACTGTGTTCATCAATGACAAATAAACTGTTATAATACAAAGTTTGGCCAAATCAATTACATCCACACGTGGAAACCCACCTTAAAATATTCCAACCCAAAACCCCTACACCCTATGATTACCCACTCTTGGTCTCTCTTATCTAAGCAACTTTTAAGACTACAATAAACTAGACTTTGGTTGATTAATAGTTTATTCTAATGTTTTAAGGGGGGAAAATGTATACATTTATTTATAGGGTCATGTGAATTGGTATTACAAGCCACTATTCTCAAGCTGCTCATAAATAATGACATTTGGCTGATTTTTGCATTCTAAAATTTGAATCAAAATATTTAAGTATGGGGGAAAAAAATCAAGCCCCAAACAGAAAACTTCCTCTGGCCCAGAACTCTCAGACAGTCTTATGTGATCTTGGTTTTACCTTGTTTTTCAAGAGCATACAATAAGTTAAGGGAATTTAGGCAAGATTTTGCAAAAGTATGGTCTAAATAATAGAGTCTGTGGAGCCTAACCGAATCAAAATAAATTTTGGCAAAGTGTAAAATCACAGCTTCTCTTTTTCATTAAAGAAAAGCATGCCAAGAGAAGAAAAATGACCCTTGGAAATCCTTTCCTGACCTAATTATGTTTTATATTCAGCTTGTAGACACTGACCACTCATTGAGTTAGCAAATCTGACCACTATGCTAAGCTTTATCTCCATTAGATTTTGAAGACATGAAAAGATAATTTGACAGTCTGCTAGTTTATTATTCATTTGTATCAGCCTGAGGTTCTTTACATAGACTCTGATATTATAAACAAACGCCACAGCCATATCAGTTTCTCCCTCAATATTTCAGCTCTTTGAGTATTTTATTTCTTGTACTCTCCTGGAGGCTTATTGTTTCTCTAGGTAATGAAAATGAATTTGAACTCTCTCTCTCTCTCTCTCTCTTTCTCTCTCTCTCTCTCTCTCTCTGTGTGTGTGTGTGTGTGTGTGTGTGTGTGTGTGTGCGTGTATTCTCTCTAGAAGGCTAGAATCCTGTCTTCCAAATCTAAAAATCTGTATTAGGGATGCTCTTGTGTTGTGAATAATATGAAGTAGCTTTCTTGTTTGCTTATTTGATTTTGTTTTTGGATGTTCTTTTATGTTAGGTAAACACTAGCCCCATGCTCAGTTTTGTCTTTTAAAAACATCTATTTCCTTTGCTCTTTTTTGAGTAATTTTCCTTGCCAAAGAAAATTAAATTATTTCTATTTATCTTCCATCTTCTCTGGAAAAGTAAAATAATCTGAGGTTGGAGACTCAAGCAGAACATAATAACTTTGTCTAGATCTCCACTGATTTAGTTATTTAGTAAATTGCTACAAATATTTAGACTTATTAATGAGTTATATATTGATCAGCTTATATAAGCGGTATGTTTTGTTGTTTTGCTAGAATAATATTGTGGTCTCAAAATCTGTTGCTAGGAATGCACGGTTTCTACCATCTGCTTCAGTCTTCTCCTTGTAAAAACATGATCAAGTCTGGTTGTGTGTGAGTGTGTGCGTGTGTTTTTATGTGCATGCGTGTATGTGTGTGTCCCTGGGACTGTATGAATGTGTGTCTGCATGTATTTATTCTAGAGGGGGAAGGGAAAGGTAAGGTTAAAGGCTCTATTCTAAATTTTATAAACCAATATCAATAATAGAAAATGAAAACAGTTTAAAATCATTTTCACACATACTCACTCTATTTTACTGAACACATTCTGAAATGATATTCAAAGGAAGAAGATAAAGCACTGGAATATATCAGTTCTTCCCACTTGCTAATTAAATCTTGGAACTTTACTCCATATATATGGTAGTATGTTCGTTTTAGAATCACCATTAATAAAATCCAAATAAGCAAACTCCAATATTTTTCGGGATACCTAAAGAGGTTTATGTTCTTCCCATAGTTACCTGTCGCTTTATGCTCCAACCTTCTGCTGAACTCAGTTTGAGATCAGGTCCTGGTTATTTTGTCAACGCTATGTTAAATTTGCTTACAGATGTTAATTTTTGCCATCTATACTTATTTATTTACTTGGCAGACTTTCCCCTTGATTTCTACTGAGTATTCAAAGGCAAAAATAAAGTTTATGATATTGCAAATTTTGTTGAATTAGGCAATTTCATTTTCTTTTAACCCAATAGATGTCTAGATACAACTGCATAAGTAATCTTTTGCATGTAGAACTTTACCTACACATTTAAGTATTAACTCTTGTTATGCTATATTGAAAGAGAATCTGAAGAAACACTAAATACCAAATATGGATATCAGGAACATACAGTTGCCCATAAATAGATTATCTCTGTTGCATTTATAACTGATGACAAATTAATGAACAATGATAATCCTGTTATGTTGCTTTTATCCAAACACAGCAATATTTCTAGAGTTGTTACGCATATAGATTGCTTAGTGTTCATATTAAGCATTACTTCATTCAACACATTTTTCAATTTGTAACGAAGAACATTGAAATCAGGGGACGAATTAACATTTATTATTGTGCATTTCCATATGTCACAGGTACTATACTTCACATATCTTAAATACTTTAGAGGATCAACTTATGTGGTACATGTTGTCTGATTCTGTTTTCACAAATGAGACAGATTAAAAGAGATGGCTAATTTCCCGCATGTCACAAAGTTAACTGGTTTAAGAACCAGAATTTGAGCCAAGTTCTGTGTATTTTGTGATTACCTTCTTTCCATCATTTTCTATATTTTGCCATAGATGTGAGGAAGAATGATTAGCCAGTTAACATGTCTGCTGTTTTTTCTGGATATATAAATGAAACATAACCTTCAAACCTTGGACCCAGAGAGGTTGGTGCATTGTAATTATTTGTTGTTAAAGTCAGACAGGAAAATTATAAGATCCACACTTAAGGTCCTAAATTCTGGCCTGCTCCAGAACAGAATACTTATTCATTAGGTTATACAACTGAGAAGATCAGTAAATCCAGATGCATGTATGCTTTGGCCCGTAAGATTTCACGATTGCAAAATGTAGCTAATACTCAGAGACGCACCTCAATCAGAGTGCAGTACATGCAGTACTTCTGCAGGGACATTCACAGGCTCTTTAGTCCTTCATCTGAGACTCACTGTACCTTGGGACTCATTCCCAATGTAAAATGAATAAAGAGGTAAAATTTGACAAGAACCGGCTTGAGAGACAAATCATTTAACCAGGAAGAGATTCCTGGGGAAATTGTGAGACTGTAGTAAATTGATGCCACTAGGTGACAAGAATGATTTTGGATTACATCACTTTGATGTGAGAAAGAATCTTTAAATGAGCTGACCAAGAAAAGAACTAAGTGAAGATTTCTGTGGCTTGGGAAAAAATTATAAGATAAGCTTCTGTAATGAAATTGATGAGCATTCAGTCTTTAGGTGTTTTACACTAGTTTAAAATATGTCATATCTATCTTGAGTGATCTCCTGATCATTTCAAGAGAGATTTTAAGAAGTAACTCAAAACATCATTTTCAACAGACAGCTGATACTCAACAATTGCTATGGAGAGTGTTGTCCCTTGCTCTGACTGGACTATGTGTACAAGGCTCATGGAGGACATTAAGAATTTCCAACTGGCCTTAATTGTGAGTTAGAATCTGCCAGTTGGCTAACTTTGTAGTCTTAGCATCCACTCTGAAGACACTTTTGAAAATTCTATTGATAATGACTATCTTCTCATTCATTTTCACAATGAGTTAAGAAAATTATGGAATTTCTAAGAAAAATGAGAAGCCTGATAAAGCCTTACTTCGATGAAAAATGAATCAAGAGTTCACAATTGTGTCTCAGAGCCAAGCTAGGGTTAAAGAGATTTGGTATCAGGTAGTATATATAATTATACTAGTTGTTTGTAAACAAATGTGGAACAATAGTAATCATAGTATACCTCTGGCCTTCCTTTTAACATGTTTTTCTTCTCATTCATATATATTTATTTTGAACAGGTGGATAACGTTAGGATATTTCTCTGGAACTCTTGAAAAATGATTTTCCTCACTTTGACTCAGTTCCTTTTTTCTTGGGAAAATTTCTTAGGAAATTAAGATATATCATGTCTAAGTTTTCTTCCAGTTATAAAAGTTCTGTGGTTTTGTTATTATATAAGTTGAAAAATTAAATCATTATATGTCTTCTTATTTGGACTATCTATAAATATGTGAAAAATTTAGCACTTTTTATTCATTTTTCTGAGTTGTCACAGTGTTTTACATATAGTAGAAACACAATGGCTGTATTTTTGGAATTGAATTGAATGTCATTTTCTAGGGAAGTAAATTTAATTGGAAATTCATTGTATTCAGTGCAGCCTGGACTAAAAGCAAAAGAGCAAGCATCTTCCCATTTCCTTTCAGTCTCAGTCTCTCTTTCTCTCTCATACACACATACTCACACACCCCTCTAAAAGTCCTCTCTGAGGTCTTATCACTACATACTGTTCAAAGACCATGATTATGCCACCCTGGTCCGACTTGCCAATCTCTCAATTGTTTTTTTTTCTAGAATTCCTTGCTCCATTCTCTTCTATCTGTAAATATTACCAAATAAATTTGCACAAGAAAGAGAGGGAAAGAAGGGCATTCAATTAATCAATAGTATGAAATTAATAATGATTCTTTAACCTCCTAAACATTTTTAATTTTAAAAAGAAAGTTTGTTAACCTCAGGGAATGTGTGATTGGTGATGATTCTGCTACATCACAAGATAAATTGACAAATACATTTGAATATACAAAACTTGGAGGGTAGTTTGAGTGTGCATGTTTGGAGATAGCTTCACTATTATGATTCTTTCATAGGAATTATTTACCAACCTCACTTCCAACTCCTCTTCTTTCTTTTAAATGTTAATTCACATAACCTGAGTGTCCACAGTTTCATTATGCTCTTCAAATTCAAAGAGGTACTATGTTAGAATAACATCACCTTGATGGGGAGGAGAATGTTTTTAAGTACTTGTTTTCATCAGTCATTTTAAAAAAGTAAATATGAAAAGCTTCTGTATATAGAAGAAGAATCCCTATAAAACACAAATATTATCAAGTAGAGACATTTTAAAATGTTTTATCACGCTCCAATGCAGTAAATTTCTTATTTCATTTTTAACAGTAGAGCTATCTATCAAGATTAAATATTGATACTGTAAAAATAGAAGCATTACCATTCAGTGAAATAAAACCAAGTAATTTTAAATTACAAAAATTATTTAAAGTGTAAGCAAGGTCTACTTTAAAATATGACAGCACAAATAAAACTAAAGCAATAGGCATCTGCAACCTAAATTATTAAATTGCATATAAAATAAAATGAGGTTTAAATATGCCAAGGGTGGCATATGGAACATTTAAAGTGCTAAAGAAAAATAGTACACTTGATATTGGTGCTACTTTACCAGATACAAACCAAAACACAGTATTATAATCTAATCTATTTTAAAAGCCCAGAGTCCTGATAGTATATACCAAGTAATGCTTAATATGAACACTAAGCAATCTATATGCGTAACAACTCTAGAAATACTGCTGTGTTTGGATAAAAGCAAAAGTCATGCCATAGGCCTTTAATTTTTAAAAAAGTATTGTAGGTTATTTTCTTAAATTGTAATCATTTTCTTTATGAGACAGTGTTTTAATATTGGCTAGATTTACATAAAAATGTAGGACTATGATGCACTGGAAAGACCACAGAACACCAAATCTTGTACATTGTTTTCAAGTCACCATTTAAATGATGACTAAAGTTCAAAATTTAAAGTTGCTTAAACTTTTCATGCCTCATTTTTCTCATCTATAAGACAAAAAATAATTGGTCTAGATTATTTATAAAGTCCCTCCTAGCTCAAAATGTTATTGATAACAACATCACTTTAAGATGACTCAGAAGGACATGCTGCTTTACAGAAGATCTAGACATTAAGTCACTGAAATACCTTCCAAACCGGGAAACATGAATCAGAGCGTAAATATGAGGTTTAATACATACTTCTGGGTTTTTGTATAGGGCTTAAATAGTCAGAATTTGTAATTAGTAAGTTAAAATGCATTAGAAATATTTTCAATAATCCCAACTCTCCAAGCCAGTGGAGATTAGAATTACCTGGGAAGCTTATTAGAAATTCAGATTGATTGCTGAATCTCTGCTTTAGAAATTCTGATTTGGCACGTGTTTGGAGAAGACAAATTATTTGCATTTTAACAATTGTCTTCAGTAATTTGAATCCACATAGTACATGGACAAGACTTTAATAAACATTCTTCTAATCTATTGCTAGGTCAGCATCTGTATAAATTTATAAGGGAAGGATATTGAATCATCATAGAACCATTATTTACATTAAATTTTGTTGTAATCTCTGTTTGAGTATTGATCTTCACCTGAATCTGAACATACTAATGCCTTGTGATGAGTCAGGGAAAGACAATGATAGCTATCGTTTCTGAACTTGTCCTTCTGTCCTTACCTAAAATCTAAATCCCCAAAAACATTCTTCTGAGTATCACCCGGTGATATGATGTGGCCCTGTGTCCTCACCCAAATATCATTTCAAATTTTAATCTCCACACATTGAGGAAGGGACCTGGTGGGAGCAATGAGATCATGGGGGTGGTTTCCCCATTGCTCTTCTCAGGATAGTGAGTTCTCACAAGATCTAATGGTTTGAAGATGTTTGACAGTCCCCCCCCGCCCTTGCTATCTCTCTCTCCTGCCACCCTGTAAAGAAGGTTCCTGCTTCCCCTTTGCCTTCCACCATGCTTGTAAGTTTCCTGAGGCCTCCCCACTCATGTGGAACTGTAAGTTAATTAAAGCTGTTTTCTTCATAAATTACCCTGTCTCAGGTAGTTCTTTATAGCTGTGGTGTGAAATGGACTAATACACCCAGTTTCTGACCCCATCTGTGTACTGAATCCAATTCTGATTTTTTCTGTGCTGTGTGAGAAAAAGAATCAGGATTTGAGAGTGAATCCTAGCTGCAGGCTAAGTGGTATAAAACTATGCAAATAGAACATATGTTGTGACCTTTGTCTGGATTCAGGATTGTCAAACTCTCTTGTACTTGGACAGAGTCACTCATCAGTGACAGTTGTAAGATAAGGTTTTCATATAGAACAGTGACAGAGATGGTGAACAGTTCAAGTCACTGGATCAAGCAGAACATTCCAAAAGTTTTTTTATTGAGTATTGTAGAAATAGGAAGTAATGTATGACCCCTGTGGTAGGAAAACTTTAAATTGGCTCCCCAAGATTACCTCTCCTTGATGCACATACATCTTTAGTTAGTTACATAACCAAACATTAACCTAAGTGCTACTGTGAAGATATTTGAAGATGAAATTAAGTTTCCAAACCAACTGAGATTACAATAGGAAGATTATCATGGGTAAGTCTGCTCTAATCAAGTGAACCCTTAAAACAAAAGTGTGGAGGAATTCAACACTGAAGATGAAGGTGGTTACATGGCCAGAAAATGCAAGTGGACTTGAGCAACTGAGAGCACCACTTGACTGTCCATGAAAAAAATGGGTACCTTACCTTTATAGTGTAAGTAACTGAATGAGCTTAAAAGAAGACTTTCCCCCAGTCAAGCCTACAGATAAAAACCCAGTCACACTGGGCCCAGACTTCTGACCTATAGAACTTTGAACTATCAAACTTGTGTTGTTGCAAACTGTGTGGTAAAGTTTTACAGAAGAAATACAATAGTGAATGCACCAGTCATTCAATGTTCAATCTTGTTATCCCTCAAGGGCTGCAAATTCATGACAAACTTTCAAGTTACAAGTTTGATATTTCAGTATAAGGTTAGTGATAATTGTCTTTTACCACCCTGTACATTTTTAACAGTTTTAACTATCCAAACTGACTATATGCAATCTCTTTTAGAGTTAATAGTTAATTAACTACAATGTCTTATCATTAGATTACTTACTGCTATTTATTAATTATCTATTTATACATAAAATTTTATTTAACATTTACAACATCCTAGTGAAAAATAAAATCTCCATCATACTGAAATTCTGAGAGGATAAGTGAATTGAGTTTCACAAAATCATAAATTAATGAAAGAATTTGTGTTCAATATATATTTCTTAACTCTAAATTCAAGTCTCTCTGCACTTTTTCACCGCTCTGGCACACCCTAGCTCTTTTAGAGCTAGAGTAGCAGAGATTTCTTGTTGACCTGTTCGAGAAAAGATGATTGAGGAGTAATACATGAGGCTTTCTTCTGTGTGCGTTGGAAATTTATGTAAAGAAGAAATTCTGAATTTAGTTTGTATCCACTGATAACCTTGGACTTAGTGCAGAAGCTTGCTAACACAGCAAATTAAATGTGCTTATTATTTCATACCGTCTCACCTTATTCTGTTCTCTGGTTTACTAGAACCAACTCCCTACAACAAAACATGTAGATACACAGACACAGTAGACTACCCTGATTTTCTCAGGCTTTGCTGCTTCAGAATTTACCCTCATGTGTTTTCCAAAATTGGAAGAAGGCGCACTCCCTCAGTACATCTCAAGTGCTTTATAGTAGGATCTTGAGCCAGGGTTAAGCAGAGGGCATTGGACATAACCCACCAAGGTTTGATTCAGCTCTGAAGCCTAAAATCTCAAGAAGCTTTGTCCAGTTATTTAAATTCTCCTTCATTTTCTTCCTCTAAATAATAGAATGGTAATAATATCTACTGGTTACGGTTATTAGGAGTCTTAAATGATTTAATACGTAAAAGGCAAAAAACTCACTTGCATGTAATTAATACTAGATATATATTAGCTATCATCATCATCTTTATTATATCTGGAACTTATGAAAAAGCGTAATCACTTATTTATATGTTTAATGCACTAATCCTTTTAATGCTCTTCAGGCCTTGAAATAGAAATTATTTCAGGTGAAAAGAACGAATCTCTAATACTGTAATTTTACTAACCCATTGAGAACTATCCATGAAGTGGAGGTTATCTTATTTCAACCTCCATCACCTTGTAAGGTTGATAGTGTATATGTAAAGTTAAACATAAATTGCAAAGCTACACTTAATTAATCATGTTTATTAGAATCTATATTGTGGTTCTTATTACTGTGGGGCAGAACTTACTGATATCTTTTGACTTCTACACAACAACTACCTATTTCATCCAGGCCAACTTTCCTGGGCAAAATATGTGGACATAATAAACCTATGATGTACCTAACAAGTTCTTAACACTCTGTGAACCGGCATTTGTTTATAAGTTTGTAGTATTTACAGAACTAGCAACTTCAGGTACAAAATAAGGATCAAGTACAGTGACAGTTTCCAATAATTGCACCATGTAATGTGGGAAAATGTATAATTGCATGCCTGGCATTAGCCAACAAAAGTGCTCTCTGGTCTGGATAGGTCATCCTTGTGGTTTAGTGCAGACGCCCTTGTGGAATAGTGGAGAAGGAATATGAAATCCCCTCATAACGAAATCAGATAAATGAAACCTCTTTGTTTCAAAGGCTCTTGCAGTTCCCTAATGTTGATAGTCACAGAGTTTACACAAGTATAAAGAAGTCCAAAAAAATAATGTTCACACTGAGTGTACCAAAGAAAAGGCATATACAGTGGTTTCATTATGACAACAAATTGTTACAGGTAATTATAAATGCTAAATTTGGTGAAAGCTAATACCACAAAACTACCTCATAGATTGGCATAGTATTACATTGATTTAACAATTTCATTTTACTTTGTGTTAGACACAAAGAAGCCATTGACTTAAAACAATGTTACTGGAGGCTTTGAGAGATGAAATCCTTTGGATGTATCTCAACTCTATTCATTTTCTCTATTCTAATTGCAGCTATTTTAGTTAAGCATCAGTGGCTCTCAAATTTTGGTTTGCAGTAAAATCTCCTGAAGGGCTTGTTAATACACAGATCTGTAGTTTCAATTTAGTATATCTGGGTGAGGTCTGAAAATGTCTGTTTCCAACAAGTTTTTAGATGATGTTAATGCTGTAATTCAGGGACCACACTGAAAAACATTGATTTAGGCCTTCAATTATCCATCTTCATACTCTACTTCCCTCCAGTGTTTCTTCTTCTAATCCATTCTCTCCACTGCCTTACACTACCTTTTCTAAAATTCAGTCCAGCAAAACCACTTCCTACTTACATCTTTTGATAATTCCCTCCATTTCCTAAAGGGTAATTTTTAAGCTTCCTACCAAAACACTACTTAACACTCTAATCTTGCTTATTATAACTGTTTCTTTTTGCCTGTGGTATTCAACCAAACTGCATTACCTCTAGTCCTCAGGCGTGTCACACTATGTCCTAGGTTTTCATACATGCTATTCCCTCTCCTAACTCTATTCAGCTCCCCAATGCAAGCCCCATCCCCATATTAGATATGGACTGATATTTATTTGCTATTCATAACTCAGCTATCAATTCTGGAAAGCCTTTGGTGATCATTTCTCCTATATGTTAGAATGTGCCTCCACTATGTTCCATCAGAACATAAATTGCATATTGCAATTGTCAGTCTATCCCAACACACAGAAAGCTCCTGACTCCATGATTGAGTTGGCTTGTCTTTTTCTTATCAATACCTAGTGAGGGTCAGGCACATAGTGATCTTAAATACATCTTTGTTTAATGAGTAAATTAACATTTTGAAAACTATCTCTCTGCTCTGAATTATTCTAGGATTCTTTAGATTTTCTTTAACATCTCAGAACCCATTTCACCAAAGTAAGACTTTTATATACTTGTTTGCCTCTATGATGCTGGCATGCTATCTATAGTTCTCCCAGTCCTTGCAAGGCTTCAGGAATCCTAATAAGGTCCAGGGTTGATAAGATTTTGAGAGAACTGGGTGGGTGATATAATGTTATGGTGTCAGTGAAATGAGATCTCTCCCTGTTATAAGATGGATTGAGCAACAAGAACAAATTGCTGAAGATGTGAGGAAAAAATAATGACACAAGTTTATGCAGTCTTCAGAAGCTTGTTTAAATGCTCTTCCAAATCTTAAGTACTTTAATTTCTTCACCTGTTGATTAGTCCCTTGGAAAGTTGCTTTTTTGTACTGAGGAGCTAAGTACCTGTTAAGGTTTAAAAGTACTAGTTGTACTAGTAACTGGTTTACTTATGTCTAAAAGTTGCCCAACAAAATATCCTTTTTGTTTGTTTGTTTGTATTGACTAGTACTTCTGGCTTTCTGACACTTAATTACAAACAAAGGATATGTAATTTTAGAACTAGAAACAAAGGTAAACTATTTTAGATGAACATATTCTAAGTGAGAAATAACTAAAGGCTTAAAATGTTGTTTTACTGAAAGCTTATGACAAAATCAGATGTGAGTTCACATTTAGAAAACAATCCTGCCTCTGAGTCTAGACAGAGAACAAATAATCATGTAAGGTATTAGTGTGAAAGAGACATTTGCTTTTATTGCATTTAACTCTGTCTATAAAAGACCAATAGCTCTCCTACTTAAATGTCATGGAAGTAAGCATGTCATTTATTAAGAGAGCCCTTACATGATTCTACCTGTCCACTATGAATATTACCAAATCTTGCGTACAGATTGAAAAATCAGTGTAAACACAGTTTTCTAAAGAAAAATGTGATGACATTACATGTGAGAAATATGAGTCCATGTGACTCACCTGAAGAAGATGGGATATTTTTAGATTTCTAATGGATTGTTGAAGCATTAGGACTGCTATGTTCTGAATTTTGTTCAAAGGATTTTGCTGGCTCCCCTCTGCACACAAACTGCCTGTGAAATATGAAGCTGTGATATCATACCAGCTTTCAGCTTTTATTAATTTTTTTTCTGGTATGAGGTGCCAGACCCTTGTTTACCAAACATCGGCTTCTTTTTGAACATGGTTTTCTGTTATTCTTTATTATATTAATCATTCTGAATTTTATAGAATACAGAAAATATTAAGTAGAAAAAATAAGTATCTGCCTTACTATACTTTGTAGCTCAAGTAAAAGACATCTAACTATCTTTTCAGTCATCTAAAAAATTATCAGCATCCAATCTAATTGCCTGAAATTTGAATTTCCAGTATTATGGCTTCTAAAAGGTTTATATAGACATACGACTCATTCAATTAACTTTATTTTAGTACACGGTATTTTCAAGATTTTCTGAATTTAAATGCCCTAGGTCATCTTGACTTGATTTTTTTTTCTCTCCTAAATATTTGTCAGTAGGAGAAAAAACTTTGGTAATAAAAATAAAATACAATAAAATAAGTCTTTTGATAGTGGCAGGTTTAAAAAGGATTAAAAGGTTTTTATTGGAATCTCTATTCATTAGCTGCATTAGGAGAAGACACTAAAAAAATCGATGTTTGACTTTTACTTTAACCTTAAAATGTCATTAAATTCCACACATGAAAAGGTTGATGCCAACACCCTTTTTACTTAATTGACAACACTTCCATTCTCTGTAGCATTTTGTAAAAGCAAAGAAACCTATGTGAGAGGTGTAAGAAAGGTCAAAATGCAACTTCAAATATTTATTGTTTAGATGGGAGGTCTTTATGGGTGCAGACAGATTTAATAATTAATTTTTCCACTTTCTGTATTAAACTTATCATTATTTTTGCAGGACATTCAGATGAATACTTTTCTAGATTAAGCTGCATAATTTATATTTGGGCATTAAGACACAGCACTGCCATTAATGGTTACCCAGTAACCTTTTACCTGTTCTTATCACCACACTACCAACCAGGAAGAGGGGATAATATTTGTCTTGTGTTGTCTTTGTTCTTAATATGTTTTCTCATCACAGTTGTTCATCACTGTTATACTAGTCAGACAGCTAAATAACGCAGAAGAGAAACTTAGTTTGTGAACAGAGTATTGACTAAAATTAATCATATTTCTATGCTTAGTAAACGATACAACTTAATCCTTATAGCTGCGAAAAAATAAATCCAACCTTTAGAAGTGTCTGCTAAAAAAGAATTCAATACTCCACTTCCCATTGATAATACGTGACTGCTGCCAAGCAAATAGCCACTAAGTTCAACCTTTGTCTTCACAGTATTAGATCGTAGGGCAATTTTAAAATTTCAATAGGGCATTTTTGAAATCTAACTCAAAAAGGTTTGTTGGCAACATATTGCAAGGACACGTTTATATTCTAAAAATACACTTCTTTATTTTTTTGTTGGAATGTCAGAAGATAGACTATGCTACCGAGTTCCCTTTTCAATGTGCTAAAAGCTAAATTTTGCCATTTACCAAATCTACAAATATCCTGTGAAACTGTAGTTGGCATTTGTAACAGCGTTTTTCTGCTTGCCAAATTCGTGAACATGTAAGACATTTTATACCTTGTAAGAATGCCTAGATAAAAGAAGACAGATTTTTTTCCCCAAAGTCTGTGATGGCCTCTGAGAGTATGAAAGGTTCAAAATGAAAGACAGGGATAAAAATCATGGGGTTTACGATCAGGCAGTTCTGGTTTCAAAACCTCACTCTATTGTTTCCTATTTTTGTAAACCTTGCCAAGTTATTTAGTCCTCTAAACGTTGGTTATCTCACCTGTAGAAGGGTAAAAATGTTCCCCTCAAAGATGATGAGGATTACAAGAAATAATTGTGTGAATGTTACAACATGTAATACACACAACAAAATCCCAACTGGTAATAATAGATGCCCAATAAATAATGAGTTTGTGTATAATACCTAATAGTCACACTAATATGAAAATATTTGTTAAATTGAAAAGATATACTGTTAGACAAATGGATGTAGAACAGATCATTTTGATGGCAGGGGAGAAAGAAGATTACTAGGCCCCTTGATAGGACTTGGTAGACAGCTTGAAGATACAGGATATTTGTAGAGAGGCTCTGACAAAAGGTGAAGAATAACTGAAAGATATGAAAGGGAGACTATACATGTTTTTATTTTGCCTGTTGTAAGAGCAACAATATCTATAAGCAAAAAGTACAAAACAAGGACTTGTTTTTTTATCAGGTCGTAGTGAAAGAATCTTCTGCAGAGTGTTTTCATGGAAAAATAAGGGCTGCAGAGTGGTTTTATGTCATGGAAAGTTGGATAAAGATGGCTGTGGTATCTAGAATAGAGAATTTGATAGGCTCAAAGTCTAGCCTTCACTGCAGGTAGGGAATAGTAACTGGGAAGCCCTGCAGAAACTAAAAACGATTACCCGAGATTGTCCACTTGCTTTTTCTTAGGTTGTTGGATGGCACTTAAATATGCAAACTCCTCTCATAATTTAGTCCTAAATCTCTCTTTTCTTCTGAAAATACACATTGGGAAAACACAGTGGAAATGGGTTATTAATCAGTATTTTCCATTCTTTCAGGTCTTTCTCTATCCCAGGTTACTTATTTAAAAAATAGAATTGTTGTGGGCAACCCAATATCTGGCTATGTCAAAAGAGTGTGCAACATCGCCTCCTGACCCAAGTTAATTGAAGTAAATTCCTTAAACACACTAGAGACTTAGAAAGCTAATTGTGGTAGGAAACAAAGATAGAAAAAAAAAAACTCATTGAAATTCAGAGGTTGTCAATACATATCACGGGAGATGAACAAAAGCGGAGAGGGCAGAGTAGTCCAGCTATCACTTTATATTACTTGCAACAAATAAATCAATTAAATATTTTTAAAATCAGTAATCACCATATTTCTTTCATTCTCTGATGCCAAACATTTTGCTTTTCTAAGCTGACTGTTCTATTGTTAGCTGAATTGGAAGTTTTAGTTAAATATTGTATTCCTTTTGAAAGATTAAAATCATCTGTTTTGTAGATTAAATACAAAAGCAGATGAAAACAGAATTATCCATATTCCATTGCCAAGAGTTACAGCAACTGTTAATATAGATTAAAATGATTTAAAAGACACATAAACCAAATTCAATGAATATTTTAAAAAGAAAAATAAGAGGAAAGGGAGGAGGCAGTAGAGGAGATATATACACCAGTAAGGGAAATGTGAACACTTACTGTGTCTGTGGGGCTATTAAACACTTTTATTTTGATTACTGAGTGGAATGATGGTATTTTGGTTATAGTTTAAAAGTAGAATCTATGTCTTAAAAAGGAAATATTGAATTTTATAGATGAACTGATATGATGTTTGGATTATTCTTAAAGATAATCCAGTGGCAGAAAGAAGTGGATGAGGTATAAAAGAAACATGATTGGTAATGAATTAATATTTATAGAACCTGATAACATTCTGAATATCAGATTGCTTTTTAAAAAAGTTCTACTAGTTTACACCACCATTAGCTGAACTAATTTCAGAAAGCACACACCCACCAGCAGGCATTATTCTTATTTCTATAAATCTTGAAATTTTATATATTTGATTTACCACACCCCACTCATCATAGCTAACCAAGCAAGTGCCAAGTTTGAAACTGTAGATTGGGGGAAGGGAGGAAAAGTATGAGTAACAAAGAAAAAAATGTTTGAAATATCTGTGGTTACAGAATATATAAATTGGGACAGGATGAGGAGGTGGTACATCTCTGTGAGGCTTGGGTCTAGAATCTAAAGCATTGATATGCAGGGCCTTCAACGTATGTTTGTAAAAACTGACAGTTGTATAGTCCTATTATGTTTCAATTTTGTACTCTGCAATTTGTAGTTTTAAGTTTGAGAAGGGACAATGTGATAACTGCATTTTTTGTTTTCCAAGACATTGTCTTTCAATATTCAACAACTTATAATCAAATTCCTCAGCACTTTCATATACTATTTGGCCTTCTCTGATGTTCACAAGCTAGTAAATTACAAGATATGCTAAACAATAATTAAATTTATTTGACAATAAGTGATCCCATTTTATTAAATATCTTACAATGGAAACAGTATTAAGGAGAGAAAGTTATATTCTTAGATAGAAGGCATTTTTATCAGCATCCACAAAAGTATCACAGAGTCTGAAAAGTAATTTAGATTTCTTTTCACATTAGAAAATTTTTGGCCAGGCGCGGTGGCTCAAGCCTGTAATCCCAGCACTTTGGGAGGCCGAGACGGGCGGATCACGAGGTCAGGAGATCGAGACCATCCTGGATAACACAATGAAACCCCATCTCTACTAAAAAATACAAAAAAGTAGCCGGGCGTGGTGGCGGGCGCCTGTAGTCCCAGCTACTCGGGAGGCTGAGGCAGGAGAATGGCGTAAACCGGGGAGGCGGAGCTTGCAGTGAGCTGAGATCGGGCCACTGCACTCCAGCCTGGGCCACAGAGCGAGACTCCGTCTCAAAAAAAAAAAAAAAAAGAAAATTTTTGTATGGAATGTGAAGTCTTATAAATATTTGTTGTATTTTTTAAAGAGTAATTAACATATAGGTGAAGTGACTTGAAAGGTGAAATATTTTATCTTGTGTTAAGAAAATCCTTTGCAAAGTAACTTGTTACTTTTATTTTGTGGTACACACCATCCTGATTGTGGTTACAAACTAGCAGATATTCTATTTAAACTCACTCCATCGATGATGCTAAATTAACTATAATCTGAACACATACAAAGAAAATGAATAGACTTAACTTTTATAAAAAGTGTGATTATCTCTATCAAAATGGAACTTTAGGAAATAATTGTAAATATTAAACTAACATTAGGGGGAAAACTTCCCTACAGGTAAAGTTTTGTTTACCTTGATAGTAAGGAGACTGTGTTATACAGCCACTTGTCTTGATTGACTTAGCTGGAATCACAGCAAAAACACTTGGAGAGGAAACAGAAAGTGAATCGTGTATCATTTAGATAATGTTCCTTTACCAGCATCATATATATGGCATTAGTTGTAGAAGCATTGGATTATTACGTTGTCAGAATGCAATACCCATCCCACCACCTTACACATTACTAAACAAATTCAAAAAGATGAAATTCTGATATAAGATAGGGTTAAAGCAAAACTTAGAGTTCAAAGGTCAAGATATTCCATTTGATACTCTTTCCATGACATCTGGCTGAAGCAAATTGGTATTTCTTACGTTAATAATAATGACTATAGTTCAGATTGTGAAAGTGTGTAGACGTTGTCAAAATACTATGCTACTTTATGATTCACAATTACTGCATAGAAAGACATTTGAAATTGGCCCATGCCTATGCCTTGAATGGAATTGCCTAGGTTTCCTTCTAGGGTTCTTATGGTTTTGAGTTTTACATTTAAGTCTTTAATTCATCTTGAATTAATTTTGTATGAGGTGTAAGGAAGGGGTACAGTTTCAGTTTTCCATATATGGCTAGCCAGTTTTTCTGCACCATTTATTAAATAGGGAATCTTTTTCCTATTGCTTGTTTTTGTCAGGTTTGTCAAAGATCAGACAGTTGTAAATGTGTGGTGTTATTTCTGAGGTCTCTGTTTTGTTCTACTGGTCTATCTATCTGTTTTGGTATCAGTACCATGCGTTTTGGTTACTGTAGCCTTGTAGTATAGTTTGAAGTCAGGTAGTGTGATGCCTCCAGCTTTTTTTTTTTGCTTAGGATTGTCTTGGATATAGGAGCTCTTTTTGGTTCCATATGAAATTTAAAGTAGTTTTTTTTCTAATTCTGCAAAGAAAGTCACCGGTAGCTTGATGGGAATAGCATTGAATCTATAAAGTACTTTGGCCATTATGGCCATTTTCATGATATTAATTCTTCCTATCCATAAGCATGGGATGTTTTCCCATTTGTTTGTGTCCTCTCTTATTTCCTTGAGTGGTAGTTTGTATTTCTCCTTGAGGAGGTTCCTCGTTTCCCTTGTAAGGTGTACTGCTAGGTATTTTATTCTCTTTATAGCATTTGTTTTTTTTTTTTTGAGACAGAGTCTCGCTCTGTCGCCCAGGCTGGAGTGCAGTGGCCGGATCTCAGCTCACTGCAAACTCCGCCTCCCGAGTTTACGTCATTCTCCTGCCTCAGCCTCCCGAGTAGCTGGGACTACAGGCACTCGCCACCTCGTCCGGCTAGTTTTTTGTATTTTTTTAGTAGAGACGGGGTTTCACCGTGTTAGCCAGGATGGTCTCAATCTCCTGACCTCGTGATCCACCTGTCTCGGCCTCCCAAAGTGCTGGGATTACAGGCTTGGGCCACCGCACCCGGCCTATAGCAATTGTTAATGTGAGTTAACTCATGATTTGGCTCTCTGCTTGTCTATTGTTGGTGTTTAGGAATACTTGTGATTTTTGCACCTTGATTTTGGATCCTGAAACTTTGCTGAAGTTGCTTATCAGCTTAAGGAGTTTTTGGGCTGAGATGATGGGGTTTTCTAAATATACAATATGTCGACAATTTGACTTCCTCAAAATACACAATTTGACTTCTTCTAAATATACAATCATGTTGACAATTTGACTTTCTGTCTTCCTATTTGAATACCATTTGTTTCTTTATCTTGCCTGATTGCCCTGGCCAGGATTAGAAGACACTTACTTCCCTCTGTGACACAAAATGAAGGTATAATGGACAAACAATATTTTTCCAGGCTCTGAAGATACAACAGCAAACGGACATCAAGAGGCTTATATTCTAGTGAAGACCAGATAAGAAATCAATGCACATTTTCACTGGTCATGACAGCCGGCTGGGCGTGATGGTTCATGTCTGTAATCCCAGCACTTTGGGAGGCCGAGGTGGTGTTCAATACCAGTTTGTCCAACATGGTGAGACCCTGTCTCTACTAAAAATACAAAAGTTAGCTGGGCATGGTGGCCAGCGCCTATAATCCCAGCTACTCAGGAGACTGAGGCAGGAGAATTGCTTGAAACCAGGAGGCAGAGGCTGCAGTAAGCTGGGATAATACCATTGCACTCCAGCCTGGGCAGTAGAGCGAGACTCCATGTCAAAACAAAAACAAATCAATGCACATGTAAACAAGAAAAAATAGATAAATACTATATAGAGAATTAAAACAGAAACTATGATAGTGACTAAATGACTACCTTGTATTTGATTACAAGAGAAGGCCTCTGTGCAACCTTGTCTTTGAACTCAGGGTGATAAGAAGGTGCCATAAAGATCTGAGAAAGAGAATTCCAAGTAGAAGAAATAATCATTTCAAGCGCCACTGGCACACAATGATTGAAGACTGGAGGATATGGAAGGGTATCCTCTGATGTAAAATCATAGAGATAGTAGAGATTATATAATGCAGAGCTGGTAAGAGAGGCTAGAGTTTGATTTTCATTGTAAATAAAATGAAATTCCACTGGAGGATTGTGAATTCATTTGAGAGCTATAAGGGAAGTGATTCTATATGTTTTACATTGCTTAAAAAAATCACTTTGGCAGTTATTTAAAGAACAATATTTTCAAGTGGGGAAGGAGGTGAAAAGAGCAGAAGCAAGTGGACTTATTGGAGGCCTTTGCAATGTCAAGGCAAGAGATGGTGATTATTTGAATTACAACATGTTAAAGGTGATAAAGAGAAGTGGACAGATTCGAGACTGGGAGGACAGTCATATTTTCAAAGGACTGAACATGAAAAGTTAGCTATAAAAAAATCTAGGGTAATTTTTAGGAGTTTTATTGGGGGAACCAGCCCCCAATATTTCAACGTAGGTTCTTTTGTATTTTCTGTAAGTGTCGGCCAGTCTGAGAAATAAAGAGCAAGAGTACAAAGAGAGAAATTTTACAGTTGGGCCTCTGGGGGTGACATCACATATTAGCAGTTTCTGTGATGCCCACCTGAGCCACAAAACCAGCAAGTTTTTATTAGGGATTTCAAAAGGGGAGGGAGTATACCAATAGGGAGTGGGTCACAGAGATCACATGCTTCAAAAGGCAATAAAATATCACAAGGCAAATGGCAGAGCAAGATCACAAGGCCAGGCTGAAATTAGAATTACTGATGAGATCCATGTGCCACTGGGCATGCATTGTCATTGATAAACATCTTAACAGGAAACCGGGTTTGAGAGCAGACAACTGGTCTGACTAAAATTTGCTGGACTGGAATTTCCTAATCCTAGCAAGCCTGAGGGTGCTGCAGGAGACCAGGGCGTATTTCATCCCTTATCTTCAACTGCATAAGACAAGCACTCCCAGAGCGGCCATTTTAGAGACCTCCCCCTGGGAATGCATTCCCCTCCCAGGGTTATTCCTTGCTGGGAAAAGAACTCAGTGATGTTTCTCCTATTCACTTTCTGCAAGAAGAGAAATATGACTGTATTCTGCCCAGGCCCGCAGGCAGTCAGACCTTATGATTATCTCCCTTGTTCCCTGAAAATCGCTATTATCCTGTTCTTTTTCAAGGTGCCCAGATTTCATGTCGTTCAAACACACATGTTTTACAAACAATTTGTACAGATAACACAATCATCACAGGGTCCTGAGGCAACATACATCCTCAGCTTACAAAGATGATGGGATTAAGAGATTAAAGACAGGCATAGGAAATTGTAAGAGTATTGATTGGGGAAGTGATAAATTTCCATGAAATCTTCATAATTTATGTTCAGAGATTGCAGTAAAGACAGGCATAAGAAATTATAGAAGTATTAATTTGGGGAACTAATAAATGCCCATTAAATCTTCACAATTTATGTCCTTCTGCCATGGCTTCAGCAGGTCCCTCTGTTCAGGGTCCCTGACTTCCTACAACAGAGTTTGGCTTGAGAAACAGAATGAGTGTGAGGAGAAGATTCAAAACAAAAATTCAGAATTTTGGTTTGGCCACAATGTTTGACATCTGATTAGATAACCAAGTGAAAAAGACAAATAGACAATTGGATATTGGAATTGGGCAGGGGAAATTTACAGTAATAAGTTATGTTGTATTTATGGACATGGAAACAGATTAGCAAAATCATGTAAGGAGAGGTTGGAAATAGGAAGGAACCCAGGTAGGCGAGTTTTCCCTAAATCCAAAATAATGCAGTATTTTAATATGAGAAAATTGGTCGGCTGATTCAAATATGCTAAGGGGGCAGTTGAGATTGAAAAAAGAGAAGTAATCATTGGATTTAGGAGACATAAAGTTCAAAGATGTCTTTGATAACAAATCAGTAGAGTGGTGAGAATGCAAGCCCTATAGGAATTGTTTAGAGAAAAAATTCAAAGTGAATTAATGTTAGCAGCGACAAGACATGCCTCTTTTAAAAAAATTTAGCTGTTAAATTTTATTCATTTTCTATGCTACTGTTAACAAATTATCACAAATTTAGAAGCATAAATGATATAAATGTATTGTTTTACAGTTTTGTAGGTTATAGATCTGACATGTCTCACTGGGATAAAATCAAGATATAAGTTATGCTGTTTTCCTTTTCAGAGGCTCTGGAAGAGAATTTTGTTTCCTCGGTTCTAGAGGCTAACCTATTCCACAGTTCTTGAACCCCTTCATCTTCAAAACCAGCAACATTGCATCTCTCTCTGACCCTTTTTTTGTTGTTATCACATCACTGTCTCTAACTCAGCCACAAAAGATTCTCCAATTCTAAGCATTCATGTGGTAAGAGTGGCCCCTTTGAATAATACAAGAAAATCTCCATTTCTCAAGGCGCTTAACTGTAACCCCATCTACAAAGACTCCTTTGCATTGTATAACAGCATTTTTACAGATTCTGTGGATTAGGGTGCATATATATTTGGAAGCCATTACTCTGCCTACCACAGAAGAGAAGCAAAGAGAGTGGGTAAGGTATTTAAAGGAAGATATGGGGCCAGGAAGTTTATTTGATTTTATATGGGGATTATTATACTCAAGTGGAGGATATGCAGTATTCAGTAACATAATAAAAATGTATTTGAATAGGTTTGAATAAGTAGTATACTTCTGGCTATCATATACTATTTTATATATATACATATATAATAGTATAATGGTATATATAATACTAGTGTAATAGTATATATAGCAATAATAATGGTATAATAATATAGTAATGGTATAATTATTAGTATAATAGTATAACAGTAATAATAGTATAATAGTGTATATACTATTAAATAGTATACAATAGCCATATATTTGCCACATATGTTGTAATAAGAAAAGGTTCCAGAAACCCCTAATGGCATAGAATAACATATATTACGATCTTCATTATTTTAAAATTACCTATCAAGGTAGCACAATCTGTTATTTTTGGTTTTGCATTCTAGTCAAACAAAATAGAGATTTTTGCGATTATCTACAGGAGGAAATGTAATTCAATAATGTAGTTTAGAAGATGTGGTAATGCAGAAAAAGATTACAACCAAATCAGATCACCCTATGCCAATCCCATTGTTTGGAATTACTAAAGGGTTGACAAAATTGAAAACAAATTATTCAGATATAAATTTATTCCAGATAACATCCCTCATACAGAGGTGAAGTTTTTATTTAAACTTTTTTAACTGAGAAAAATCATAGCACCAAAATTTTGTAAATAATTTTTAATAAAGTTAGAAGTCCATTACTCATATAATTATGTAATTTTTAATCATCTTAGGCATAGTCATCTCCATGAATTGTGAAAATCAAGGACTATTTCTTGGACATAATTTGCATATATATTTTTGTGACCTTTTTGAAGATGAGGAACTCTGTAATTCAGTACTTGGAAATGTACATCTAGTAGATGTGAGAAAACGTACCCTGAGATAAAAAATTATAAGTGGAAGTATCATCTGTCCTATGGCAGAAAATAAGTGGAAATACAATTCTGTCATTTCAGAACACAAGTTGTTCTAACTACTTAAGATCTCCTAACTACTTAAGATCTCCAGTCATAGAAACTTCAGACATATCCTTTGAAAGAGCTAGATATCAGCATTTCTCAATGGGTGCACTATTGACCTTTGGAGTAGGAAAATTGTTATTATGTGAGCATATTCCATACATTGCAGGATATTTTGCAGCCCTGTTACCCTCCACCCCATCCACTAAAGGATGAAAGTTTTTATCAGGCATCATGAAAGTTTAATTGCCTTTGCACTGTCCTTATTGTGAACAACTATCCAGTAATAGATTCTGTAGTTACCAAGACAGCGTTATCATTCCTCTCAGCTTGAGGAAATCTAGACAGGTTTCTTCCTGACTATTGGCCCCTGATCTCTTTTTTCTGGGAGCATCAAAGCATTTACTTGAGAAAAATGTCAGTCCTAAATTCTCGCTCTGCTTTTTGAAATGTAAATCTTCTTCCAGCCTCTTGCCCATTTTACAATCCAGTAATGTCTTCCTCAAGGACTTGGGAGCCATCCTTTTGAAATGTAGTCATGAAGAAGAAAGACAGGGTCCCCACCTCCCAGTCTTTGTGACAAGGTAGAAGCCTAACTTTGACAAATAAAAACTAGCAGGTAAAATTGAATTTGACAAACACAGTTAGCAAAGACAGATGGCCTGACTGTATTTGCTAAGCTCCCTCCTAAATTCCTCTGGTATTTTTCTACCAGCTCGCTGGAGTGCTTACAAACTCCCCTGCCTTTTGTTTTGAAGGAGTCAAGTTCAATGTATTGCCCATATTGCAATAGTCTTGAACAAAACATTCTTGTTGGTTTAATACGTCCAGTGGAAATTTTCATTGACAGTAGAAACTTTCATGAGCAACCCTGTAGACATGCAATTTTGACAGACTAGGGTAGGCATGAAGGGCTTAATCCTGATCCTAATTTCTTAGACAAAAGTCAATAAATAATGTCCAAAATACTAATTTTAAAATGGTTGGTACTGGTGAAAAATCTTAAACAGTGTAATCAACTATATTTTTAAAAATGGATAAACATAATGAATATTACACAGCTTATAAATGATGTTGCCGTATCTCCTGCAGTGTTGCTTTCCTGAAAATTATGTTTTTATTTTTACCCATGTTGATGCAGGAGTAATTCAGACTTTTTTAAACCATGTTTATATTTTAAACTATGCAAAACAATATAAAATTGTTTTATGTATGAAAGCAACAAATTCATAATAATTACTTCATGGATAGGAAAGAGGGGAAGCAGTCATGAAAAAGCACACAGAGTGCTTTTATTTTATTTGGAATATTTTATTTCTTAATTTGGGTGATAGATACACAAGTGTTCATTACGCATTTACATGCCTGTCATATTTCATAAACTTGGATATGTGTAGGAGGGGATAAACGTATTTCTCATGGTCGAGGAATGTGAAATCTTGTGGTCAGAGGAAAGATGGTGGCAGATTCTACTTTCCAAAGAGGTTGTAGGAATATCTCCCAGCCCACAGTGCTACTTATTATGTGACCTTGGCAATGGAACAGTAGTGCATTCCCTGGTTTAACCTTCAATTTAATCTTAGTGCCAAATATTATATCTTAATGTAAAGCGGAAAAAATCTGGAGTAGCTATCAGGAGACCTTGGTTCTACTCATGATCCTGTTTGTATCAGCTCTCTGACCTTAAACAGAGATATTTATTTTCACCTATGGTATTTATTTTGACCTCTACAACCCTTAATTTCTTCAAAAGTGAAATGAAAGACTCGAATTTGGTTAGAGAAGTTTAAACTAGAGCTTCTTGGCTTGCAGTGAATTACACTGCAGTCACCACGGGAGTTGAGCTCCACAGGGCCTGCACCTCATTTCAATCAGAACATCTTTCCTTTTATCTGTTTTACATTTTGGACTTCTGCATAAATTTTTATTTGAAGAAAGAATTACAAAGCTTAAAAAAGTAAAGCTTGAAAGCTGCTGTCTTTTATGATCCATATTGTTCCTTTCAACTATAAAATTCGGTAATTCCTTTCTTTTGCCTAAATAAACCATCTAATCCAGTGATTTTTAGAAATGATGCCTTCTCCTCCTAACCTATTAAGGAAGGTTAAATGAGTCAATCAGTGTTACCTGGAGAGGATTGATTGGGTGAATAAATGGGTTATCTAAAGTTATTCTCTGATTCTACTGAAGACAAAAAAGTCACAAAATTATGAATTTTTGAATGATTTCCAAGCAGTGAAGACTTTATCATAATATTTTTCAAAATATTATTTATTTCCATAAAATATTAGTAAGATTCCATTGGACTTATTTGATCTTAATTGGCCATTGGATTAGATAATTATCAAATACTTCTTCCTGGGTTACTAGACTATATAAACTCTCACAGTCTTAGATTGACTCCAGAATGCAGTGTCAAATGATGACAGTTATTGTGTCAGGATTTAAGGATATTTGTTGTCATGATGAAAAAGTAGGAGGTGTCAGTGGCCTGGGAGAACTACTAAAAAATTGTCTAAAAAGCAATAAGCAACAACTTTTATTTAAGCTTTGTCTATGGCAGAGTCTCATTTTTTTATTATTGTAGCTGCATGTCTTAGCTATTGGTCACATCCATAACTGAATAAAGCAAATCTTCCAATGTACAATGCAGTTTTGGGGCCTCCTCTACAATTTGTATTCTTGGTGGAAGATTTCTTACGTGTGATTGTGGGAGAAGCCTTTTTATTTCCATGTTAGATGTAATGTTTTTCATAATAGGCAATTATAAAAGCTAAGTCTTATAATTCAGGGTGTAAGCTTTATATGACCATAGTCTCTAGTTTGGTTTGGTTTCTGCTGCTTTATCCTTAGTGCCATGGACAGCACTTGGCAGAAAATATGTACTTATTGAATATTTCTTGAATGAACAATAATAAATAATAACTATAATTATTTAGCCCTTCATGTGTGCCAGATGAGGTCGTCTCTCTCTCTCTCTCTCAAATCACACACATACACACACACAGACATACACACAATCTAACCTTACCAAAAACTGGGCTATGTATTTGGTATTATCATCCTCATTTTATTGTATTGTATTTTTTTTTTATATAACAAGAGGAGAAATTAGTTTGCCAAAGTCACACAGCTAGAAACAAAGAAGAGCTACATTTTTATACAAGGTAATGAAAGGGACCAGGACAGCAGGGACCAGGGCTACAAAACAACTCCCGAACTAACTTAGGCAAACAATTCCAGGAATCTAGAAAGCAGAACAGACCAGGTGAGCAGACCGGGAAAACAAGCCCCTGATAAACGTCATCAGTGTTTCAAAATGTAACCGAAATACCGGAAATGGCGGGAACGGATCATAATCAGCCAAAACACCTTGTTCAAATGTCAGCCAGTCCTAAGTCTGATGTGTACAAAATCCCCTATGACTCTGTACCTGTTTACCCCTGACTATAAAAATGCTGTCTGGAGCCCAGTT
The DNA here is from genome assembly GCF_000951035.1 of Colobus angolensis palliatus. Classification (NCBI taxonomy): domain Eukaryota; kingdom Metazoa; phylum Chordata; class Mammalia; order Primates; family Cercopithecidae; genus Colobus; species Colobus angolensis. The sequence goes on from NW_012119132.1 coordinate 164,106, forward strand.
AAGGAACTTTCCCACTCGTCTCATGACTAGTGAGGAAGTTCCAGGTTCGAACCTGTAATAAAGATCCTTGCCGCTTGGCTTTGACTCCGGACTCTGGTGGTCTTCTCTGGGGAATAAGCGGTCTGGGCATAACAGTAATCTGTCCTAGAATGTTATAACAGTACACTATCTTAAGTCTTTGTGATAGTTAATTGTATATGTTGACTTGACTATGCTGAGGGATGCCCAGATAGCTGGGAAAACATTATTTCTGGGTGTGTCTGTGAGGGTGTTTCTAGAAAACATTAGCATTTGAATTGGGAGCTTTACTCAGTAAAGCTCGCCTTCACCAGTGTGGGTGAGCATCATCCAATCCATTGAGAGATCCAGTAAAACCAAAGGAAGAGGAAGGGCAAATTCACTCTCTCCTCTTGAGATGAGACCTCCGTCTTCTGCCCTGCCCTCAGACATCAGAGCTCTTGGTGGTAGGCCTTTGGCTTAGACTGAATTATAAATCCTGCTCTCCTGGCTCTGTTTCTTTAGAGAACCCTGACTAGTCCAATCTCTAAGAACGAATCAAAACCATGTCATAAAACTGTATCTTGTTAAGAAATTGATTTTTTTTTTTGATAAAGAAAGAGGAATACTAAATAAAACATAAATACATATTAGGCTCCACGGTGGGGAAAAATACTGGCCACAAGACTACCAGGTTTTTAATATATAGAGAGTTTAATATTTCAAAGAATTTAACAAGGAAAGAAATACTTCAAAGGAATATAATACTATAATCCTATAGATAGCGTAACTCCTAAAGAGAACTGTTGAGCAGATGACATTTACTTTTTCCCTTCCCTTCACCCAGTTACCTCCCCTTCCAAAGCTTTTTCACTGAGTTACCTCCCCTTCCAAAGCTTTTTCATTGAGAGCAAATATCCTTTTTGCCTACCTATTCAGCTCCCTGCACAATTACAACATTCACCTTTAAGATTTTGTAAGTTGCGGCTGGGCATGGTGGCTCAAGCCTGTAATCCCAGCACTTTGGGAGGCCGAGACGGGCGGATAACGAGGTCAGGAATCGAGACCATCCTGGCTAACAGGGTGAAACCCCGTCTCTACTAAAAACTACAAAACACTAGCCGGGCGAGATGGCGGCGCCTGTAGTCCCAGCTACCAGGGAGGCTGAGGCAGGAGAAGGGCGTGAACCCGGGAGGCGGAGCTTGCAGTGAGCTGAGATCCGGCCACAGCACTCCAGCCTGGGTGACAGAGCGAGACTTCGTCTCAAAAAAAAAAAAAAAAAAAAAGATTTGTATGCCATCGAATATTTTAATTTATAAAATAAGAAAAAAAACAAACAAACAAACAAACAAAAAACAAAACAGGCACCAGAAAGCTAAGGAAGCTGTTATTTGTGGAAGTATTTCTGATAGTGTGGTACTGTAATTTGGGCATATTTTAGAGAATATGGCCTTTCACTTAACCCTCACGTCACACTTTGTTGGCTCTTATCTATTCTCCCTATTTTCAAAGAAGGCCTTCCTCTGTGGTTCACAAGAAATCAATGAGGTAAGAATGACATATTATATACAGCTCAGTCTATCTTACTCTGACTTTCTGGCTATAGGCAGAACCAAGAACTTACTAATGGTCTCCAAATACCATGTTCTGGCTGAATTGTGACTAAAATATATCTTCTCTCAAATGAGATTAGGCTTTCTTAGAATGGCCAATCAATACTCTTTCCAAATACTCCCATAGATAGTGACTGTTTAAGTAAAAGTTGAAATTTTTTATTGCATTATCAGTGGATTCCTAGAAAAGAAAAAAATCACAGCAATTTCTAATCTCTGTATCTATTTCTGCACATTATTCAGACGCCCAAAGTGAAGTTAATTTATAGCTTAACAAAATCTCAATAATATATGGAGATGGGAAAAGAAACTTCTATATTTAAGTTTAGTCTTTAATGTAGTATGTTATTAAAGAAATGTCATAAACAGTGGACAAGACGGTAACATTTTCTCTCTCTGCATGTAATAGGCTTATGGTGAGTTAAATTTCTTTTCTTCTCATAGAATTGGCCATTTGGCCTTTGCTAAACGGAATCTGTAATATTCCATTTTTATTTGCAACTGCTGTTATTTACCTCACGAAGAGCGTTATTTTATATTAAAGCCTGTTTTCTACAAGTCCTTCTGAAAGCAGAACAAGGCAAGATAATACTTCCAAATTAAATTACAATCTATTGTCCTGCAATAGAAGTTTTTATTAGAAAATCTCAAATCCTTTACCAAGAGTAATTAAGTAGAAATGTCAAATCCACTCTGAGAGGTCTTACTGGGTATTTCTGTGGGGTATTTTCTGACTGCTGCTCTTTGGTGGGGGGAAATTAAATGACTGCCAGACGCTACACTATGACTCTTTGTGAAGATAGATTATGTACCCAAGAGTCTTCACCCACATTGAGAAAAAACAAAACAAAAATAAAAACAATGGGCCGGAGTCTCAGAGAACGTGTACAAAACTAACAGAATACATATGAAAGACAGCAATTGATGAGCATGCTGTTGTTCTTTATACAGAAAGCAAATGTGCTATTTTTCATGTAACATGCTGAGAAATTAAAGTAAGGGTTTATGTGTTTGGTAATTGAATAATCCTTTTTATTCACACTTAAGTATATTTTTATGTGACTATAAACCAAACAAAAAAATGCTAAGCCTGCCAACACTGAATGAATCCCATCTTGGCAAAAGAGACCCCAGAAAATCCTGAAAAACTGAATTCTCAATGGCCATGATGGGAAGGAAGGTCAAACACATCTTATTATGCCCCCTCACTTTTGGAGTTTAGGTACAATTCACTAGCATTAACTATTAATATAAACAGAGATCACAAGACTGACAAAACAGTCTCTTTTTGGCAGTAAGTTACCAAATTCAAACTTGATTCTGGGATAGCATCATATGACAGATAACAGACCCTGAAAGAAATAAAAATACTTTACTCTAAAACATATTTCTTTGACATATTTTGAAATGGATTTGCAAAGCCACCTCTTGTGGGGGAAATTTGCACGTGTAGAGAATCTCCATTAATGAAGACAGGCCTTCCCTTTTTACATCTTTCCCAGATCCAGGAGAGATTAAATGAGAACTTAATATCTTTAGGTCTGAAATGGGATATCTACCATCTATTCTCTCTGAAGCCTGCTACCTGGAGGCTTCATCTGTGTAACAAGTGCCATGGCCTCTACAATCCCTTTATCTTAACTCAACTTTCTGCTGAGTTTTTGGACAAAGCTTAGTTCTTTCAACCAATTACCAATCAGAAAATATTTGAATTCATCTATGGCCTGTAAGTGCCACCCCCCTAGCCCAGCCCCTACTTTAAGATATCCTGCCTATTTAGACTGAACCAGTGTATACCTTCCATGTATTAATTTATGGTTTTACCTACAATTCAGGTCTCCTAATATGTATAAAAGCAAACTGTAACCCAACCACCTCAGGCACACTTTCTCAGGATCTCCAGAGACTGTTCCCTGGGCCATGGTCATTCATATTGGGTCGGAATAAACCTCTTTAAATATTTTAGTTTGATTTTTCCATCAATATGACTTAGAGGGAGAATGACATAATGGTACCTGGTTAAGGATACTTGGAAAAAGTATTTGTTTTGTACACACAATGGCCATAAATTTTAGTTCACAATCTCAAGTGCTCAAGATATGTTATACTTATTTTTTCATTTCTTTTTATTTATTTATTTTTTGAGATGGAGTTTTGCTCTTGTTGACCAGCCTGGAGTGCAATGGCGCAATCTCAGCTCACTGCAACCCCTGCCTCCTGGGTTCCAGCAATTCTCCTGCCTCAGCCTCCCAAGTAGCTGGGATTACAGGCATGTACCATCACACCCAGCTAATTTTTTATTTTTAGTAGAGACGGGTTTCACCATGTTGGCCAGGCTGGTCTTAAACTCCTTGACTTTAGGTGATCCACTCACCTCGGCCTCCCAAAGTGCTGGGATTACAGGCATGAGCCACCACACCTGGTCTTTATTTCGTTTTAATTTAATGAAATCCAAATAGAAGCCACTTTCCTGCTAAGATGGAGAAAAAAACTATTCACATGAACTCACTGGAGAACTGGACCCCTCCTTAAGGTCGTTCGAGAATGAAGGGAACCCTGATAATGCTTCAAAAAAGGAAGAAGTGTCTCTAATTTTCAGTCATAATAGGCACCACTAATAATGTCATTGTCTGAGCCAAGATGGGTCCAGATATCCTTTAGGTGGGCTGCTCCTAATCCACGCTTGATGAACAAACACTTTTACACTTTTGCTGAGGATGAAAAGCTGGAGCCAGGTAGAGTTAAGCCTTTCTTTCTTTTTTCTTTTTTTTTTTTTTCTGAATTCCTGCTCCCTTCCTGGAGCTGCTAAAGGAAAATGGGAATCTCCACTAGGAAAGCTCCCAGAGCCTTGGTCTCTTTCTCAGCCCCAGGGAATTTCCAACACACTCTCTAAAATTGAAGGGCTCACCTTTCCTTCATACCTTACAGAAAGACAGATGTCTCTGAGTACCTTCCGGTTTTGACCCCTGCATCATGATTTTCCTGAGAGAGGAAAATCCAAATGTTTGGTCACCTGTGTGGTGTTGAGGGAAGGGAGGGAGAATAAAAAGAATACTACAGGTAGGATAGAAAAAAAAGACTATTAATATTCAAATATTTGAATCTTCTAAATAGGCATGCATAATGCATTTGACTCCTAAAGATATGTAGTGTTTGCCTAACTATGCAGATCTTATCTGGAGGGAATATTATGCAGATGAACTACGTTCCACAAGATTGTCCCACTTTGTTCAGATATAGAAAGTGTGTTAAATTATTCACATCAGTAGCATGATACTATTGAATCACAAGAGTTCATTACTAAATCATTCAAAATTGTGTACTGCATATCTGATAGCACCTCTCTTTTCAATGTTATGAGGAACTAAGGCATTTGGTTGCATTGCAGTTTGGAGGGTTTCACCCATAGAGTGACAATACAAATAGTTTTGAATGGAGAACATATGACCACACAGACATTCTGATTTAATTGCAGCACTTCAGTGTAACATTAAAGGAAGGAAGGGAGGCTGACCAGCCCCAAATAGTGCTGTGTTCATGATACTTCTCCAAAATGATTTCAAGCTTGACTTCAGAGATCTTGAATTTCATGAAGTTTGTAAATAGAGTGGTTTGAACACAGTTACAACATCTTATGGAGTCCTTTCTGCTTCTGTTTTCTCATCAGTGAAATGGCAATAAAATTAGAAATCACAGGGTAAATGTGAGGATTGAATGTATTAATACATATAAAGCATTTAAAACAGTCCTGGGACAAAACAGTGCTCAATAAATCATGACTTTTTTTAATATTAGTGTCCTTATCATTATAATAACTATGTTGAACATATCACAATTTTATTTTATACATTAAGCATGCTAGGTGAGAAGGCACACAGGGTCTCATGTTAGATACTCTGATAGGAAAGACCTCAGAAGCGTGTCCTATCTAGTAAAGTAGTATAATGTGCTACAATGGGGCCTTAATTTGTTCTTACGTAGAAGAACTTACCGTCAGGCCTCTGAGCCCAAGCCTGCACATATACATCCAGATGGCCTGAAGTAACTGAAGAATCACAAAAGAAGTGAAAATGGCTGGTTCCTGCCTTAACTGATGACATTACCTTGTGAAATTCCTTCTCCTGGCTCAGAAGCTCCCCCACTGAGCACCTTGTGACCCCTGTCCCTGCCCGCAAGAGAAAAACCTCCTTTGACTGTAATTTTCCACTGCCTACCCAAGTCCTATAAAAGGGCCCCACACCTATCTCCCTGCGCTGACTCTCTTTTCAGACTCAGCCTGCCTGCACCCAGGTGATTAAAAAGGTTTATTGCTCACACAAAGCCTGTTTGGTGGTCTCTTCACACAGACGCGCATGACACTTACATAACAGACTTCAAAATAACCAAACACAATTCAGCATATTTTTTTCTGTTGAATTAAGACATCTGGATCCCACAGAAATAAATTTAGAACACTAACCAATAAACAAATTGTGCCTATCACATTAAGGGAGGAGACCACCCTTCATATTGTCTTATGCCCAATTTCTGCCTCCAAAGAAAGAAAAAAGTAAAAACTAAAAGGTAGAAATAAAATCCACAAGCAGACAGCCTGGCACCACACCCTGGGCCTGGTAGTTAAAGATCAACCCCTGACCTAATCGGTTATGTTATCTATGGATTACAGACATTGTATAGAAAAGCACTGTGAAAATCCCTATCCTGTTTTGTTCCAATCTAATTAGCGGTGCATGCAGCTCCCAGTCACGTACTCCCTGCTTGCTCAGTCACAACCCTCTCACATGCACCCCCTTAGAGTAGTGAGCCATTAAAAGGGACAGGAATTGCTCACTCAGGGGACTCTGCTCTTGAGACAGGAGTCTTGCCGACACCCCTGGCCAAACAAACCCCTTCCTTCTTTAACTTGATGTCTGAGGTCGTCCTGCTACAACATTTAGAGTAAAATCAGATTAATCATAAAACATGAAATTGAATAGTACCTTAAAGTTTTAAGATAAGCAAGCAGAGATGAAAAAAATTGTTTTATCCCATTTTACCTCCTTACAGAAAAAAGAATAGAAGCTGACTTCCACGTTACACTTCAGCCCCACTCCCAAGGTGCTTATTTTCTACACTATGCCTTTTAGACCAGGGATTAAAAAACTTGTTCATTAAAGGATTATATGGTAAATATTTTCATCTTTGCTGGCCAGACCATGTCTGTTGTAACTATTCAACTTTGCCAGTGTAACAGAAAAGCAACTACAGAAAAATGAAAATGAATAAATGTGTCTGTGGTACAATAAGACCTTATTTATAGACCCTAAAATTTGAATTTCATTTAATTTTTATGTGTCACAAATATTATTCTTTATTTATTTCAACTATTTAAAATGATACAAACTATTCCTAGTTCATAGGCTGTGCAAAAACTGTTAACAGACTGGGTTTGACTTTGGGGTTACAGCTTGCCAATCCCTGCTGTGGACTACATTGACTACTTATGTGACAAGAAAGTTAGTCGCAATATGGAAGCAAGCAAAGCCTCTTATGTGGGAGAAACCATGAAAGCAAAGGCTTCTCATCCGTAATGGGTGGCAAATTTGCTCCCAAAGAAGACATAATTTTCAGATACAGAAATATATATACATATATGTGTGTGTGTATATATGTATGTATGTAAATGTGCTATCTATAGCTATAAGAACTATATATAGGAACATATGTATAGATAATGTATATGTCTATATACATATGTATATATATATTTTATGTAAATCAACATACTGAATTTTGTACTGCCTTTTTTTAGCATACCCAGTCAATTGAAGTTAGCAATTTCCTGTTCTCTAGTTCACACAAACCATAGCAATTCAATTACATCCAACATGAGTATCAAATGTGTATAAAGTACGTTCTCAATGAAGCTGTTGTACTTAAAATTTTCTCTTAAAAGTAGTTTATTCTATCTAATTTGAAGAAAATTTGCATTAAAACTCTATTGTTCAGCAAACTCTAAATTCAGAGAGACACAAACATTTGTATTAAAGAAGTCAACCGCCTAATCAAGCAATTTTTCCACCTTGCTCTCATTAACTGGCCTTCTAAATGACAGGGTTTCTAATTCTGAGTGTTCATTTAACATCCAAAAATTGATTCCTCATTATTGTGATTAATGCATCATTATGAGTAAATGATACATCAGTGTGTTGGCAATCTGAACAATTTCTGAGCAGATGGAAAATAAATATAGGTGATGTATCCTTTTTTTCTCATTTTAAGCTTGTGACCTTCCCTAATAAACTCTAAATTTCCTGGTTTTCACATTGTACTTTGTAATTCCGCCAATTAAAAATATTGGCATTATGATACTTTAAATAGGAGTGAAGGTAAATTTAAAATAAAAGGTTATGAAAACTATGTGACTTAGATCATGAATAATTTCTACAGCTCTTTGTTTAGCTCTTTGTTCCCTAGAAGACACCTACATGAGTGAGTGATTTATAACTTGAGCATTGACACTGTGACATTATATAAGGCCAAGAACACAGATTCTATTCCCACATGAAATGTTTAGTATCTCTTACTTCCTGAGAATACAGTTTATACATGATCTTGCCCACACTTTTGCAAATGAGACCTGTTTTGATAAAAATCTAAGAACAGAGAAAGTTGTATGTAAAACTCACTAAAATTCCATGATTTAAAGAAAAATTCAACATTCATTTCACAGTAGCGTGGATGTACATTTCTCTTACATGCATGTGATGATTTCAATAGTCAAAATCAGTACTACTTAAGAATATCTTTACCTTATAAGTTTATTCATCTAAGAATTTCATTAAAAAGTCTCTATCCAAAATATCAATACCATGACAAACAACAAAAATCACACCAGTGTGTCTTATCCCCTCAGTTGTTGCTCAGGACAGTGAAGATTTTATTTAGTTTTCCTTGTGCTCATGGAATTCTGTGTCAGTCACATTATTTACTGGTACTGAATTTGAAAAAAGAAACAAATAGAATGTCTACTATATGATAAATATGGAGCATAATACATTTTATTTCATTGAATCCTCACAATAACCATAAGGAGTAAGTACTTTTAGCCCTAATTCACATATAAAAAACAAAAAATAAAAAACCTGTATCTCCTTAAGTTTTGGTAAATGTGGTAAATTTCACATATATGTGAAATTTATATTTATATATAATTTTTTTAAAAACTCATACACGCTAACATTCTATGCACATTTCTGCATTTTGCATTTTCACTCATACATCTGGAAGATATTT
>NW_012119132.1:173040-197895 GCF_000951035.1 Colobus angolensis palliatus
ATAAAATAAACAAATATATATGTCACATACACACACACACACACACACTCACCATATCACCATGCTTCTAAGACAAATAGCTTGCCCCTCTCCTAAGTATTTCAAAATAGGTCATATGTTATAATTTATCCACTACTTTGATCCCTTAATTACATGTAGTTTCATGAGACTTAGGGAAATGCAGCTGTGAGTTGGTGGAAAAAAATCTTATGCTCCTTTTCTTAGGAAATCATTTTGTTCCCAAAATGACAACAACCTTTTGACTATGATAACATAAATATGTAATGTGTTTTGCGTGTTTACTAGGTGCTAGAATACTGTAAACTATTTCACATTGATTTACACAAGTCTCAAAACTTGCAGCCTGTATTAAAATTTTTGCTGCAGTATATTTTCTTGTTACCTTTTGGAATGATTCATTTTTCCTTTTCAGTGAAGAACATAAAAAATAAGATTTTCTGCAGTTAAGAACCCCTCTGCTCCTCTCTGGTTATTTTTCCTTAGCCATCCTTGTGTCACAGGAAAGAGACTCTTGCACGCTTGTTAATTCCACTCATTGTATTGTTCCCTTCATGTACTAGACCGTGAAGTTGTAAAGTCAGTCTGGTTAGCACTGACTTCAGTGACATTTCATTTGACATCGCTACACCTTCCTCTTGAAACACTGCCATTTATCATTATCTTTTGTTTATAGCACTTCCACCTGTTTATCATCCATGTAGTAGAACTCATAACAGAGCCAACTGAATTAATTTGGCAAGTAAAATTATCTCTGGTATTGTATGAAATGTGGTGCTAACATTTCATGTATCAGGTCATTTCTGCTTCTCATAATTCAATTATTAGAAAAGTAAGAAATCAGATCTGTTTGTTTAATCTGTGCAAGAATATAAGATGTTCCCTAATATGAGTAGGTATAGTGGACTCTGAATATATGCACAGCTTTCTTAGCAGCCTTCAAAACAATTTTTATCAGCATAATTAATCACATTACAAATAAAGCAGAATTATTTATTGTAGTGGCTTAATGACTTATAAAACCAATGAAAAAACTAATAAAGCAGAAATAAATAAAAAGCGGAAATGCATGAGTCCATGAGGAATCATAAGTAACATTTTGCTTTCCTGTTTCTTTCTTACCAGTACTTTATAAACTTTACTCAGTAGTTGCTCTTCTTTTTTAATTTTTTTAATTGGTAAAAAATTACTTTTATTAAAAATCTTTTTAGTTTTGTGGGTACATAGTAGATGTATATATTCGTGAGGTAGATTAGATGTTTTGAAACAAGCATGCAATATGAAATAAGCACATCATGAATTGTCCTTTTTCCTTACAATAGCTCCGTACATCTTCCAACCCTTTATGCTGATGTGAGCCACTCTTCTCTTACTAGGGTCATGTAACTTTTATTTTAATAAATATTTGAGATCCCACATTACACTACAGATTTGGAGCTGTTCCTTCCATTATTTACATCATTAACCATTTGCTCTTTACTGCTTCCCTGTTTTTCTCCTCTGGTCGATTTCTTACTATCAAAAGCAGTTTGCCATTACTCTACTTGCCTTCTCAACTCCCTAGAAATGAAATATAATAACCAAGCTAAGGAGTTTACTCCATTCCATAGTTTTAATATTTTTAACTGCTTTGCCCTTGACAAAGTTTCTTATTATGGGGAAGCCAAAATATTTAGTTTGTTACTTAACATTAGTAGGCTACCATGAAAAAGGCTCCCAAACTCAACTTTCTTATAGTTCACATAATACTTAATCTTTATCAAGGAAACACAGTACTATGGAAGAGCTGCACTCTAACAAGTTATGCAGACTTTGTGATTAATCAAGGCAATGGTCTTTTTTGAGCTCTTCTCTGTCATAGCCTCTCTTTCACTTTACTATTCTTCCTTCCTCAACAACTTTGACTTAGTCTTATGTTTGTCCACTTTCCTAGCTCTTCTCTAATCTCTCTACACAGCGTTTTCATGCTCTTTTTCTAATTTCATTTCCTTTTTATGCCCAAGAAAATATGGATTCCAGCCTATATATATATCTTTTTCTTTTCTTTTTCTTTTTTCTATTTTATTTACAACATTGCACTCTCTTGTATACAATAATAGTTTATCTCATTTACACACAGGTCTCCACAATTCTACAAAATCCTCAAAGTTAGTTAAAAAAACTAACAACAAACAAACTTGTGTGTGTTTATTAGTTAAGGGAGCATCTGAAAACACCATACCCAGGAGAAATCTTAGAGTTTCTCATGTAAGTTCTACCTCCTCATCTCTTCATTCAAGGTGGAAACACTCAGAAAATTAACTATTCATAGCTTAAAATTTTCCTTTGATACTTCCAGAAAACTAAAGGAAAGTGGAGAAAAAAGTTGCTTACATATTAAAACCCAAGAGTATTTATTTTAAATTTTTTAGTTTTTTAAAAATGTTTGATACCTCACATTTGTACTTATTCATAGGGTACATAAGAGATTTTGTTACTTGTGTAGTATGTATAATGATCAATTCAGGGTAATTGGGATACTAATCCATCACCCAAGTATTTGTCATTTCTAGGGTTTGTGTACATTTCAGGTCTTCTATGTATTTTGAAAAATGAATACATCATTTTTAACTATAGTCATCCTACTCTATCAAGCATTAGAACTTACTCCTTCTATCTAACTGTATGCTTGTACCCATTAACAGCTCTCTCTTTTTCTAAACACCCCCCCCAACACACACACACACTTACATACTTCCCAGTCTCCAATATCGATCATTCCACTCCGCCTCCACGTGATCTGCTTTTTTAGCTCCCACAGATGAGTAAGAGCATGCAATATTTGTCTTTCTGTGACTGGCTTATTTCAGTTAATATAATGGCACCTATGTTCCACCCATGTTACTGCAAATGACATAATTTCATTCATTTTTATATCTAAATAGTATTCCACTGTGTATATGTATCACATTTTCTTCATCCATTTATCTTTTTTTTTTTTTTTTTTTTTGAGACGGAGTCTCGCTCTGTGGCCCAGGCTGGAGTGCAAGGTTGATTCCATACTTTTGCTATTGTGAGTAGCATTGAAATAATCATGGGAGTGCATGAATCCCTTTGATATATTAATTTCTTTTCCTTTGGATAAAGACCAAAGGAAAAGTATTGCTGGATCATATGGTGGTTCTATTTTTAGTTTTATCAGATTTTCCTAATGTTTTACATAATGGTTGTACTAATTTACATTCTCAGAAACAGAGTATCAGAGTTCCCTTTCCTCCACAGCCTCACCAACATCTGTTATTTTCTGTGTTTTTAAATAGCCTTTCAAACTGATAACTCATTGTGGTTTTGATTTGTGATTCCCTGATAATTAGTGATGTTAAGCATTTCTTCATACACCTGTTAGTCATTTGTATGTCTCCTTTTGAGAAATGTCCATTCATGTCCTTTGTCTACTTTTAATGGGCTTTTGTTTGTTTTTCATTTTTTTATTGTTTGTTTTTGTTTTACTATTGAGTTCCTTGGAAATCGTAGATATTAGTCCCCTGTTGGATGAGTAGTTTACAAATATTTTCTCCCATTCAAGAGGCGATTTCTTCACTCTGTTGATTGTTTCTGTTTCTGTGCAGAAGCTGTTTAGTTTAATATAATTCCATTTGTCTATTTTTTGTTTTGTTGCCTGTGCCTTTGAGGTCTTGGCTATAAAATCTTCACCTAGACCAATGTCCTAAAGAGTTTTCTCTGTGTTTTCTTCTAGTTATTCAATTGTTTCAGGTCTTACATTTAAGTATTTAATCCATCTTGAGTTGATTTTGTATATGGTGAGAGATAGGGGTCTAGTTTCATTCTTCTGCATAAGGTTACCCAGTTTTCCCAGCACCATTTATTGAAGAGGGTGTCCTTTCTCCAATGTATATCCTTGACAGCTGTTTTGAAGATCAGTTGGCTGTAAATATGTGAATCCTTTTCTGAGTTTTCTATTCTGTGCCACTAGTCTACATGTCTATTTTTATACCAGTGGCATGTTGTTTTGGTTACTGAAACCTGTAATGTATTTTGAAGTCAGGTAGTGTGATGACTTCCAGCTTTGTTCTTTTTGCCCAGGATTGCTTTGGGTATTCTGGCTCTTTTGTTCTTCCATATGAATTTCAGGATTTTTTTCTACTTTTGTGAAAAATGACTGATACTTTGAAAGGGATTTTATTGAATCTACAGATTGCTTTCAGTAGTATGGTCAGTAGTATGGTCATGTTAATGATAATAATTCTTTCAATCCATGGGCATGGGATGTCTTTCCATTTGTTTGTATCCTCTTCAATTTCCTTTATTACAGTTTTGTTGTTTTCTTCGTACAGATCTTTCATTTCCTTTGTTAAATTTACTCCCAGGTATTTTTTATAACTATTATAAATGGGATTGCCTTCTTGGTTGCTTTTCTGGCTATTTCATTATTGGTGTATATAAACACTACTGATTTTTGTATGTTAATTTAGTATCCTGCAACTTTACTTAAATGGTTTATCTTTTCTAAGAGCTTTTTAGCAGAGTATTTTGGTTTTTCTAAATATGAGATCCTCTTATCTACAAAGAGCAACAATTTGACTACTCCACTCCAACTTGCATGCCTCTTATCTCTTTCTCTTTCCTGGTAGCTCTGGCTAGGACTTCCAGTGCTATGTTCCAGTTCTCAGAGGAACTGAGAACATCCCCAGGTAGGATGTTCACTGTGGGTTTGCATTATATGGTCTTCATTATTTTGAGTTGTTTTCTTTCTATGCCTAGTTTGCTGAGAATTTTTATCATAAAGTTAGTCTTGAATTTTATTAAATGCTTTTTCTGCATCTATTGAGATAGCCATATGATTTTTATCCTCCATTCTCTTGATGTGATGTAGCACAATGATTTATATATGCTGAACCTTCTTTCATCTTTGGTATAAATAATAATTGATCATGGTGTATTATATTTTTGATGTGCTGTTATGTTTGTTTAGCCACTATTTTTTGATTAGAGTTTTGCATCTATGTTCATCAAGGATATTGGCATCCAGCAATTTTTGGTGTTACTGTCCTTGTCCAGTTTTGGTACCAAGGTAATGCTGATCTCATAGAATGAGTTATGGAGAATTCCCTCTTCTTCAATTTTTTTTGAAAGTTTGAGGGAATTGGTATTAGTTCATCTTTACATGTTTGGTAGAAATTGACAGTGAATCCATCCAACCCTCAGCTCTTCATTTTGGGGGGACATTTTATTAATTATTTGATCTCACTCCTTAGTACCTGTCTGTTTATGTTTACTGTTTCTTCCTAATTCAATCTTGGTAGTTTGTATGTTTCTAGAAATGTATCTGTTTCCTCTATATTTTCCAGTTTGTTTTTGAATAGTTGTTTGTAATAGATTCTGATGACATTTTTAATTCTTGTTATATCAAATGTAATGCCTCCTTTTTCATTTCTGATTTTATTTGGGTTTTCTTTTGTGTTTTCTTAAATAATCTAGCTAGCAATGTATCAATTTTGTTTATCTTTTGGAAGAACCAGTTTTTCCTTTCATTGATCCTTTTTATTGTTTGTTCAGACTTTCCTTATTTCATTTAGTTCTGATTTGATCTTTATTCTTTCCTTCTGCTAATTTGCGGTTTGGTTTACTTTTGCTTTGTTTTTTCAGGTACAGTGTTAGATTGTTTAACATATTTATCCTTTTGATATGGATGTTTATTGCTATAAACTTTTGTCTTAGCACTGCTTGCTATAGCCCATAAATTTTAGTATGTTGTGTTTCCATTTTAATTTGTTTCAAGAAATATTTTGGTTTTCATCTTAATTTTCTTATTGACCCAACAGTCATTCAGAAGCATGTTGTTTAATTTCTACATATTTGTAGAGTTTCCAATGTTCCTTTTGGTACAGATTTATAGTTTTATTCCATTTTGGTCTAAAAGATGCTTGATATGATTTTCATTTTATAAAATTTACTGAGACTTGTTTTGTAGCCTAACGTCATTAACATTAGTGTTCTATGTGCTGATGACAAAAATTAGTATTCTGTGTTTGGTAGATAAAGTGTTCTGTAGATGTCTCTTAGGTTCATTAGTCTAAAGTTTAGAACAAAAAATCCAATGGGATTTCTTTGCTGATTTTCTGTCTAGATAACCCATCAAATACTGAGAGTGGAGTGTTGAAGTCCTGCACTATTATTATATTAGAGTCCCTCTCTCTCTTTAGAACTAGTAATATTGGCTTTGTGAATTTTGGTGTTCCAATGTTGCAACATATGTATTTCAAATTGTTATATCGTCTTGCTGGATTCATACTTTTATCACTATATAATAATCGTCTTTGTCTTTTTTCCAGTGTTTTTGACTTAAAGTATGTCTTATGTGATATATGCATAACTCCTCCTGATCATTTTTAGTTTCCATCTGCATGAAATAGATTTTTTCATCCCTTTACTTTCAGTCTATATGTTTCTTTCAGATAAGGTGTGTTCCTTGTAAGCAGCACATACTTCGATTATATTTTCTTTTTTCAACCATGATGTATCTTTGAAATGGAAAATTTAGTTCAAGGATATTATTGATATGAGGATTTTTTTCTCATTTTGCTAATTATTTTCTGGTTGTTTTGCATTTTTTTTTTTTTTGATGGTGTTGTTTTTCTTTTTTTCTTACTGTTTGTCACTATAGTTTGGTGATTTTCTCTAGTGGAACTATTTGCATTCTTTCTCTTGTTCATTTGTATGCTTGCTTTACCAGTGAGTTTTATGTATTCATGTGTTTACATGATGATAGATGTCATCCTTTGCTTCCAGGTTTAGGACTCTTTTGAGCATTCCTTAAAGGGCTGGTCTAGTGAGAATGAATTTCCTCAGCCTTTGCTTGTCTGAAAAAGACTTTATTTTTTCCATTACTTATAGAGGAGAATTTTGCTGGATAATGTGTCTTTGGCTGACAGTCTTTTATTTTCCTTCAGCATTTGAATATATCCCATTCTCTCCTGGCCTGTAGTTTCTTTAGAGAAATCCACTGTTAGTCTGACATGGCCTCCTTCATGGGGGACTAGAAACTTTTGCTGTCTTCTTTGCCTTTAGACAGTTGATTATAATATGCCACAGAGGAGAGCTTTTTGCATTGTATCTATTTAGGGGGGTCTCTGGGCTTCTGGTATGTAGATGTCTAAATACCTTGCTAGAATTGGGAAGATTTTATCTATTATTTTATTTAATAGGCTATATAACAAAATAGAAAACCTATTCTATTTCTCCTTCTGGGACCCCAATGATTTGAATATTTATGGTGATTTGAATATTTGAATATTAACTTTTTGGTGTCCCATATGTTATGAAGGCTTTGTTCATCCATTGTTATTCTTTTTTTTAATTTATTTATGTTTGACTTGGTTATTTCAAAACACTTGTCTCAAGTTCTGAGATTCTTTATTCTGCTTCATCTAATCTATTCTTTGTTTTTTTTTTTTTTTTGAGACGGATTCTTGCTCTGTCACCCGGGCTGGAGTGGCGATCTCAGCTCATGGCAAGCTCCGCCTCCCAGGTTTATGCCATTCTCCTGCCTCAGCCTCCCGTGTAGCTGGGACTACAGGCGCCCACCACCTCGCCCAGCGAGTTTTTTTTGTATTTTTTAGCAGAGATGGGGTTTCACCATGTTAGCCAGGATGGTCTCGATCTCCTGACCTCGGGATCCGCCCGTCTCGGCCTCCCAAAGCCTGGGATTACAGGCTTGAGCCACCGCGCCTGGCCCATCTAATCTATTCTTTAAGGCTTCTAACAGGTTTAGTATTTAAGTCAATGAATTTCTCAGTTCCAGAATTACTGTTTGATTCTTTTTGTATGTAATCTATCTCAATGGTAAATTTCTTATTCCTATCCTGAATTATTTTTCCAGTTTCTCCTTCTCCTCCTCCTCCTCCTCCTTCTTCTTATTATTATTACCAGGGGAAATTTTATTGTATCTCGCTGAGCTTCTTTAGTGTCAATTTTTTTAATTTCTGAGATCTCATGAATTTATTTTTAATTGGGATCTATTGTTGGAGATTTATTTTGTTCCTTGGAAAGTGACATATTTTCTTTTTTTTTTCATGTTTATTCTTTCCTTATGTTGATGTCTGTGCATTCGGTATAACAGTTGCTACTTCTAGTTTTTTGAATTTGCTTTCATAGAGGAGGACTTTTTCTTGAAGATGTATCTATGGTGCTGGTTGGGTAGAGCACTGTGGCTTTGAATCTCGGTGTATGCAGTAGTGTAGTCTCTGTACTATTCTTTTGGCTGTAAATAGCACCAGTGGTGTCTGTGATTTTCTTAGAGGCTTAGGGTGTCTTATGGTGCCTGTATTTTTGCTGAGGACTGGGACTCCAAGTAGGCCAGTCTTCAGGTCTCCATGGTGGCAGTAGTGAGCTAAGGATGCCTTTGTTATGGCTCCAGGGTGCTGCACATTGGCACCGGCATTCATGGGTCCAGGCAGGCTGATTCTTGAGCTTCCAGGTGGGTTGCTCAGATGCTGGGAATGGCAGCAGTGGGCCTGGTGTACGGGCAGGTTCTCAAGCTCCTGGGTAGTTGGTATGACATGGACAATGGCAGTAGCAGTGGTGGGACGAATCCCTAGGACCCAAGTGGTCCATGCTGTTTTTAACTATAGTTAGGTGAGCTGGTTCCCAGACCTGCATGTGGTACCCACAGGTGGGTTACAGCTGTGGTGGTATGGGCAAGTTGAGTGGGCCCAACCTCAGACACTCGAAAAAGTGCTTAGGTGCCACCAGTGGTGGACTAGGCTGGGCAATCCCCAGGCCCTTCAATGGTATGCTAAGGTACTGGGGGTATGCGGCCAAGTCACATTGTGCTTTCAGGCCCTCGGATGGTGTGTAAGACACTGGCTGTGTTATGCAGGACCAAGATGAGCCCCAGGTCACTGGCAAATTGCTCAGGTGAAAGTGGCATAGCTACATTGTGGCCGTGCTCCTGGGGATGGCAAAGTTGATTTCCCTGGAGGAGCCATAGGCAGGCAGCTGGGAGGGTGTGGGTTTTGCCTCCACCTCAGCCCACAACAGTCTGTAGCCACAGTGTTTATGGGCTGTGGTATTTGTCTTCAGGGTGTATCAGAATGTGCAGCTGTCCCTCTGCTCAGGGGGCAGGATTGCTTCTTATGGCTGCTTCTTTGGCTCCAGTTGCAGGGCAGGAGTAGGTTGGGCTCTCAAAATGGCATCATGCTACCACTGCCCAGGACTAATGGGACTGTGGAAACCCACATGAGCTCTCTCTCTGGAGCAATGCCTTAGTGCAGTTTTTGAGGGAGCTCCCTGTGTTAGTCTCATGGCCCGTGAGGGTAAGGGGATCTCCCATGGCCAGGATTCTTCATCTACCCTCTCCCAACACTGGGGAGTCTCTCCCAGTTCCCATTCGATCCCAGACAAGCAGGCTTCTTTGCTTCCTTACTTTCTTTGCTTTAGATGTTTCCTGTCATTTCTCTGTTGAATTCCATGTTCTGTTGTGGATGATCTAGTCATAGTGTAATTATCTGCTCACTATTTTAGTCCTTTTTAGTGGAATACGCAAGTAAGAGATGCCTCTAATCAGCCATCATGAAGCCCCTTTTCTTTCTTTCCCAAGTGTAGCTTCTGGGGCAAATGAAATGACTGACCACATTTTGTGAACCAGGCATGGCTGGACCATAGACCCACATCTAAATAAAAATCCCTCCTGAGATTCATGTTACATGAATGAATGTTATAAAGCCAAATTTATAAAACTATGGAAAAACTGTACTTTGATCAGAACTAAAGAATTGTTGCCTTCGAAACTAAGTGGTAATATCATTTTAAATTATATTGACATTATAGTCAAAATAATATAATGTAAAAAAATCTAAAATACTAGAACGTCAATAGTAAAATGTACACAGAGCTGTAAAATTAATATATAAAATTAATTGGCATTTCATTTATTATTATAGTGGAAACGAAGATTGGGGCCTTTTGACAGTGATACTGCAAGGTTCTGAATCCTACCTTTGATTAGGTTGTTAGACTTTGCTGAAGCTAGTTTTGGATGTCCTGATAAGCCTTTCTGGACACCTTTTGAAGATATCCCATCATTTGGAAAACTTAACAGAGATAAAGATGTTCAACAGGTTTGTGTTGAACGTGGATATATCAGTGGATATAGTGCTGTCCCAATCATACAATTTTATTTTTGTTTTGCAATTCACCTTTTACTCTCTGAAGTCTAAATGTCACTAATAACACTACCAGCAATCCAACAAAAATAATACAATTGGCTGGGTCGGTGGCTCACGTCTGTAATCGTAGCACTTTGGGAGGCCGAGGTGGGCGGATCACCTGACGTCAGGAGTTCTATACCAGCCAGACCAATACAGTGAAATCCTGTGTCTACTAAAAGTACAAAAATTAGCCAGGCATGGTGATGTGCGCTTGTAGTCCCAGCTGCTTAGGAGGCTGAGACAGAAGAATTGCTTGAACCCAGGTGGCAGAAGTTGCAATGAGTGGAGATCATGCCATTGTACTCCAGCCTGGATGACAGAGCAAGACTCCATCAAAATAACAACAACAAAAACAATAATAATAATAATATAATTAATACATTCCAAAACTTTCTGGCCTTACTTGGAAAGGGCAAATAGAAGGAGAAGAGTTAGCACTCATGAGTTATCATTTTGCTGACACTAAATCGGTGAAGTTTTATATAGGCCATAAATTTAAATTAGGGGCTTATGTAAATGGACAGAAGCAGAAGTTAGTAGTAGAGTACAGTCTTTGAACCAAACACTTAGCTTCCATACCTATATTACTTTCTTCATGATTTTATGTTTCTATACTTTAAAGACTTTTCTCACATTCCTCATTTTCGGTCCTTTCTATTGATTCCAGTTTCTCTACATTTTAATAACAATAATAAAAGCATCAAAAATAACAATATATATTGAGGGCCTAATTTGTGCCAAGCATTATGTGAGGTGTTTTCAATAAAGTATCTTCTTTAATTTTTTTTTTTTTTTTTTGAGACGGACTCTCACTCTGTCACCCAGGCTGGAGTGCAGTGGTGTGATCTTGGCTCAGCGCAAGCTTCGCTACCCAGGTTCACGCCATTCTCCTGCCTCAGCCTCCAGAGTAGCTGGGACTATAGGCACCCGCCACCACACCCGGCTAATTTTTGGAATTTTACTAGAGACGGGGTTTCACCATGTTAACCAGGATGGTCTCGATCTCCTGACCTCGTGATCCACCCGCCTCGGCCTCCCAAAGTGCTGGGATTACAGGCGTGAGCCACCGCACCCGGCCTTTTTTAATTTTTATAACCACCAAATGAAATCAAATTCATTAAACAACCTTCAAGATCTAATAAGAAAGTAAGAAACTGCAGCAGGAGCCTATGTGAAGGAACTGCTGGCTTACAGATGTTCGGGTGGAAGAAGAGACTCCCTCCCTTTACTGGGAGTCTTCAGACCTTAGATAAAAAATTAGGAAAAGGTGAAACAAACTCTGAAAATACAGCTACTCTACTTGAGAAATGATGCTCTGTCTTGAAAATTAAGGTCAAGTATCATAAAGAAGTTATATTTCCTTCATACCTGAGTATTGTGTATAAAACTCCCTCCTTACTAGAAAACAAATTTATCCAAAAACTCAATATAATAAGTAAACTTTGAGAATGTGTTTTAATGAAACTGGATAACTCCTGTTTGATGTAATAATAATTTCTTGTTAATTGATTAGAAAGGTTTATATGCCAGAGAATAATTTTTAGAAATGAAACAAACATAATGTACATTTAATCATATTTATTGTCACCATTTCATATAGAGCATATAGAGCCTGGGACATTTCAGTGAATGTTCATCTACTGATTACTGTCTGGCTTTGTATTTCTTACATAATCACAGTTACATTACTTTACATAAGACTTTCAATTTCAATTGCTTTTAAGTGGAACTAGAATTTAAAGGCACTTCCAAGCTATCTGTACATAGAATCTATTGGCATCAGGACACAATTCTCAGTCTTTACAGTTGTCTCCCACATCTATTTTGAGAGTGGCTGATTTTAGGAACTTATGGTTATTGAACCTATCAAAGTAATCCATTTAAACGAACAGAAGTTAGTAGTAGACCACATCGTTGGAACAAATATTTTTCACACTCATATTTAATGCATTTGCATAATAATTACTTAAATTATGAGATTACAATAATAAATTAAGCTGACATATATGGTTTGGTATCAAAACAAACTAGGTTAGCAGTTCACTCAGTTAATGGGAACAGAATTGTGTGACCCTACTAAGGAGTAGCTAATAAGATGGAATGGTTCAGGGCACACAAGCATCAGGCAATACAGCTGGAATAAGGAGTGCTTAGCATCCAGGTAAGAAAATAGTATATCTAGGGCATTCAAATTGTCACTATTAATTTGAGTAGCATTAATTTATTTTTCAGCTGTTTTGAGTTAGACATAGCAGCATCAATTTTTAAGCAATATGATAATCAAAGAGTACATGGGTTTAAGTCACTAAATTGTCATGAAAACAAATTAAGGACATTCACAGATTTAGAAATGTTTAGCTACTTTAGATTTTTGAATACATGTGGAAGACATAGAAATTTTTTTTTTTTTTTTGGAGACGGAGTCTCGCTCTGTCGCCCGGACTGCTGGAGTGCAGTGGCCGGATCTCAGCTCACTGCAAGCTCCGCCTCCCGGGTTTACGCCATTCTCCTGCCTCAGCCTCCCGAGTAGCTGGGACTACAGGCGCCCGCCACCTCGCCCGGCTAGTTTTTTTTTGTATTTTTAGTAGAGACGGGGTTTCACTGTGTTAGCCAGGATGGTCTCGATCTCCTGACCTCGTGATCCGCCCGTCTCGGCCTCCCAAAGTGCTGGGATTACAGGCTTGAGCCACCGCGCCCGGCCGACATAGAAAATTTTAAAATGTGTCCTGCAGTTATACATGCTTACTAAATTTATTTATATATTTCATTATTTTTTCATTGTATGATTTTACTATAATTATTTTTCTAATTTTTATAAAAAATTACACAAATGATGACTTTTTTGAGATGGAAAACTTAGGAAAATTTCAAAAACCGGGTCTCTATATATTTAAAACCTAATAATGTTTATCTTCATGTCTCATCTAAACATTCCTTTAAGCTAATATAGAATTTGCATAATCTCAAGATATACTAAATTAATATAATAACAAATGAAAGATAGGTGCAGAGACCTACCTGCTTAAAAGAGACCTACCTGCTTAATGTGTACATAGGGTCTGTACACATTAAAGTCATCTGCCTTAGGATAAATCAATAAGTGCACTTAAACACAGACTCATACGGACACACAATGTGTACACATACATACACACACAGGACTGTTTTCACGATCCTTGGTATAGTTATTTACAGAAAGTTCCACATCTTATTTCTTAGAGTAGACATGATAGTTATTACACCAACATATGTGTGTGTGCATGCGATAACATCTTCCATCTTTGTGTAGCAGTCATGAGGTTTGGTTGGAACAAGTAGCAGCTGCCTGCTGTCCTGCCTGTCTCAGACAAACACATATATCATCTAAAGGAAACAGGGTAACCTTAACCCCCTTAACAAAGTGATTCATACAAAGATAAGCAGGTAATGCAGACCTAAACCAAATTCCCTTGGCCAAAATGACAGCCTTAGAATAGAGCAAGAGTCCTAAGTTTGACTAACCACAGTGAAGCCCAGGACTTTGTTCTCATAACCAGGGAGACAGGGGTTTTGTCTTCCTCTAGATGGTAATCAAAGGGCAGGGGGCAGAGTGTGGTTTTTAGAATGTGTGTATGTGATACCTAGAACTACTACAGCCTTTGGAGAACTCAATCTGAATGAATGTAATTATATTGGGGGTTGGATTATGCACTTCCAAGAGTTATGTTGCAGTGTTAACTCTTAGTACCAGTGAATGATTTTATGCGAAAATAGGATTTTGTAGATGTAATCAAGTTAAGATGAGATCATGTGGCATCAAGGGCTGTCCTAATCCAGTATGATTACTGTCCTCATACGAAGAAGAGAAGGGACACTGAGACTGACACACAGTGCAAATGCCACATGATGTTGGAGACAGAGATGAGAATGTCAAGGATTGCTGGCAACACCAGAAGCTAAGAGAAAGGCATGAAGTCGATTCTCCCCTAGAGCCTTCAGAGAGAGCATGGCCCTGATAACACCTTGGTTTCAGACTTCTAGACTCCAGAGCTGTGAAAAACTAAATTTGTTTTGTTTTATGCCATCCAGTTTGTGGTTCTGCGTTAGGAAAGCCCTAGGAACCTAATGCAACATAGGACAAAACTAAGAGAACTTCAAAGGAATTAAGATAAAATACTTTCTGTGGCTGAAGCTATTCTAATTTTGTCGACCAATTCTTTTTCCATAGTAAGCAAGTATAAAATTTTGCAGTTGTTATCATTTTACTTCATTTGTTTGTTTTGTTACTGGCAACCAAAAGTATCCTAATTCCCACATTTCTTATTCTGATGCCATCTACCTTCTTGTCAGCATGAGTTCCAAGAACTCCAGGAAGTATAGCTGTCAGGTTCACCTGGTGAATGCTCTGAAAGTAATGACCTAGCCTAAATGCCTGGGTATCACATCCCCACTTTGTGTGTCTACAATTTGGCTGCAAACATATGAAGGAAAGGGCTATACAAAGGCAACCTGGAAAATAAAGGATTATTATTTTCCTTTCCCTAGATATTTACATTACCAAAAGTATCCTAAAAGGAAATTACTTGTGCATTCTTTAGTCGTGAAAGAAAAACAGTTTACATAAATTTTCTGCAGATACAATATAAATTTTGTAATCCATTCTTACAATCAATCTCACTTTAAAAAAGTAGTTAATTCCAAATGTACTATAATGAAATTTCTTTCCTTTTAAGTTTTTTTTTCATATTCTTTCATGTTCTTAAGTGTTTTAAGTGTAAACGAATGGGATTCATAAGGTATTTAGATTAGAACACAGAACATCATTTTACTTTTTATTCTCTAAAATACTCAGACATGAGCAGAAAAAAATATATTTTCTGTTGGGAAATACAGTTTATATAGTTATTATTATTATCTTGCTATCTTAATCAGCACTTGAAAACTGGTATTGTTAGTCACTCATTCATTAAAAAAGCAGCAGGATTGCACTAAGTGAAACAAGTTTACAAGTGAACAAATAGTAGTCCCACTAGGTTAATGGCTATTTCCAGAAACCACTGATAAGGGAATGTAAAAGCCCCTCACTCACCTACCTATTTCCAATTTCTCAAACTAGATCCTTTATAATGGGATTTACCTTACCAATCACTGTGGCCAATTATGGTTATTTATGAAGTTACATGGCCTTATTAATCATTATAATCACACTCAACTTAGATCCATAGAATGTAATTTAATATAAAAATGCAATTTGGTCAAGAAATTGAATTGAAAATGAATCCCAACTGAATACTGAATTAATTTTCATTGTAAACTGTACAGAACAAATTGATTAAAACAACAAAAACAAAAAGTCCACCACTTTAATACTGAATTGATTGGACTGGTTAAAACATGAAGCATATCCTTGCCAGGACTGAGAAGCTTCCACAGTAAAAGCTAAGGACATGGAACACTGTCTATCTTTCAGTTTAGGGGTAGCATTTCAAAAATTCTTGTGTCACGTTAAAAGAGCAAACAAGCGTTTAAATGTCCTTGGTTTCCAAGTGGTATAAATAATTTGGCCAATTTCAGGAATCAGGGGAAAGATACAGGATTTCCCCTTTCCGTAATATTTTACATATGTGCAAGATCCTCATTATAGCAATTCTGTGAGTATTAATTATTATTACAACCAGCTATTACTTTTTATCCATGGGTTATAAAAAATTATGTTTTTAGGAAGTTATTTTTTCCCTTTTACTAAGTTATTTCTCAGAGTGAATGATAAAAAAAAATACATATCTTCTGGCTGGCTGCCTGCCATCTCTAGCAGGTACATTCAGTCACGTCATTTTAAACATTACTTATTATTTAGTGTTAAAGGAAATGTCAGTTCTTCCATATAATGGATAAGGTGAGAGTTTCATAAAAATGTATCACTTTATGACTTCATGGTAGAGATACTTTCCACTACGAGAGGAACTCAGTAACTCTGAGAAGCTAGACTCACTCAAAGGTTTTGGCTATTTAATTTCCATCAACAGTTTACACATGCTCAACAGAAGAGAGTTACTAAGCAAACAGAACCCACTCTATTCCCCTACCCCAACACTTTTATGAAGATTAAATCAAGTTAAAATAAATATCACAGATTGTTTTGAAGGAGAAAAGGCATTCATTAAGATGAATTCTTAAGGGATTTGTAAATAAGGACAAGTCCAACCATCTAACTGTGAGCTTCTGAAGGGCAGGAATCTTTTTTATCTTATTTATATATGTAAACTCATACTTAGTACATCCTAAATGATCACTATTTGATTGTTTAATGAATAAATGAAAGACTAAACAGACAAAATAATATGATCTGATTGCTTGCTCATAGATCTTGCTGCTTCTTAGCACCAAAGGACTGACCTCATCTCCTAGTGGCAGAGCAACGTCAGTTCCCTGCTCTCCAGCCTACCTGCTGCAGCAGTACTTGCCATCCTTCCTGAAACTAAGACTACAGGTTATAAAGATGCCCAGTGAGACATGTGTTCCTTTGAGTTTTTATGTCAAACTTCAAAGTGTTCTATGCATCGGGTATATGCATGATTTCTTTTATTTCTGACTGAGAGCATTATAGGTTCAGAAGTTATTCTCTCCAGTGATTAGTAACTACTTCTAAATAAGACTAAACAACTCCACTGTGAAGAGAATAATGTCTTAAATGAAAGCAGAAACTAGCATCTATTAACTGCTTAATGTATGCTATGACTGCAAGATGTCTCTATCTATATATCTCTATCTCTATCTCTCTATGTCTGTCTTCCTATCTATCAAGAATACCTACTCCAGCTGTGGTTTAAATATCCCCTCCAAAACTAATGTTGAAATATAATTGCTATGTAATAGTATTGAGACATGTGGTGTTTAAGAGGTGTTTAGGGTATGATGGATGGATGAGATTGGTGGCCTTATAAAAAGGTGAGTTCGTCTGCCTCTTGCTCTCTTGCCCTCCCTTGTACTTCTGCCTTCTGTCATATGCAGCCTGAAGGTCCTCACCAGATGCTGGTCCCTCAATCTTGGACTTTCCAGCCTCCAGACATATAAACAATAAATTTCTGTGTATTATACATTATTTAGTCCCAGGTATTCTATTATTCTGTCATAGGAGTCAAAAGAGAGACTGAGATTCCTAGTGAATGTCATGAACTATTATAAGCAGTAGTGATAGAGCAATGAACAAAACAAACAAATATTCCTTCCCTATCTCACTGAATTTTTATATTTCGCATATAACATTTATTATATTCTCTCCATGTTAGAGATAAACAAAAAACAAAAACGTTTGGAATTAAGACCTAATGTCTAATGGATTATCCATGTCTTAAAGTTAGTATAGACAGGATTTAAACCTAGGTCTGCTTTCGACTGATTGCTACAGTTTCATTACTATCCTTATGCTAACTGTTGAAAATATTTTATTTCTTTAAGTTTTTTGTTTGTTTAATGTATCTTAAAAAATGCATATACAAAGAACTGAAGCAGGAAAAAAATCTGGTTCAACACTAATGAATCTATAAGAATTAGAATTTAGGGATGGTAGAAATGATTTCCTAAATATTTTTAAAAATTGGAAAATGAAACCAAAGTAAGCTGATAAAATACCTAACACTTATGAAGACTCTTTTTAATATTTTATTCTTGAATATTTAAATATCAATTCTTTAATTTAAACCAAATATTTTTGGAGCTGAATAATTTGCTTTGTCATAAATTTTCATACGGAAAAACTTTTATTCTCACACTTTTGTGTATAATTTTTCTCAGTCTAGCCCAATGGTTTAATTGGTATAAACAATTATACAGATTGATACGCTTATCACTGTTCAATCTGCTCTAACTACATTCTTATCTGATTGTCTGACTTGATCCACATAATAGTTGTAACAAAGGATGGATCCTAAGCTCTTGAGGCAGTCTTTGACAACTGTGTCTTAAAGAAAAAATTTAATAACAGTTATTATTTTGTTGCTGAGATCAAAGTGATATTCTCCTTCAAGAGATTTAAATGGTTAACACTGAATATTCTATATTGTTAATCCTATGATCTAGGAAGGTAGATATGTAAAAATTAAGAAATTCTGGTGGAGGAAGGATAAGTGGTGATTATCTGAAAGAATGCTACTTAGAGGTATAATGTCACAATGTTAACACAGTAGCTTTAAGCCTGTTAACTACTTATCAGAAAGAATATGATTCTACAGTCAATCAACGATTATCAGCAGCAACAGACAAATATTTCCCACTACTCTTATATTTTTAGTTTTTACCACACATTGATATTCTAGTTCTGGATAAAATTAACCACTGACATAAGTTTTTGACTACATTAAAATAAGAATGTATTATTTGTATATTTTTAAAGATTTGCACATTAAAATACTTGATTGTTTTATATCCAGTATTTTTTAGATCTGCACATTTAAATACTTCATTGTTTTATTACCTAATATCTGACTTGCAGATTTGCAAAATATCAGCTAAAGATATAGGGCCTGCTTGAGGTGGTGCAGTAAAGCAAATGTAAATGGTTCATTCCAGAACTGAACTCATGACTACTACGTTGTAAGCAATGTTAGCCTTCCATATTAGCTATCAGACAAATACTGCAATAAACTGTGAAGAGTAAATCCTAAGCACATCTTGAAAGTTATTCCTTGATCAATATTTTAGGTTAGTAAATAGCTAAATTTTATACAGGAGGGAAGAAGGAAAGCTAAAAATAGACTAAGAAATTTTAGTAATCTTCCCACCCATTCCCTCCATCTTCCCTTGCTTAAAAAACACTTAAGTTGTATGTTTGCTATTTACCTTGAATAAAGATTATGGTAGTTTTAACTTACTATTATTTTGATGAATGTATTTTTATAAAATATACTCTCCCTACATATCTCCAAAATTTATTAGATAAGTTTTTTAAAAAGACAAAGTTAAGAGCAACATACAATACCAAAATTGAATAGAAAATATAAATGAATGAAAAAAAGATACACTAAAATATGAATGATTAAATATTTATTTATACTGATGCTTTCTGCAAATGAAGACAAATGGAAAACTTCAATATTACAGAATTCTAATTAATCTTAGTTGATAAGAATATAGTTTTGAAAATTTTTTTCTTATGTTAAATATAATGAAAGTTTCTTTTGAAGACCTTTACCAACAACAATGGCAACATTTTGAATAGTAGGATTGTGGAAGAAATGTTTATGATAAGACCTTCCCTGATATCAGTACTACTAAAATTTATATAGCTATTAGGCCAAAGAGAATACTTTGGAAGGACTCTAAACCAACAAGACCTGACTTTATAACACTCTGAGGCTGTAATTTGATCTAGAGAAAACATTAAAATATCCAGCAGACAGAATCAGGCCATGATTCTACCTTAAGGTAGTTTTAAGTTAATTTTTGATGGAATTAGAAAATACAGGTTTTACTCTCAGGTAAGATCCTAATACATAGTTAATGCATATTGCTTATTGTGGATAAATTTAAATGCCTTGGATACCATATATCTAGATGGAATAGCTGGTGTTCACATTGAAATAGATAATGAGTTTTACTGTCATTTGAATTAAGTATCAACTTGTGTCTAGATGATACAGACTCAAGGGAATTCTTTTAGATAGAAACAACATTTTCTCCAATTTCGAGTCCACTCAGGTAAATGTATCTGACTCTAAGGTACCATCCATGAGTTACATTGAGCTGAACCCTGAATGGAAAGAAAATTGAATGGTTTAAGTTGAAGCATTGTTCAATGGATGTGAGTTGTTCTTTTTTGTGAAGAGGTTTCTTCTGCAAGGGTTTCTTTGACAGTCCAGTTGCCATAGAGGTAAAATTATCAATTGGAACTTGACCTCCTGCTGTCAAGTCAAAGGGTTTACAAAAAGTAAATCAACTCACAAGATCTTTCATAACTTATCATCTCAAATAATTAAAATACTCTTTCTTAGGAATCTACAGAAAATGCATACTGTACTGTGTCTTCCTAAATTAAGCTCAGTCCCAAAACTCTTGTCCCTTGAAAATAATAAAATTAAAATCCTTATTCACTGTATCCCAGGTGACTAATAGCATCTGATGAAACAATTTGACAGCAAATTGCTTCATTATCCAATAAATGAAAGCTGTACTCTCCAAAGGTCAATGTCCACTTCTTGGTGCATATTAAGTGAGGAAATGCAGAAATCATCATCTTTAGCTTTTCCAGAGACAGCTACCTTTCATGCAGATAATTGAGCCTACTTCATCCCTGAGGAAATTACAAAATGAATGTTAATTCCCAGCTCTGTCTGTTTCCACATGAACAGAAGTAGTTTCATACTTTGCCACGATTCCAGGTTCTAAACCCCTAGTGCAAAGAGAAGACCTATTTTACCACCTGAAATCAAAAATTATCCACATGGGAATCCTCATTCGTCATTCAGCACTGGCTCTGGGAATACCCTCCAGATGGGTTGAATTCCTGTCCACAAACCTCTATCTTCTGTCTTTATAGCTCAGCAGAGCATTATTATCTGCCCTAAATTGTGTTAATTAAACAATTCCCATTTTGGAAATGCTACTTAGTCCTTGAGACTCAGGCCTATGGAAAAAATAGGTGGATGTGTTGAGACTTCTGATCTTTTAAAAAAGGTTTTGTTTCTCTAACAGTCCTGATCTTTCTCCAAACAATGTTTCCCCAGATATCCACAATTAGAGTTTCATTTCTTAAAGTTAAGCATTACCCTCTTTCATTGTGTAAGTCCATTTCCTGAAAAGGGTGAACATTTTAAATTCATAGCTACTTAGAATGAATTGATTTACTCACTGGCTTTTTTTCACAACAAGAACCCGGAGCAGCAGGAAAGCAATTTTACACAGAGTCTACCCCTGCCGAATCTGATGTTTCTAATCGCATACAAATATGCAGCAATGTGTTGGATATTTATTTATCAAAACAGTAAGCAAAAATGATATCTTGATATAAGAAAAAGAGCTGGGACAAGATAATTTATTGGTACATTAATTTATGTGTATTGTTTGTCTACTCCCTCACCTCTAAAACACATAAAAATGCTAAGCAGGTACCTAGGCATGTAAAGATTTCTTCCCTTGGAGATTTGTACTAGGAGGAAAAGAAAAGCTTTGTTTGTTTATCTTTGGTAAAGGTTTAATCTTATTATTCCCATAATCCAGGAGTTGGAATAGGGGTCAGAAAGGAGAGAAAAAGCAGAGAAAGGAATGTGCTTGAAAGAAGAAAGAAAATAAGATATACATATATACGTGTATGTGTGTGTGTGTGTGTGTTTGTATGTATGTATAAAAATTATAATGTGAAAGATATTATTTTTAATAATTTTTTGTTTAAAAGGGTCCTTCACATATAGTTCTCTTCTAATCATTCATTTAAAAATAAGTGGTTTTTGGCATTCTTTATTAATAGATAAAAGGGTGATTTCAGGGTGAAGTATATAAAGTAATTTATCTTGGAACATCTTGCTGAACCAGAAACAAACAAACAAACAAACAAACAAAACAATTCTCAAAGAATAATAGGAACATATAAAAAACCTAAACATATTTTGAGCATCAAATTAGATAAGGGTAGTAATGAACTATAGCTTATTCAATAAAATAAGAACCCAGGAGTTCATACTGAAATAAATAAACATGCTTAATATTCTTTAGAGTAAAAATAATATGGAAATGAGGCTTAAAAATTATCAATGTATACCAAAACTTGAGGGCAAAGATATTATCAAAATTAACATAAATAGTATTGGAATAAACCGACCTCATGTACTTCCTGATACAACACAGAGAGAAGGAGATATTTTGTGGTGTTCCAGCCAAATAGGTAATCTAAATTTTATCAAGGAAACATCAGAGAAAAACCAAATCAAGCTTATATAATTTATATAACCAACTTATAGTTCTAAAACGCAAAGAACATGGTTTAGAAACAAAGATGGATCTCTTCTAAATTTAAAAAAAAAAAAAAACTGAAGAAACATAAAGTAAATGTAATGTGTGATTCTGGATTGGATCCAGGAGTAGGAATGAAATAGCTATAAACCACTATTGAGACTGTTGATGTAATTGGTCACAGACTATATAATAGGCAGTAGTTGCTTCCATGTTAAATTTCCCACTTTTGGTAATAATACTATGGTTACATAGATAATACTCTTCTTCTTAGGAGATACAAATGAACTATGATGTAAAAAAGTACAATATCTCTAACTTATTCTCATATTATTCTTAACAATGATAAAGCAAATGAGACAAAAAGTAATTTCAGTAGGAATATATGGGAGTTAGTATAAATTCTTGTAATCTTTTCTCTAATTTGATATTATATTAATACTAAAATGAAAGCTCATCAAAAATTAGTGGGTTGGAGTTGATAATCTTTAAACTTTGCTTCCTTAAAATTTATGATTTTATAATGAGTTTTATTATGAAAATTTCTTTAGTTTTTCTCCTGGAAATAGTTGCCTCTTTCCCTTATTTATACTCCTAGATCCTGCATCATGATTCACTCTTCTATGGTTAAAATAACATATTCAACAAGTATCTCTGAGTATTTAGTTTAAGTCAAATCCTGAACCAGGCATCAGGAATCTATTAAAAACCAGATACAAAACCTGTCCTTATAGATTTATAGCTTCCCTTGTTACTTTTTGTGTACACCCATGTTTCTCTCTCTCTCTCTCCCCCTCCCTCCCTCCCTCTCTCCCTCTCTCTCTCTCTCTCTCTCCCCTCTCTCTCTCTCTCTTCTCTCTTTTTTTTTTTTTTTTTGAGATGGAGTCTTGCTCTGTCGCCAGGCCGGAGTGCAGTGGCACAATCTCGGCTGACTGCAACCTCCACCTCCCAGGTTCAAGCGATTCTCCTGCCTCAGCCTCCCGAATAGCTGGGACTACCATTCCACCATGTCCAGCTATTTTTTTCTTTCTATTTTTAGTAGAGACAGGGTTTCATCATGTTGGTCAAGATGATCTCAATCGCTTGACCTCGTGATCCGCCCATGTCAGCCTCCCAATGTGCTGGGATTACAGGTGTGAGTCACCGCGCCTGGCCCATACATTTTACTTTCTTACTAGAATTCTAAAATATTTTGGAAGCTCTAAGCTGTGTAGAGTATTCATTAACGTAGTATTCAATATTAACATAAGTTAATTAAAATTACAATTGACAATCTACCATGTAACTTTTTAACCCACTAACCCACATTTGAACATATTCACCATACCAATTATTATCAAATGATAAATTTATTTTACAGGTGAAGGCAGAAGGAATTGAAAACTTTTCAGTCTGCAATATAACATTATAAAGGAAGGTATGATATATTCTAGGAAGAAAAGAGTAATTAATATTTATTGAGAATATACCATATTCTATAAATTATATTCAGCAGTATACATCAATTCATCCACACACCAATTCTATGAAATATTAACTCCTTTTACAGATCAAGAAACTGAGGCTCAGTACTTTTAAGAGACTTACATAGGTTCACTCATATTTGCTTTGAACCCAGGACTGTTCAACTCTAGGTCTTGCCACTATAATCCATTCTAATGCTTTCTTGGTCAGTTGTCACTTTTTACCATGGAATTACAGGCTAAAAGGGGGCATGTGAAAGTCTTAAGAAAGAACAATTATCCCATTGGTCTAGTAGATTTTTATATTATTGCTTTCAATTGTTTTTAATCCATTTGTCTTTTGCATTTATTTCCTGTGATGAGCAAAATTTATGCATGAATATATGTCTGTAAAAGTAGATCCAGTGATCAGTTGTGATAAAAATAAATAATATAGTAATATCTTATCAGAGTAGAGAAAATATACACACCACACACATGCAATAGTCTGAGTCTATACCCTTTTCATATGAGAAAAAACTCTTCCATTAATTAATTTTAAATGAGTAAAATTTTAGTGTTACTCATTTGAAACTTCTAAGAGAATATTTTAAAATAGTGGGTGTCTTACCTTCTTGATATGTGCAGAATTAGGTGTTTAAACTTAAAAACAGTGAGTAAAAATTAATGATATCTAAAACCGTCATAAACAGAAAAGAAAGGGTTATGACTTTTCCTGAAAAAAAAAAAAAAACAACTGAGCAGATGGCAATTTTCTCACTTCCCCATAATAAGATCAACCTTCCATAACTATAGACTGAGAAGGCAGTAGATGAGTAAAGATGGCAAAGGAATTTGTCTTATAGGTGACATCAGCTACTTCCTTGTCTTGGATACAGTTTTAAAAGGTCTAAATATGAAGTAAACAGGTATCTTTGAATTTTTACAGTAAATAGAAAGTGTGTTTTAATTTCTTTGAGGCAGATATAGTTGTAGAAAACATCATTTGCCACTTAAATTATAACCATAAAAATATAGATGTACATATATAATTTCATATGTTTACACAGAATATAAAGTTATGTAAAAGAGTAGAAATAGTAATGGCCAAGGATCGGATAACCTGGAATCTGCTGTTTTGGTTTATCACGAAAAAGGTCACTTTGAGCAAGTCACTTAAATCTAAAATTTCCCATACCATCTGAAAAAGAGAGAAAAACATAGATCATTTATATTATTCTTTTTTTTTTTTTTTTTTTTTTTTT
>NW_012119132.1:198690-213267 GCF_000951035.1 Colobus angolensis palliatus
AAAGAGCCAGACACCGTCTCAAAAAAAAAAAAAAGAATACATATAAACATGTATTTTACACATATGTAAACATGTATTTTTATACATATATAAACATGTATATATGTTTTATACATCTATATACACATGTATTTTTATCTCAATTTACTGATTAAAAAACTGATGCTTGGGGGGTTATACATATATAAACATGTATTTTTATCCCAATTCACTGATAAAAACTGATTCTTGGGGGGTTTAGTAACTAGTTTGATGTTACTCAGATAATAAGTGATGGGAACATGATTCAAATTTTATTTTTATCAATAACTTTGATGTCCTGTTTATCTTTGGTAACCATACTTTATATGGATTCCAGTGTTCAGAGAAGGATTTTATTATTGATAACAGACTATGGTAAGACATTAAATGATTAGAGAGGAAAGGAGGAAGGAGGAAGAGATTAGAGCAATTTTTATATTTTTATATTAGTGTCCAAGCTATCATTAGAGTCTACATAAACAAACACACAGACACATAAACATACACACATATATTTAAATGTACAGTGAATATTATGTGTAACATCTGAGTCTTCCAATGAGCATTCATACTATCATTCAAATATATGTTGCATTTAGCATCAATGACATAAGCATTAATCTTTTAATAATTGTCTTTCCTTATAACTTTACAGAATTTGAAAAACTTACAGTAGTTGCTTTTGTGTGCAAAAGGAGTAAAATTTGCCAGCTCGCAACCATGCTTCCCAGAAGTAGCACATTTACTAACAAATACTATCTTGAGTTTGTGTTTTATTTCTGACAAAAGTGTGCCCATTAACTCTCCTTCAATTCTCACATATCTGTCAATTTTGGTGTTTGACTTTGCCTCGTAGTGTTTGCTGCCAATTACATTATTTGCTTAAGTAAATTTGGAACTATTCTTCCATTTCTATATTGAGGCATAATATATAAGCAAATGTATCATCATGATTGTGGCCTTAAAAGCTTATCAGAGGAAGGTAGAGTTAATTACCAATTATATGGCAAGCACTGACAGTTTTATGAGATAAATCTAAAAACTGAAACAACACCTAGTGTTTTCTGAAAAGCAGAACAATGAAATGTTTTGATCACATTCATATAAGCCCACAGGTATGTATTTATACAAATAAACATTTACATTTGGAGATACACATTACAGATTCTAAAGAGGCTACTCTGAACACTGTATTACTGCCAAGTGGGTCATGAGTGCAGGAATTTCACATACTTTTAATGATACAAATTTTATCATTGGATAGCTAAAAAAATCAACAATGTCCACTTTTTTTCCACATGGATTATGCATTAGCGAGAAGAGAACACACACAGAGTAAGATGCCAAATATCACAAAATCAAGTGACCATAAAAAGCTTCACTTCTTGGTGCATTGTACGTTGATCCTCACAGTGCTTAATGGGTGGGAAGTGGCTGCCAGTGACACCTAGAATAAGTCAGGATCTTGACAAATATGAGAAGAAATTGGTTTGCAACACAGAACTTTCATAATTATTTTTAAAAGAAAGATAAGTATTTATTCATTTGAGGCTTGCCCAGTTCCTGAGCCAAACACAGCATCAACAAGGTCACAGTCTCACCTGGAAAGAGAAATCAGTGTCTATGCCTGTAAGTCCCCGGACAAAGTCTCTACTTGGGGCTTTCCAGCAAACCAGAAAGCCTCCCGTCCATGATTCTAATGAATAACCTTTGATCTGGGTAGTTGCAATAATGAATTGATCCAAGAACCATGATTATATATTTATTTTACTGAAAATATCTACTCATTTAATTGTCCCTTAGTATTTCTGTGGTGTTTTAAAGGAAACAAAATAATAATAATGGTAGGAAAAACCAAAATGTATTGAGTACTCAAATATGCTTAAAAGTGTTACACAGTTTTATGGATGAAAAAAAAAAATAAGGCTTGGAATCCTAGATGACATGACTTGTAGATGTTAGAGTAGAAATTTGAAGAGTTACATTACTATAGTTTCCACTTTTCACTACTGTGCTGTGTTATTTTTCAGAAGCAGCACAGTTGTCCAATTTTACCCACCTCCCTGGATCTTAATTTATTGCCTCCTTAATTTTTTAAGTTTGTTGTTCTGCTCCAAGCCTCATACCCAATGTCCTTTTATTTCAAGATGATCAAATGTTAGCAGTAAGAATTTTACCACGTAGAGTTGCTACAACAAAATATCTACAATTTCTAAGTTTTAACCAAAAATTACTAGAAAAGCAAAGAAATAGAAAAATGAAACCCATACTCAAGAAATAAAATGTAATCAATAGAAACAGATTTCATGTGGGCTGATATGTTAGATTAAGCAGGCAGAAGCATCAAAACAGATATTATAAATATGTTCAAAGAATTAAAGACAAATGTCCAAATAGTGAGTAAACAAGCATACTCTCACTAGATAAATGGAAACTAAAAACCAAATAGACATTTTAGAGCTAAGAATGACAATTAGCAAATGAAAATTACACCAGATGTGAAATGGCAGAAGAATGAGCAAAGTTGAATACAAATCAGTAGAGCCCATATTTAGTGTTTATATCCTTGAAATCCCTCATATATCTAACCAGTCATTAATTAGCCATCCTGAATTCCAAAATTATGATTTCTCCCTTTACAATTCAATGATGCATTTCTTCAATTTCTGTTTTATATGAAAATTTAAAAATCAATAGAAAGGAGAGTTATATCATACTGTAAAGTCTAAAAACACTTTTTAGTGATTGCTAATGTTCCTGAATCATAATTCTCTTAGTTTTTCTACTGACATAACAATTTTCTTTAAATGTTTCCTGTTTATTGAAATTAACAAAAATAAATGCAAACTCCTGGAAAATAAATTTGCCTCAGTCATTTAAAAAAATTTACATAGGAGTTCATGAAAAACAACTCATAATTATGAAGTAGCACTTAAAGCTAAAACCTCATTGTAATGGAGAACTGTAATTTAGAATACAATATTAGACATGTAATTCTGATTGAAAAGAAATCCATTAACGACATTTCTATAAATCTTTGAGTTTCACAAAGCTTAAATAACAAAACCATGAGTGATTTAAAGTTTTACACCATTTGTAGCTTCAGGGATACATTTAGGATATTGTCCACTAAAGTATGTTATAGATGTTCTAAAAGTACTTATTCAATATATTTTCAGTATAAGTGTGAAATGAATTAGGGTAACTGTTTGACAATTAATCTACCACATTCACTCACACCTAAAACTTTGACTTTTGATCATTTTTTCTTTTCTTTTAAAAATGTAATCTCTTTCTAAAATATAACTAGGTCATAAAGCAACCCTAATCATCAATGCCTCATCAATAAGACATATGAATGCTGTGAAGTCAAATGTCACCTAGTGAATATCCTTCAAATTCAGATTTTCTCATACCATATAAATGCACTTGGAATACAGCTGATCAGATCATATTTTGCTCGGATGAATTAATCAGGTAATGGACATATTTTTATTAGGAACCTACTATGTGCAAAAATAAGTTACTTTGATATAAAAATAAATAATTTATTTGACAATATAAATAAAGACTGCCTGAGGTGATTACTGCAGAAGCAATTTTATTTTGCAACATAAAAGCAAAATCCCAGTAAGAAGCAGTCAATATTAATGCAGATTAGTTCTGGATGTTGCTGTCTGTTGTTTAGGGTTGATAGATGGGGATAAAAGATTAAAAATTTAGGACAATGATGATTGCAATTTACCTTGAATTTTAAGAAATGATTTGAACCACTATAATATTTAGTTTTCCTATTGAATTGCATGTGGTAATTATACAAAACGTTCTGCATATGGTAAGTGCTGTAAGCACAATAGGTGCCTTGCCCAATGAGCATGGCAAGTCAATATGCCTAGATACCAGTTTGCAGCAGAGAAAGAGGTTTAGTTGTAGGGCCACTGAATGGGGAGATGGGAGGAAACCTCAAATCTGTCTCCTAGAAGAGTTTGGGGCTACAGATTTCAAGGGTTTTGGAGTGGGCCAAAGTGTGGAGATCATTGATTGATCAGAGTGCAGGGTGAAGTCATGGGATAGTGATATGGTTTGGCTGTGTCCCCACCAAATCCCCACGTCATAGGAGGGATGTAGTGGGAGGTAATTGAATCATAGGGGTGGTTACTCCACTCCATGCTGTTCTCATAATAGTGAGTAAGTTCTCATGACATCTAATGGTTTTATAAGGGGCTTTTCCCCCTTTGCTTGACACTTTTCTCTCCTGTTGTCACGTGAAGAAGGATGTGTTTACTTCCCCTTCTGCCAAGATTGTAGTTTTCTGAGGCCTCCGCAGCCCTGTAGAACTGTGAGTCAATTAAACCTCTTTCCTTTAAAAGTTACCCATTCTTGGGTATTTCTTCATGGCAGTGTGAGAATGGACTAAAACAATAAATTGATACTGGAAAGTGGGGTGCTGCCTTAAAGAGATCTAAAAATGTGGAAGCAAATTTGGAACTGGGTAACAGGTAGAGGCTGGAACAATTTGGAGGGCTCAGAAGACAGGAAGATGTGGGAAAGTTTGAAACTTCCTAGAGACTTGTTCTTTGACCAAACTGCTGACAGTGATATGGACAATAAAGTTCACACTGAGGTGGTCTCAAATGGAGATAAGAAACTTGTTGGGAACTGGAGGAAAAGTCGCTCCTGCTATGCAAAGAGACTGATAGCATTTTGCCCCTGCCCTTGAGATCTGTGGAACTTTGAACTTGAGAGAGATGATTTAGGGTATCTGGCAGATGAAATTTCTAAGCAGCAAAGTGTTCAAGAGGAAGAAGAGCACAAGAGTTTGGAAAATTTGCAGTCCAATGATGCAGTAAAAAAAGAAAAATCCATTTTCCAGGGAGAAATTCACGCTCGATGCAGAAATTTGCAAAAGTAAAAAGGAACCAAAAGTTAATCACCAAGATAATGGGGAAAATGTCTCCAGGGCATTTCAGAGACTTTCATGGCAGCTCCTTCCATCGCAGGCCCAGAGGCCTAGAAGGAAAACATGGTTTTGTAGGCAGGGCCCAGGGCTCCCCTGCTGTGTGCAGCCTAGGGACTTGTTGCCCTATATCCCACCCACCCTAGCCAAGGCTAAAAGGGGCCAAGGTACACTCCTGGCCACGGCTTAAAGGGTACAAACCCCAAGCCCTGGCAGCTTCCATGTGATGTTGAGCCTGCAGGTGCACAGAAGTCAAGAATTAAGATTTGAGGACCTCTGCATAGATTTCAGAATTTTATGAAAATGCCTGGAATGTCCAGGCAGAAGTTTGCTGTAGGGACAGAGCCCTCATGGAAAACCTCAGCCAGGACAGTGTGGAAGGGAAATATGGGGTTGGAGATCCTATACAGAGTCCCCACTGGGGCACTGCCTAGTGGAACTGTGAGGAGGCCCACAGTCCTCCACATACCCGAATGGTAGATTCACTGACAGCTTGCACCATGTGCCTGGAAAATCCAAAGACACTCAATGCCAACCCGTGAAAGCAGCTGGGAGCGGGGCTGTACCCTGCAAAGCCATAGCGGTGTAGCTGGTCAAGGCTGGAGGAACCCACCTCGCACTTCAACATAACCTGGATGTGAGACATGGAGTCAAAGAAGATTATTTTGGAGCTTTAAGAATTACTTACTGCCTCATTGGATTTCAGACTTGCATGGAGCCTGTAGCCCCTTTGTTTTGGCCAATTTCTCCCATTTGGAATGGGTGTATTGACCCAATGCCTGTACTTCCATTGCATTTAGGAAGTAACTAACTTGTTTTTGATTTTATAGGCTCATAGGTGGCAGGCAATTGCCTTGTCTCAGATGAGACTTTGAATTTGGATCTTTGGGTTAATGCTGCTGGAAGGGGATAATTGTGTTTTAAAATGTGAGGACATGAGATCTGGGAGGGGCCTGGGTTTAAATGATATAGTTTGGCTGTGTCCCCACCCAAATCTCATCTTGAATTGTAGTTCCCATAATCCCTTTGTGTCATGGGAGGGACCCAGTGGGAGGTAATCGAATTATGGAACAGTTACCCTCATGCTGCTGTTCTCATAATAGTGAGTGAGTTCTCACAAGATTTGATGATTTTATAAGAGGCTTTTCCCACTTTACTCAGCACCTTTCTCTCCTTCCACCATATGAGGGAGGATGTGTTTTCTTCCCCTTCCACCATGATTGTAAGTTTCCGGAGGTTTCCCCAGTCCTGTGGAACTATGAGTCAATTAACCGCTTTCCTTTATAAATTACCCAGTCTTGAGTATTTCTTCATTGTGAGAATGGACTAGTACAGATAGGGAGATGAAGAAACTGTCCTCATTCTGATGCAGTACCTTTGTGGGGGTTCTTTGAACTGGTTGGTGTCAGCCATTCTGCTGGGATTCAGAATCTTAAAAATGTCTTAAGCACTGCTTCAACAAAAGCCTTATGATTCTAACATCAGAGATCCTATCTATAAGAACAATGGGGATGCAAATTAGTTCTTAAACAGGAGCCTTATAATTCTAAAGTCAGAAATCCCATCTATAGGAACAATGGGAATGCAAATGGTTCTGTCCAGAATTCATTGTTAAGTCTATGAGGACAGCTTCAGTACTTATGTTGTTTGATTCTTCACAAGTCTGTGAGATTAGTGTTGTTATTCTCAATTTACAGGCAGAGCAATGAAAATTCTGAGAGATTAGGAACCGAAATATTAAAAAGTAAAATATTTTGTGAAAAGTCAAGAAATTTGGTAAATAGCAAAAGCAAGATTGAAAGCAAACATCTGTCCAAAGTCACTACAAAGAAAGAATTCAGGGTTTCTCCAGCCTAGCACTGTCCACCAAAATGTATGTGTTATAGACATATTTTAAGTATACCTTAGTACCATTTTGCTACAAAATTTTACCATTGGCGACTGTGCTATTACCACAGATTTAGAAATGTTACAAATCAAATCCTATTGTCTTTTTTTCAGTATTTTTGGATTGCAAATATTTCTGACTATGACAAAAGGTGTTACCTTTTTTTCCTATCATCAGTGTTATAACCTATTTTTCTGTATTTTAAATGTGAAAACTAAGAAACAGTACAATACCAGTAACCTTGCCCAAGGTAACAAAGTAAGTGTGCCCTGGAGGCAAGATTAGAACTGCTTCCCTTTTTCCAAAAGATATGACTGTGTCCTATTTCAGTGAAGTTACAAGATAAGTAGCAAGACTGCTTTTGCTGTGTCAGCTTTAATTTGGCATGTCTTGACATTTGGCCATTTACATTCTTTGTTACAGGGTTGCCTTAGATGTGTTTAATTTCTCCTTTTGTTCTAGAAGAGAACAATTCGGGGAGAAGAAAAAACCCTAATAGCCCAATTAAACAGATGCTTATTTATGTGAATTTGTGATATTCTATTTATTTTTTAAACAAATTTGCTGCTTTGTTTACCTAAATGTAGTATTGTTAAGATACTACAATTGTTGAAATACATAGCTGCCTTTGCTTCAGTGTGAGATGCCTTAGATACACTGCTTGTCCAACTATATTTATATGCTTGTATATTTGAAGGCTCACACCTCATTGCACACTTAACAGCTTATGGAAATAGCATCCTACTCATGTGAGGTGTCAGATAGTAGCTCTTCACAACAATGCCATTTTTGATTATTTACTTAATAGAACTTATTCGTAGTCTATTTACCTCTGCCTTGTTAAAGAGGTCGCAATCCCTTTGGAAACCCAGTTTGCCATTTTTAAATAAAGCATCTGGGTGTTTTTAGCTTTTCTCAAATGATGTGTATATGGCTTGGTTGCCTATTTCTTTTAAAAAGAAAAGCTATTTTCTGTTCTGACTAAATATTTTTTTAAAACAAAATCTCCCTCTCCAAAGGGACATCTCAATTGAATTATTGCTTCCCTTTGCTCCTAGGGGGTGGGAAATAGGAGTGGAATGGTTTAGGGTGAAAGTACAATTATGATGCTTACAAATCAAGCCTGCTAATGGAAAAGACTTCTCATCCATAGCTACAGTCCCACTAGCATAACAACATAATTAGCTTTGGAGTTTTAGTAATTACCATCCAGATTCCTAAGGAAAACAGTCCTGAAATTACTGCTGTGTAATCACAAATAAAATTGTAAAGTTTCCTGTTTAAATTTACTTCAGCTCATAAACAGAAATATTATCCAAAGATCATGTGATAAAAGACTAAGCTTAAAAAAATTCTCCAATTTCAGAGATCTTTCCGAAGTTTCTTGATAGAGCTTCAGGTCAACAATTGTGTATCCTGACATCCTGTTACCATTTGCAGCCACATTTGGAACATTGAGGCCAGTAAGTTTAAAAACCTCAGTCTGTTCAACCCTGTTCCTTCTTATGTCTCATTTTGACATGTGCTTCTGGTCTCAGACTGAATCTCTTGCCTGTTTAATCATTTATGCTTGTTTTACATAATTACTATCTTACACTTAAACTGCAGGATATTTCATTCTGTAATAAGAAGTATAGTACAAACAAAATTAGTATAATTTTCATATTAACTCTTACTTGCTCTGTGACTACAATTAAATAACTTATTTTGACCTGAGTTTTATTTTTCCAATCCCAAGAATACAGTCCCTGGTTTGTAAATGTATTTAATAAACTAGGCTGTATTACTGATAATATTGATCAACTCTAGCTGTTAGGTAAATTCACCTATGCTATTTTCTCTCATGACATGTCTCTAACAAATTTATCCTTGTCTTAATGAGAAGAAACTCCACTATCTTCTCAGTGATTTGTGTGTTACCTTCCTCCTTGAACTGAAGCCTAGTATTTCATGGTAATACTCAAACTATTCCCTAGGATTTCACGTTCCCATATGCCAAGGTTCCTTTCTGCACTATGCCTTCAATTAGCAGAATGAGGAAGAAATTTCAGCACACTGTTGTTCTTTCCTAGATTTTTCAGAACTGGCAACTCTTAAACATCCTTTTCAGAAACTGTTAACTTTCCTCGTATTGTTCTCTTTCATTTCTTGCTATTAGCAAATAAGGCCGTGGACATTATTGGAGGCCACCTAGATTGATCTTTAAGGCCCAGACACTCATTCTTTCAAGTACTCAGAATGTTAATTGCTGATGGCTCATACTGTGTTTCTCTATAGAAATAATCCACATTTGTATAAAGCTGACTCAGTGAAGGTTGCTTTCCTCCCTAAAGGTGTTCTGCGTGCAACAGATGGTTTTGAGGCCCTGTCTCTTGCATTAATTCAGAAAGACTCTAAAGGGCCATCCCAGCTCCAGTACTCTCCATGGAATCAGTTGAAGCCTCCTTTGCAATAACTTCTCAGTTCAACTTGTTTTTCTACCCAGTCCTGCACTCTGCCTGCCTCACTGATGGTATTACTGAGATGACTCCCCCAAAAGCCCTCTGCACACAAATTTCAGAGTCTCTAAGTATGTTTTCCAGGTAACTGAATCCATGGTAGTTGGCACCAGAAATTATTCTAGAAAGCATGGGAATTTGGGTCTGGATCACCGGCTGGCTGGTGGTGATGATGCTATCACTGGTGTTCAGTGAAACACTGATAGCCTTGCACATGCATTTATGATGCAGTGTCAGAAAATTCATTAGTAGTGAACTAGGATGATATCAGGTGATGGAAATGTACTCATAAGTATAGTACCTGAGTTGTCAGAGAGCTTGGACGATAATAATAGGTATAGATGTGTGGAATCATTGACGCACTGGAAAAAAGATACTGAAAGGCTTGAAGTAACTATGTTAATTATGTCTAACACAAGACTAAGCATGAAAGCCAGAGAGCTAATTTCAACTTTTAAAAAGACATTCTCTTCTGCAGTTGCAGTTCAAAAAAGCTGAACACCAGTTCTAGAATATAATTTTTTTTTTTTGAGATGGAGTTTTGCTCTTGTTGCCCAGGCTGGAGTGCAATGATGTGATTTCTGCTCACTGCAACCTCTGCCTCCAGCGTTCAAGCAATTCTCCTGCCTCAGCCTCCTGAGTAGCTGAGATTACAGGTGCATGCCACCACGCCTGGCTAATTTTTTTTTTTTTTTTAGGAGAGACAGAGTTTCACTATGTTGGCCAGGCTGGTCTCAAACTTCTGACCTCAGATGATCCACCTGCATCAGCCTCCTGAAGTGCTGAGATTATAGGCGTGAGCCACCACGCTCAACCTAGAACGTAATTACAAGAGTGTCAGAGCTCCAAAAAAGATTTAATTCTCAACCATGGCATGTCTATTATGATAAGGTTAGGACCTAGATTGGGAGTGAGTGGGATCTTCAGAATGGGGATATCTGCAATAATACCCTTGAAAGTCATTAATCTCCAGAGTCTGGGGGGTTGGAAAAGTAGTTCATTTCTCTCTGTAAAAGGCTAGACCATCTCTTACTTGCTTAAAATTAATACAGAAGTGCCTGCCTTGGAAGTATGTACGTCCTCTTCCTTTCATTAAGATTTTCTCTCACTTCCTCTTTCAACCAATGGACTAGTAACTAGGGTCAAGTCACATACTACCAGACCAGTGAGAACAGAGCCTTCTAAGGAAGGCTAAGAAGTACTTAGAAGTACAGAGCCTCCTAAGGGAGGAAAGGCACTATATGCTGAAGGATCTTCAGGACCTAGCCTGCGTGCACCAGCAGGAGCCAGTAGAGTATATGTGGGACTGGATCCTGAGGATGCTGAATAACAGTGAAAAAGTAGAAATTGATCTGAAAGAGTATATTATATAGAAGCACTAACCGGAGCATTTAACATCCTAAAAAAGACCCTGGGACCATATTGCTTGTTGCACATTCAGGAAAATCAATGATTTGAGATACAAATGCCAGGATAGTGGTTACAAATGGATTCCTCAAGGAATTGCGAATAATAGAATAAATATACTATATAAT
Organism: Colobus angolensis palliatus; assembly: GCF_000951035.1. Taxonomy (NCBI): domain Eukaryota; kingdom Metazoa; phylum Chordata; class Mammalia; order Primates; family Cercopithecidae; genus Colobus; species Colobus angolensis. The sequence goes on from NW_012119132.1 coordinate 209,590, forward strand.
GGTTAAAAATCTCACTAAGTAACTTTGTTGATGTAGGGCCCTGAAGGTACTGCATTTACCAAAGCAATAAGGAATGATCTGACAAAATGAAGAACAGGATTTTTAAGTTCAATGGTGAAGCAGATTATGTGGCTATAGACTTAGGTTCCTTGTAACAATAGCAATGATTACATTTCAAAAACTAGAAGCTACTTGGTGCTGCTTAACAATCAGAAGCAAGGTAGGTGTAATTATTGTATTAGGTAGTAGGTCAGAGTGGAAGTCAGAAGTGCCCCACTTGTAGAGAACTATAGAGATGTTTAATGGAGCACTGCATTCCCAGGAGCACATTAGATGGGCAGTTAAAAACGTTATTGATCCATCTCTATTACCAGAATCAGTCATGACTGATCATCAGGAGGCTGAAGGCAGCTGCTCCACTAAAGTCATGATAACTTACCCAGTTTCCATACCTGAGCCAGTTCTCAGACTTAGGATCCATTAAGTGGTGAGGGGGCCAATGATTCATGAGAAAGGACCCTGCATAAATATGGCAAATATGTATGAGTATATAAAATAATTCTGCCCTTCTCCAAAGAGTCATATAGACTTTTACTGAGATACCCATGCACTTGAGAAAGATGATACCTACATATTTTGACACCGTCAGACCTAGGGTCTGTATTGACAGTTAATACCTGGGAATATAAGACATTATCATCGACACCTTGTTAGAATGTAAAAGTATGGAAGACAGGTAATAAAAAGGAGTCTAAACTGAGGTCCAACTCACACTGGGTTTACTAGGTCCAGTGGTCACTTTCAAGGTACCTAAATGTATAACTGAAATGGACATCTTTGGGGATAGGCCAGACATTTACATTGGTTCCTTGGTCTATGGAGAAAGAACTATTCTAGGTCGGGCGCGGTGGCTCAAGCCTGTAATCCCAGCACTTTGGGAGGCCGAGACGGGTGGATCACAAGGTCAGGAGATCGAGACCATCCTGGCTAACATGGTGAAACCACGTCTCTACTAAAAATACAAAAACTACCTGGGCGAGGTGGCAGGCGCCTGCAGTCCCAGCTACTTGGGAGGCTGAGGCAGGAGAATGGCGTAAACCCGGGAGGCGGAGTTTGCAGTAAGCTGAGACCCGGCCACTGCACTCCAGCCTGGGCGACAGAGCAAGACTCTGTCTCAAAAAAAAAAAAAAAAAAAAAAAAAAAAAAAAACTATTCTAATAGGCAAAATCAAATGGAGTCCCTTAAACTTGTCCTCCATTCCTGAATAACATTTTAAATAAGAAACAATGTAACATCCCAGTGGGAAGGATGTGGAAGCAGCATTTACTATAACATACCTATTTCATTTACCAACCAGGCCTGTAGAAGAACAAGTTGGATTATGGAGGATGACATTAGCCCATACAAACCCACCTACATAATAGGCCAAATTGCAGCCTTGATGCCACACATCTTTGCTAGAGCATAGAAATACAACCTTTCGTGCATGATATATTGCCAATGATCTGGTGAATGTACTCTTTTCCACATCTCTCAAAAAAAGTACCATAAGTCATTAACATTTATATGAGAAAAGCAAGAATATGTTTCTAGTCTTGTTCTTAGGCTCCCGCACTTCTTCCAAATGCCATTCAAAAGGACTGGAATTATCTAGTTATTTAACAGAATGACATATTGGTATACTATATCGAAGACATCATGTTAACCAAACCAGATGATCAAAAAGTGGTGAGTACATTGGAGATTTTGATAAGACGTTTGAGCTCCTGAGGATGGTCTGTCATATCAGTGAAGTTTTTAGGAGTCCAATAGTCTAGGGTCTTCTAAAACATCTACTTCATAGTAAGAGACAAATTATTGCACTCCAAATTCCCACCAGCAAAATGAAATTATATGTTAGGACTCTTCGAGATATACGAAGGTAGCACATTTCACACTTGAGAATATTGCTCCAAACCATTCACTGAAAGCAAGGAAAGTTGCCAATTTTGACTGGAATCCTAAGAAGGAAATGGCTTATCAGTAGTTTCATGTAAGCAGCCCTGCCACTTGGGCATGCACTGTGGTATTCCCAGGGTACTTTTTTTAGAAGAGTCCATGCAGTGTAGAGTTAATGGCAAGGGCAAACAATAGAATCACAAGGTAGAACTCTAGGGTTATTTAGCAAAAATGTTTCATCTGTTTGGGCCTGGGTAGAAGCAATGTACCTGGTAATGAAGTATCAAGTAACTATGTGGCCAGAGCTACCGATTTTGAGTTAAATCATACATAAAGGTAGGTCCAGAAGCAGTTCATTGTAAGATGGAAGTGGAACATCCAGAATGAGGCATGAGCAGAGCTAGAAGGAAGCTACATAAGCAAATATCCCAACTCCCAACATCACCCATTGCTGCTCCTCTGGTGCTTCCCTATTAAATCACACATGGCGGACATAAGCTAACAGAGATGGGCAAAACACCATGCTTGATTCATTGCCAGGTCAGCATGACACATCTCTGTAATCCTAACATGTACTTCTGCTACCCTATTTCCATTCATAGACTGTGGTAATGAGAAGTCCTCTAGGTGTGCAGAACTTGAGGTAATACACTAAATCCTCTAATCTGGATGGAAATAGATGTGCAAACGTGGGCAATGACAAATGGCTTGCAAGGTAACACGAAGGCCTAGAAAGGAGATTAGAAGGTTGAGGACAAGGAGATCTACTTCAATGACTTCATCAGAAAGAGCCCAGATCCACGAAGCTATGAGAGTGCCCTCTGATGTCTGCAGATGGTGAGTCAACAAAAGGTACAATTTGAGAACTCCCTCTTGGTGACTAGGATATAAAAGGTGGTAAAAATGTATAAATACCTGAGGGGAGATCTTTCAGGCATTACTAGAAAAATTTTACAGTGATGATATTAGCAGTGGAAGGCAGAGTGTGACTACGACAATAAAACAGTATGTTTGTGAATGGTTTCCAGACCCTAAAAAAGGTCCAAAGAAAAGGAGAAAGGGGGGATCCTAATAACTCAAGAATACATCTGGATTAAACATTGGATTGATGGTAATCTATTTTTGTCATAGATGTGTTCTTGTCAGAAAGCTGAAAATTGACAGTCTTAAATAATTGATGCTTTGAGCAAAGGCAGGTATCTAGCACTTTATTTCTCTTATTACAAGGACATTTTGTGAAAGAATTTAAACAAATATGTTAGGAAAAATAAACTCAAGAATAAAATGTCTTAAACCTACATGTGGAAGAAAACAAACTGAAGTAACCTACAAGTTGAGTAATTTTCAAACCTCAGCTTGGAAAGCTTGGAGGATATTTGGCAACTGAGGGAAATTAGGAAATATTGTTTTTGCCTGTGTGAGGAAATTTAGCACTTAGATTCCTAGTTTGTTAAGATTTTCAAAACTTTGCATTTTCTAGAAAAGCTATACCTATCTGTTACGGACTGAATTGTATATCCCCAAATTTTATATTTTGAAATCTTTATCCCTAGTGCCTCAGAATATGAATGTATTTAGACATAGGGTCTTTAAATAAATGATTAAAGTTAACTGCGGTCATATACATGGACCCTAATCCAATCTGACTGTTGTTCTCACAAGAATAAAGAATTGGACACATAAAGAAACCAGGTATAGCCAGGAGCAGTGACTCATGCCTGTAATCCCAACACTGTGGGA
>NW_012119132.1:213942-233230 GCF_000951035.1 Colobus angolensis palliatus
ATTGATCAGGAGTTTCTATCATTCAGAACTGTAAGGAAACATGTTTCTGTTGTTTAAGGTACCAAGTCTGTGTTACTATGTTGTGATAACCCTAATATACCATCCCAGTGGAAAATAGCCTAGTGTATAGCTGCTGAAGTGACTGTACTCATTGTACTACTTATTCTGAGTGAGATCCTCTGAGTTTAATTCAGTAAGAAACTGAGATTAAACTGAAAGACATTTGCACCTCAATTTCCTAGGACTTATACATTTGTGAGAAAAGGAAACGTGGGGCAGTCTTCATTCCTGTGTACATATGTAGTGCTTATTTGATTATGTCTGATGAGCTACATTGAATAACATAAGTAGTTATAATTTGAGGTGGACACTACAATGGCAGTTTTTAAATTCTGCCAATTGTGGTTAAATAACATGATTAAAGCGTAATCAAGTGGCTTCTGTTTTAAGAGCAGAACTGTCTGTATAACGGGACCCAGGAAGTCACAAAGGAACCAGTTATTTTGAAGGGAATGGCTTTTAAGGGTGGAAGGACTTACCTGAGATGCTCTCATTTCTTCCCCAAAAGGAGACATCTACAACTGTTGTGTTATTATAGACTTGATGCCTTAGAACAATGGGTTAATAACATAAAAATTTTAAAAATAGGGGAGTATTCAGAAGACAACATTCTACCCGTAATAGAATGCTTTCCATTTTGCCTATCCCCTTTTTGATGCCTCCTTTCCAGGAGAAGAAATACTGCATATATGTAATCACAGTTCCATGTCCTCCATTGGGACATATGGGGGATTATGTTCCGTCCTCCACTGGGACATCATCACAGTTTCATGTCCTCCACATATGGTGGGCTCATTCTTGTATACTAGTCCTTTATTATTCACTTAGACTACTGGTGATAACTAATAAAAGGTCTAATGCCTAGGGGAAAGTTAGCTATTTCTTCTCTCAGGCTCTTCCTTCCTTTTTCTCTCTTTTTCTTCTCACTTTTTCTGTGTCTCTTCTCACATGGCTTGCTCTCTGTCTTGCTGTATTTCTCTATTTCAGTAGCTAGCTAGCTATCATTTTCTATAAAAAGATAGATAAAAGATACAAAAAGAGATACCTTCTTGCATTATATTTGTGGTGCCATGAGAGGAATGAAAGAAGTGAGTTTTTCTGCTAATGACAGAATATAACAATGGAACGAAAGTGAAGTCTTGATAATGCTAATTACAGGGTAATAAATCTTTTTAATTGTTTACCCCAGGTAAGTTAACATTTTCTATTTCTTGAAACTAAGTCTTCTCAACTGATATGTCTAATATACCTTTGAGTCAGTAGTTCTTTCCCTCCATGCAATGGACTGAATGCTTATGTCCCTCAAAAATGCATATGTTGGTTGAGTGCAGTGGTTCATGCCTGTAATCCCAGCATTTTGGGATGCTGAAGTGGGTAGATCACTTGAGTTCAGGAGTTTGAGACCAGCCTGGCCAACATGGTGAAATGCCATCTCTACTAAAAATATAAAAATTAGCTGGGTGTGCGCAGGGTGCAGTGGCTCACGCCTGTAATCCCAGCACTCTGGGAGGCTGAGGTGGGTGGATCATGAGGTCAAGAGATCAAGACCATCCTGGCTAACATGGTGAAACCCCATCTCTACTAAAAATACAAAAAATTAGCTGGGCGTGGTGGTGGGTGCCGGTGGTGAGCCGAGATTGTGCCACTGCACTCCAGCCTGGGCGACAGAACGAGACTCCGTTTAAAAAAAAATAAATAAATAATAAAATAAAATAAAATAAAATATTAGCTGGGTATGGCCTCTAATCCCAGCTACTTGGGAGGCTGAGGCAGGAGAATCGATGGAACCCGGGAGGCAGAGGCTGCAGGCAGCCGGGACTGGGCAACAGAGTGAGACTTTGCCTCAAAACAAACAAACAAACACACAAAAAAATGCATATGTTGAAATCCTAATCTCAATGTGATAGTATTTGGAGGTGGGGCCTTTGGGGGAAAATTAGGTCATGAGAGTAGAGCCCTCATAAACAGAATTAGTGTTCTTATAAGAAGAGGCCAGAGACTTAGCTAATGATGATGCAGGATAAGTAAGGTGAGGAAGTCATACTGTCTTGTCCCCTTGTGTGAAGCCCCGTGGATGTCTTTTGCATCCTTTGCATCTGCATGCATCAGCACCTATCTTGTAAGATAGGTGGTTCTGCAGCATACCAGCCAACCACCAGATGATTACAAGTTCCTGATAGGCCAATAAGGCCAAGGAAAGAGAACAAAAGTCCCTTATTCATGTTGTAGCTTCCTCATCTCCAGCCAGTCAGCACCAAAAGCCCAAGAACTATTGGCTGCAAATTCCTGTCATAGGGGAGCTAGGGACTTTTTCGGGTTCCCACATGTGCAGTTACGTTCAAGGTTTAGCAAACAGTGATCTTTTCCTCATTTTAATAGTGAAAAGCAAACTCCTAGGTGGAAATTTTATATGCTTATGATACATGTAGAGCATGTAGATGCTGAGCGCATGCACCAACTGCAGGTCCACCTTTGCACACTTGATCTCACCAGTATTTTATGAATATGTATGTCCAGCTCCCATAAAGGGAATTCTCCTTAAGATACTAGGGACTGTCTCTCCCTTTGAGCATCCCTGTCTGCCTCTCAGAGTGTACTTTTGCTTTGCAAGAAATTTCTTTGCCTACTCTTACTTCGGATTCGCTCACAAATTCTTTTGTGCAGCAAAGTCAAGAACCTGAACCAGCCCACCAAAAACATTGAAAAGTCAGCAGTTTGCAACCTGGAAGAGGGTCCTCACCAGAACCTGACCATGCTGGCACACTCATCTCAGATTTCCAGCCTCCAGAGGTATGAGAAATACATTTCATATTTATAATTATACATATTACATATAACATTATATTATATACAGCTGGAATAATTACCTCCAGAATGATAATAATTATTATTGGGTGGTGGAATCAGTTTGTTTCTTAATCATACCCTTCTGTATCATTAAATTTTCTATAGCAAACATGCATTATCGTAAAAAAGAAGAAAGAAATAAGTGCATAATGTATACATGTGTAAATTTTAATAAACATTGAAACTAGTAGGCCTTACAAAACCTAAAAAGTTAGCACCAGGTGGCCCTAGATAGGGTCCCACCCTGCCTAGATAGGGTCCCACCCTGCCTCGATAGTGTTCCACCCTGATAGGGTCCCACCCTGCCAATTCCGGGAAACAACCTCATGAGGTCCCACCCTGCCAATTCCAGGGGTCTCACCCTGCCTCAAAGTTCCCGGAATTATCAACTCCAGGAAAGAACCTCATAAGGTCCTGCTCTAACCAATTAAACCAAGACCCCTTGCTCAGGCTATAGCTAGACCCAATCATTTTACGCCTTAAGCTTTGTTTGAATTTCGCGCCATAAGCTGTGTTTGAACTTGTGTTAGCATATATAAACAGCCTGTAACAAGCAGTCGGGGTCCCAGGACCAACTTAGAGCTTGGGACCCTAGCGCGCTAGTAATAAATAACTCTCTGCTGTGAACTTCGTGTCGGTGATCCTTCGCGACGACCCCTGCCCAGGAGGGAATCGAGAGTTCGGTTCCAACAACATGAATTACAAAGGTAAAATTCTGTCCTTTTTTGTTCAGGGGGTCAGTAAAAACATTTCTAGTTCCAGATCTGCCACTTGACTCTATAACTCTAGTAAGTCAGTGAATCTCTTAGTTTGCTCATATGCAAAGTACATATACTACTACTCAAATATCTTAAATATTTGTCATAAAGATTTCATGGACATCCAAAGGTTGGGAGGTTTAAAAGCTTGCTAACACTCTGTGGAGATGCTATTATTCTTTATTTTCTTCATATTTGAAACTATGTGTATGTATAGTATGGCTTTTCATAGTTCAGTGCCTTGAACATCAGAAAATAACTTATAGATATCTCACATATTATTAGTAGCTCAGAGGAACATAAAGCATTTTTTACTACAAATTCTACTACAGAATAGGGTGTGTATGTGCATGTATGTGTGTCGTGTGTGTGTTTTAAATTAAAAAGTCCCAGTGGAATATAAACTTCCCTTTGGAACTCTCCTCTAATATAAAGTCACATTTTTGCTCAGAGGAACAATAACAGGAACACTAAATGTGCAGTCTAGTTCCCTAAGGGAAAGGAAATCCACATTTAAGAGCTTTTATCACAGACTCTAATACACTATCTAGTTTGTCAAAAGGGATATATTTATCAGCACAATAAAAGAGTACCAGGAAATTGCATGAGAGTAACTAATTGTCTGCCTTTCCTTCCTTCTTGGAAATGAAAGTGTCATTAAAGTTCATGAACATACATGAAACCTTTTGGTTTTGTGTGTGTGTTTTTTTTTTCATTGTTTCTACACTGTCAATCTGCTAAGACACTGTTGTCTGAAGAGTAAGACACTCAATATGATTGAATAGACTAATTTTCTAGCATTCTCCGTATCCTACATGATTTAATCTGCTGAGTATCTATCTTCTCTGTCTCTCTTAAACTTTTAATTATTAAATCAAAAGTTATCAGCTTGGAAAACAGACTCTAGAGTCCTATACAAGAATATATACAGTGTTTACTGTAGAAACACCGTATTTCTTCTACATTATAGTAATATAAGAGAGCATTTATAGTGTATTAACATGCTCAGTTTTCCTGATAGAAAATGCTTCATTATTTCTTCTTTTTTTTCAGTCCTCCTTGATAACCAACCTGCTGAGCGGGCATAGAACTAGGAGAGGCTATGAACAAGACAGTCCCCGAGTGACATCTCATTTTCTGAATATTTCTGGTGCTCTTTCCTAACATTCACATCTCCTTTTCCTGTGTCCCATTTTCGAGGGATGAGCTCTCTGCAACCTGACAGTCAGATAATCTGATAACTCCAACAGTCAATTGCTTATTGTTAATGGGTAATGGTACTCTTTTCAGGGAATTTGTGTCTTTTGGATGCAAAATTTTAGGCTAAAAGAGCCATTATTATGGGGATTTCAAATGCTTCCTCACACTTGTAATGGAATGTGATTGGGAAATTCTTGAATAAAATATGTGTGAGTAGGTAGGATTCTTCTCTCCTCTTTTTATATATAAGTATGACATTCTGATTGGATATAAGCTAAACATTTGTCTCTGGGAGTCTGTGATCTAATGTAGTTACAATGAAAAACTCCCTAGCGAATTGGAGACAAGAACAACAGCATAGTCAACAGTTCAAAAAGAGAATGCATTGCAGGGTATTAAAATATGGCTAGTGGCCAGATTAGAAAATGTTGAGACAAGCACAATATTTACAGGGTATAGGTAAAGGGTGAAGTTCCCAGGCCTCTTTGTCTAGAATATGAGAGAATTCAGATGCATAGATGAAAAGGAGGCATTCAAGCTGGAATGATGTGAGCATTCCAAACACGTGGGGTGGCCTGGGTAGAGGCTCAGAGAAGATGGAGCAAAGATAATTTTAAGATGTGGGTGTGAACTAAATCTTCAGGAAGGAGACTAATAGGAAAAAAGAGAAACACAATTGAGAAAGAGCATTGGGAATAACTATGTTAATGGAAACATTAAAAAAGAGACCTGCATGAATTGAATTTGGGGCACAGATTTGGTATTTAGTGATAAAGGCAGCAACAATTCTTACTGCCCAAAAACGTCCTAAGTGAATCACGTTAGTTTTGGTGGCCCCAGTCTTCCTTTTTTGTATTTCCTCAGTTTTCTGTTTCTCTTCTTCCTTCAATCAAAAGGTGATGTCTGGAAAGATGCTACTCAAATAATTCACTGTTATATGAAAATTTCTATTAAAGATAAATGGGTTACCCTTCCAAAATTAATTTGCATGTTATTATGGGATAAAACCTTAATCTCAATTTATAATTATTAAATGCCAGTCATATGTGTTTAGATCCACGAGAGCATGCTACATTGAGGTTGTACTACATAGCATGCCATGCATCTAACTATCTTTGGGGATAAACTGAGCTCCCTGTAACGTAGGTTAATTTTCATGATGATGCTAGAAATTTAGCATACTTAGTTATGAGACCCGATTATAGCTCCTGTGTTCTGTATTGGAAAAGAACTTGTCATAGGTAAGGTAACAATAAAAACAAAAAGCAGTGATATCTCCTGTGAGGTTCTTATCTTCCTAGCCATTAATAGATTGTTTTAAAAGTGCTAAATGTATATAGATTGATACAATAATATTCTCACCATTATCAGGAAGTTGAACGGTGAATTCCATAAACCTTCCATAGAGTTTCATAAAGTTCCATAAAGTTTTAGAGACCTATGCAGATTTTTTAGTATTTATATTCTAGATTCTAATTCCTATTCTAACTTTCGCCCAGTGGAACAAATCTCAAATCTTCCTTTCTGGGTCCATAACTGACACCTTTGCAAGTTTATGTTTATCTATAGCTCCTGAGAGCTGTAAAACTTGTTCAATTTGATTTCTTTAAGGCATCCAGAAATCCCATTATTGCACAGATCCGCCTTCTCAGCACAAGGCTTTGCTGTCAATATTGCATTCCTCGAGTCTTCCACACATGGATTAAAACATTAAAAAAAAAAAAAAGTTATTCCCCTTTGGTAGATTTGAGAGTATCTGTGTCTGACTGTACAAACATTAGTCCTAGCAAATGTAGTGAGATTTTTTTTTTTCTGGGCCACATCCTTTAGCAAAAATTAACCATGGAAGAAAAATAGCTATGGGAAGATTGCATCATATTCCCAGAAGAAAATACATGGAATTATTTAGTCTATAGAAAAGGAAGCATGCCACGGATAGGTCATTTCTTTTATGGTTGGGAAGCATTTCGGGTGGGTGAAAAAATAGGACTCAAAGGGAAAACTACTAAGTGATAAATTTTAGTCCAGTATAAAGGGTAACTGTATAAAGTGATTGTCTCAGTCATTGTAGATGGCATAAATTTCCCCAGAATGAAGAAAGCTCCCTGTCACTGGAAAAATTTAGATTTTCACACATGCTTCAAGAATTAGGTGGGGATAGTAAAAGATTATTAGTTCCCTTTCAATCTACAAATTTTGTCTGTATTGGTTTTTCTAAGTTACCTTTTGGAGAATTTTTTAACTCTCCATGCATTTCATTTTTCTTTTTTATTTAATGTTTATTTTTCTCTCAATCCTTTTTTCTCCATGTTATTGTAATGCAATCTGGGCATATATATTCACAATAAGGAATCCGTGACCTAAATTGTTACCTTTCTCAGGAATACTTGAATTCAAAAGAATATGGGAGGAAGAAAACAATGCTTAAGTAAATAGATTTCCAACCACTAGAATTAAATATTAGTATAAACCTAGTCAAGAGAAATCTTTAAGCAAAATGTGCTTCTCAGTGTCCCCTCAACAGAAAACATAGTTGTATTTGTTTCCTTAACACAAATATGAAATTAAATCCTACATAATTCGGATGTGTTTTTAGTAAAGTAACAACATTTACTCTTTCAAAAACATTTTTAAAAACATCATCTTGCGGGCCTGATGCGGTGGTTCAGCCTGTAATCCCAGCACTTTGGGAGGCTGAGGCAGGCGGATCATGAGGTCAGGAGATAGAAACCATCCTGGCTAACACAGTGAAACCCTGTCTCTACTAAAAATATAAAAAATTATCCAGGCATGATGGCATGCACCTGTAGTCCCAGTCACTCAGGAGGCTGAGGCAGGAGAATCCCTTGAACCTGAGAGGGCGAGATTGCAGTGAGCTCAGATCGCACCACTGCACTCCAGCCTGGGCGACAGAGCGAGACTCCATTTCAAAAACAAACAAACAAACAAGAACACATAATTTTGTTATCAAATAAATTATTTCAAGTTCACTTATATTAAAATAAATAAAATGAGATTGTCAACACAATAATCAGCAAGTTTAGTGCAATATGATAAGGCAGAAAAAGACACAAATAGAAGCTGAGATAATCTAGGTCCCAATTCTGGTTTTCACACCAATAACTTGGGTCACCATAAGCAAATCATTTAACTTCTTTGGGAGGCTGTTATCCAACCTTTACAATGAGGGAGTTGAAATAAATAATCACCAAGATCCTTTCCAACTCCAAAGAATACCCTAGGCCAGAAGTTAAGAAAGCACCTTTCACAGGCACACAGAAGCCTAAATAGCTGGCAAAGTTTGGGACTTTGCCTCCTGGGCCACTGTGTGGTACCTTTCCATCCATCCCAAACATAAAGAATTTTCTGCTTCCCATAGACTAAAAGATAATTACTGAGAGAACATCAAGATACCTGGTGACAGAGCCTTCTGGGCAAAACTGTTCCCACTTACGGGGTTTACACAAACAGAAATATGACAAAAACATATTTTGGCCACTTTAGGACAAATTACTAAGGAGACCACAAAAAGCATTGCAACAAAACAAAATTCTCTAAATTCCTTAGCTTAAATGGTTTCAGTGAAATTCTTATGTTTTATGTAGCTAATTGCTAGAAGTCTAACCAAAACTAAAATTACAGTAGCTCAATGCATAAAAGATATTTTAGCCTTGGCTTTGGCTTTTTTGGCTCCCGTATTGCTTAAACGGTTTTAAAGGCTGATGAGGACCTGCCCAACTCCATTTTCATGTGGCCTACAATGTTTCATGGGTGATGTGCCTTTTGGCTCTAAGTCTTCTGGCTACCGAGGTCCCACCGAGGAAAAGGGTGGACAAATGGAAGGCATCCACACCTCCCTGGCAACAATATCGGACAAAATAGAAGTTTGGCCTTCAAGGCTGCCTCTGGTAAATTTCAGCTAAAAGGAGGAAGTAAGAAATAAAAATAAAGTCCTAAGCCCTCACAACTAACTGAATGGAAATCTTATTAATGAGAAATCTTAAAACTGAGTTCCTGGCCATGACGAGATGGGAGGTCAGACATGCCATATTATAACCCCTCCTTCAGTAAGTTCCATTAGGCTTTCTTCCTAAGGAAAGGGTTAAACAGAATCCAGCCATTTATAAAGACTCCACCATTGATATCAATCAACCACCTGACTGTTGATCTTCCCTTTTGTGGTTTTGACACAACAATCAACCAGCATTTGTTCCTAATAAGAGACCACTGACCACGGAGTAGCTCTGGCTAGTCTATGGAGGAGGCTCAGTGAGGGTTTTCGTGTCCTCTACTTCACCTTTTGATGTCAGAGGGCTGAAGACTCCACCCTCACATCACGCTGGTGCTGCCATTTTTTGAACATGGGACCCATGGAGAGGTATGAAGTTCAATTGCAGATGCACATGATTCTTCTTTAATAAATACACATAACTCCTACTCAGAAAAAATAAAAAGAAAATCCTTCTGTTCTAAACTGTTACCTAGTTATTGCCACTAACAGAATTTTATCTTGCACTATGGAAAATATACTCAATCAGAACCAGGTCAAATAAATTTATATTTTTGTAAGTGAAATTCATTTCTAAGGCATAATCACAGAGATGTGGATAGAAATGATTTTCACTTGCATTCTCACAAACAAATGTTTCAGCTCCTGTATTTTTATCTGTTTCTTGTAACTACTTTAAGTTAATTGGACTTGCAATGTGCCATAATCACCAGGCTCCCTGGCCAAGGTTCTGACTGTACTGAATAAGCTCACAGCACGGTATTTGGTCACATAGAGGCATATCTGTAACTTTTTGACTTGTCTTTAATGTTTTGATCCCTGCTTTGGGAGCATACCTTTTATTTGCCTTTATTGAAATCCTTCAAATAAGATGACAACCCATTGACTATGCTAGCATACTCTATGTATTTATGTTTTAATCCCAAACTCATTCGTGAGGCATTTGCTCCACGAAACAAATCAAATTATAAGCAACAACTAGAAGAGAAAAGTATGCTGAACCAATATGCCAAGCACAATGTAGTTAAAATAGTTAAAGGTTCTATTCTCTCTTCCCTGTGTATTTATTATGCAGTGGTAAAATAAGGTAAAGAAAAGTAAGCTTAAATATTACCTTGATGGAAACCTCTTATTTAAGTCAAAATATTAGAGCAGAGGTTAGCAGACACTTATTTAATGAGTCAAATAGTAAATATTTTGCAGGCCCTGCGGTCTTGGCCACAACTACTCAACTCTTCCAATGTTGCATGTTAACATACATAGACTATACAACAGTTTGGATATGTTCTAAAAAAACTTTATTTACGAAAACAGTCCATGGGTGATACTTGATGGTTTGGCTATAGTTTTCCCACACCTGTATTACAGTATACTTTATTAGGTGTATGTTATAGTTGGGTAAAGTTATAGTAGAACAGTATTCGAATTACAGAACCAGATATATAGAATAATGATTGATTTAGCAAAACCAGTTTGCCTAACACGAAAATTTGCAAGTCCACTGCTTGCAAACCATTACTGTCTCCAGAAATTAAGTGATGCCTATAGTAAATTAATCAAGTCATGAAACTTAATGAAAAATGTTTGTGACTTCAAAAGAAAAATATTATACTATCAGCATAGTCCAAAGACATGTAGAAAAACTTCACAAACTTCATAAAAGTATGCAACATTGCATTCAAGAATGTTGTCTAATATAAGGTCACCTTAGTTTTTACTTCTCCAATGTACAGTATACAATATTAAAGAGCCAACATAACATCTTAGGTACCCCAGAAAGTAACACTACATTCTAGTACTTTATATTTCAAAACATAGGCAACACTTGAGAACTGGTAGTCTATGAGAATGCAATAGCTATTTTCTAAACAAAAGATGGGCTGATTCCAAGGTGAAAGAGACAGATGAGTTTGGTGGGAGGAAAGATATGGGGCTGAACTGAATAGCAAGGAGGTTATGGGAGGAAAGAACAGAGAGTAGAGTTCTATTCCAAGATAATCTATATATTATGGGCTTATCATGTTAAGTTCCTTTTCTATTTTTAAGCAGATCTAAATTCTCCTGGCAACATATTTCTAGTGGCTAAGAATTGGAGGGCTTTGGCTTTCTACTTGACCATGACTCACCTTCTCAGGATCTCAGTAGTTTCTGCTTCTAGTGAAAACATTATTTTCCCAAAACCTGACTCATAGTCACAGAGACTTTGGAAAGAAAGTTATTAGTTTAACAATAAATATTTCTAATTGATAAGACTGAAATAACTGATAATCTAAACAGCAGTGTTTCCTATTCAGTATAGTCCTAAAGGCAATTTTTGGTCTTTAGGACTGAAATTTCTACTACTGAATGTTTCTTGCAACCCTTTTCTAACCTTATGACCTTTACTAACAGCAGATTGAATCACTGATGATTGCTATATGCTGTAATAATTAGTGTGCCACTCCAGTTTCTCAAAAGGACTTGGTTATTCCACTCCATCAATTAAGGATGCACTTAGTAAAGTGCCATCAACATTAACCCAAGAGAAGATATATATAGTTGATTGGTTACAGCTGCATAAAAAGAAGTCCTAGATTAGTAGGCTGAAATTTTATTTCATTGTATTGGCCCCAAACTGGGGAGAATTTCAGCAAACACGTAACCCTTCTGCATATTTTTCTATAAAATAAAGAAAATATTAATTACTTTGCCTACTTTATGGAGTCAAAATAATATGTTATTTAAGTTATTTGAAATGCACAAGGTACACACATATATTTTATAAGGATCTTTGGTAATTTTGGCAAAAGCAGTAAACATTAAAATATGTAAAATAAAAACAATATGTATGATAAAAATAAAAATTGTATTTTCTATTTGTCTTAGCTTATGTTTTCAAAAAAAGCAGAGATTGAGACAAGAGGTTGAGTTTGTTTGGGGAAAGGATTCATAGAAAGCGAAGGGAAAGTCAACGCAAGAAGACACTTCCAGATTGGTTACCACTAACAGCAATTAGTGCTTAATCCTATTGAAATCTTGGAGCTGTAGAGACCTAGCCTTATAATGGTACATCTGTGAGTTGAAAGAAAAGAATATGGCTGGGTGCGGTGGCTCACGCCTGTAATCCCAGCACTTTGGGAGGCTGAGGTGAGTGAATTACCTGAGGTCAGGAGTTCAAGACCAGCCTGGCCAACATGGTGAAACTCCATATCTACTAAATATACAAAAATTAGCCAGACATGTTGGTGTGTGCCTGTAATCCTAGCTACTCGGGAGGTTAAGGCAAGAGAATCACTTGAACCTGGGAGGCAGAGGTTGCAGTGAGCCGAGATCATGCCACTGCACTCCAGCCTGGGCAGCAAGAGTGAAACTCCATCTAAAAAAAAAAAAAAAAAGTTTATCCTTTGGCTATTGCTTTCCATTGGTTTAGGCTTGTTCAAGGAGCTATATTACCTCCTTACCACATTTATGTTGTACATGCATGTGTGACCAAGATTACTTCAGACTCCCATACTGAGTATCAAAGAAGTACCAGGAAGGAAGAGCTGATACTGAGGTAAGGTGTTTCTCAGTTCCACATTCATGAAGCTAGCTGCTACAAAACAGCTTTTAGATAAAAATGAGCTAAGAGAACATGAGTCAGAACATAAAAAGCACTTGGTATACCATTTGAAAGTAGATTAAATACTATTATTCTACTTTTACATTATTGAATAACTTATTAAAGAAATTTAATCCTTTCCAAAGCCTTAACATTGTATTTTCTTCTACCTTCATAAGACTTTGTTCAAAACATTGAATGAAGATTCTTAAGTTCTGGTGTACATAGTTGGAGGAGGAAAAATGCTCTTCCATGAATTTTAGGAAAAAGTAGGAAATAGGTGCTATATTCTTATCAGATAATTTTGAAACAGTGAAATATATAAAAATCTAAAAATTAAAATAAATGGGTTTTTTTGAACATCAAAGATCAACACTAAAATAAGCATGGCAAATGTATTCCTACAGTTTTAAAAATATAATAACGACAAAACTTCTATATAAAACAGTAATTACCCATTGTATACAAAAATAAATAAATTCTAAAATAAATTGTTTTAATAATGGAAAGATAACTTTCTGGCTATGAGAGTGTAACTACGAAGTCTGTTGGTAAAGGAAGTTGAGAAGTCTTCTTTATCTGGAAATAATTGAAGCAATCCTGTATACAACTGAGGAATGGATTAAAACAGTGATTCTAAGTCTGCTGGTCATTTATTATTTTCTCTTATCTTCATTATCTGCTTTTTGCTCTATATTGTAGGGAACTGGGTACTGCAAGGTAACATTTTCAGGCTTCCATGTCAACTGGCTTCTGGATAGATGCAACCACTAGGAGACACAGGGAATTAGAGGGAGTGGGAAAGGAATATCAAAGGAAGTTTCTTCCTCACTGTAGTTCTTCCATTCATGGTTCTAGTTCCCTCCAGGTGATTCCGATTCTGGGCTCTGATTCTCACTGTTTCTCTCCAACCTGAGGAAAGAAACTGGCTTCCTGCCACTGCTAATTCCTAGGTGACCTCGCCTTCCTCATGCTTGGCTTTCAGTTTTCCCAACATCTCCTAAACTAATCCCCGCTATTAACTCTTCTCTATTGTTCTATCTGGCATGCATGGGCTCTACTTTTCTTACTAAAGTCTGACTGATGCAGTACTCTTGCCTTGCAATAACAGTTCATGTCACATTCTTCTTAATGATGCCTCGTTTAGTCAGTGAATTTCAGGTAAATTTCAGTGTGAGGCTGCAGGAGATAATATGCTCCAAGGGATTATAGCAGACTGTGTGTTTTGGGAGGTGGCATGTGAAAGTATATTTTTACAAATAATTATCAAGTGATTTTGATACCCCTAATTGGCACATGCCCTTCATTCCTGCGGGTGACATTCTTTGAATTTGATATTTTAGATCTCTTCAAGATGTTTCATTCTACAGTCATAATGCTTTCTTCCTATATGAGCATCCTTTAATTGTGACAATTAAACATGTTTCTAATTCTTCCCTAAGAGAGAGAGAGAAAAAAAATAAAACATAGACAAGAAATCTGTACATACACGAATGTAGTACATCTCTAAGACAGGAAGATTTGAATTATCTAGCACTATTCAGAGGCTTGCAGTTGAGGGGAGAAAATCCACCTGCTGACCTAAATGAAGAATCGATATTGTTCCTCAGAGGTAGGTCAAAAGGAAGATAAGCAGTACATAGTATGCTGACAGTAAATTTTAGCACCGAGGAAAAACATAGGGTCTGGCTCAGGGTTCACACAGAGGGTGAAATCTGACTTGAGCTAGCACTTCATTTACAGTTTAAATAAGACAAGTGCTCCCTACAGTGTGAGGCATGGTTTCCACAACCCCAAAATGTCTAGGAGTACAAAAGGTAGAAACCATCTGAATATTGTTTCTGAACATCAGACATAATAGTAAACAAAGTATTGGAAAAAATGGGGAGTATGATGGCAATTTTTTTTCTTACCAAATAAAAATTAGAAGAGAACAAAAAGGAAATGAAGCTATGGAGTCTTAGTGTTTCCATTTGATTCCAGATTCCACTATTTCCTAGTTGTGTGACCTTGGGCACGTTAACCTCTTTAGCCGCAGTTTGCACATCTATAAAATTGAATAATAATAATGATAATTCCTGCATACTGTATTGAGAGAATTGAAGGAAATAATTTATATAAATTGACACAGTATATGCTCAAGGGGAATTAATTGGTTGCATTAATTTTAGCATTTTGATTTTTTTTTCAGAATCTCTCTGAAAATAACAGAAGAGAAGAAAAGCTACTAAGAGGAATGCACTGCCTTTTTGTACAAAATGATTTGCTCTCTTGATAAAGATGGCATCCTGGAGCAGTTACTCCAATCTGAAAATGGTAACAGGGTCACTTTTCCATCAAATGGAATGTTTCTGCTGGGTGATGCAGTGGCTAATCTTCTGGAAGAACACAATCTTGTTTTTTTGTCATGAACATTTGTTCATTACCTCTCCAGCTTCCATTTCCCCCTTTTCAGGCAATTGCCCCCAATTTTGGAACAGGTAGGGAATCTACTTCTTCCAGGTATGGGGTTTGGATGTGGTTCCATTTTTTGTTTCAGGAGCTCATGAGACCCACACTTTAGCCAATCTATGTGTCATATTCGCCTGAATGCAGTTGTTAAATTAATATGACTTCATTTATTCTCCTGTTGATGGCCATTTAGGTTGTTCCCAACTTTTTATAATGTATTCTAGCATTCCTTCTCCCACTAGCTCATTGTGTGAAATTCTGCAAGCCAAGTCTTCATAGCCTTTATTTTATCAGCTATGAAGTATGAAATGTGGATTAAATGTTCTCCAAATTTTCATTCTGTGCTAAAACCCTATGCTCAATATTCCCTGAATACTGACATATCACATGAAACAGCCAGCCCCTATCAATGCTTTCCTGTTGGGCTTTCTCATCGTCTTGGCCTCTATGAGTCACCTAAGATCAGGGTGCTCAGCAAGTGCTGTGCAGTGCACTGTTTGACTTCCCCAGGCTCCAATATGCTCATATTGTGGTCCATTTCTTCTAGCCACATGTCTTCCCATTGTCCTCATATGCCACTATAGCAACATCTGTGCTGTCTGCTGCAGACTTCACCTTAGGGAAATATTCACCACTATAGGAAGACAGGCTCTACCTTGCAGAGCTCTTTGGCTGTTTGGGAAAACAAACATATTCTTCCAGATGGGTTGTTAGCAGAGTATTTCAGAATTGATTCTATATTGGCCATTTTCCAAGAATCCCTGCAAAGAAGCTTCAAAGGAACAGGCTCAGAAAAACCTGACCCCATAACCCGCCTATGCTATAATCTTAGTCTGGACATACATGTTCTTACTCTTCCATAAACCATTCATTTTAGCAAGGCTGCCTGATCTGATACCAAAAGCATATTTGAGAAAGAGAGACAGAGGACTCAAAAGAAATAAAATCTGCCTTGTCAGTTAAAATTCTTCTATCACCTAAAAAAATTACTGTATTTACCACTACTGGCAAGATTTTGATGCAAGGATTTTGCTTTTCAATAAAATGGTTTAGTCTTTCAAACCATAAGAGATGTGAAAGTTCACTTTAATAACATCAACCATCTTGACTAGAGTAAAATGTTATCATAAAAAAATACCCCAAAGTCCCTAGTCAATTACTGTTAGTTATTAAAACTGACAGTTATTAAAAATAGTTTTCAAACTATAGTCATTCAAAACAACTGTTAAGAAGTGGAAGTTAAACCTTTCTGAGTATCAGGATTCTGGTTCCCCTTCTGCCACAAATGGTGATGATTAGGTTTAAGTTTAGATTTTGACACAATGAAGCATGATGATTTTCTGCTCCTCGTGGTATGATTCTAGCATGAGATTGTTCCTCTTTTCTGCTGTATCGAATGAATGATAACTTGTGTGAGGAAGGAGGTGAGCTTAGTCAGCACTTATGCTTATACCATGTTGATGATGGCAGTGGAGAAATGGTTCCTTAACTTTCAGTTGCAAATAAATAAAGTTATAAGATCTTATAGTATCAAGTGATCTTAAAGTTCTGGAACTGAGAACCTTTCTAGATACATCAGACTAAAAGTTAAATAGAATGTTCTGATTAAATAGGAAGCTAAGACCACACTTATATTAGGTTATAATTATAAATAGAAGTAAGAATTTTATCAAATTATACACTAAAGGCTTTTTTTTTTTTACAATTTTAAAGTGCATTTCATATCTAAACATATGTTAGGAAATAGTAGATAAGAGTAGACTTTCTAAAACTGTTGCATATCAAAACAATAAAAACAGATGATTAATGGTTCCTATTTTCATTTTAGGGGTAAGGATACTTTACATTGAAACCTGCTAATTTAAACCTCTGACTGAAGATCTCTAACTAATTGTTTATCAGGTTTCATTGTATCCTTTCCTCCCTTTCTTCTTTGCATTTTTTCTTTCCTTTTTGTTTCTCCTTCCCTCTTTCTTTCTATGATAATCAATCATCTTTAAAGTAAATCCACAATTCTGAACATTTAAAGTCATAATCATATTGTCACCATGCATGTAAAAGTGATTATCCATATAATGTTGTCAAATTAACTGTCTGGTGGTTCTAATGTGCTTGGCAATGATGTTGAGGGGGTGACTTGATCATTAATTAGCAAGAAATGTAAAACATATTAAGAAAGTGAAACTTTGAGCAATAACAATAATTAAAATAAGAGAATGCTATTAAATATCGCATGTAAGTAGTTTCAAAAACATCACCTCATTTACACAAACCTCTCAGGTAGGTATAATTCAATAAAAATTGCAGATGAGAAATTTTGGGGGAGCACTTACTGCCTACCTCGTTTTTCCAGATGCAGAGACCCATATTAGAGTAACCCCGGGCACTAACAACCTTACTCCTGGGGAAGTAATGTATTTTGTCCCTAAGTCATGCAGAAAGAATTGGTTGTGCCCATTTAAGCTTCTTTCTTCCACCTTTCGTATGAGATCTGATTGTCTTTAGACAGGGTGGATTCTCATCAGCAATTTTGGTGATGGAGACATTTTGCTTAAAGGCATCATTCTCAAGGTTGCAGGCTTGTAGCTATACAGTTTTCCCTATGACCAGACCAGTCTGTCTAGTCCAGCCATGACAGGTGGTGGTTGGGGATGAGGAATCACAACCACTGTCTGCCTGCACCTTAGCTATAGCTTACAAAACCTTTATTAGTAGCATAAGGGCTTTTTTGATCTCCATATTCATGATACCTATCCTGTCTAACTTATATTCACATAGAAAAAAGGATGAAAGATGAGATTTATTGACATTCTTATCCCCCAAATTCTAAAAATTGGGTCTCAGAGAAAGGATTGTTCCAGGTCACATATATAAGTGACAGAACAATTGTAGCAGTGGAGACTATAACATGTTTTATAGAGATTCTAGGAGGAGAAAGATTGACTTGGGCCAAGTTCAGTGGTTATTAAGTGGTGACCAACAATATCCAAGGGGTGATGTCTCAGCGTCTCCTGGGAGTAAGGAAAAGGTTGAAGGGAGGAGGTGAGCAGCAAACGCAATTTTATCTGTTGTATACATTACATATGGAAAGCTTATTCACTACATATATTATTGTTTTGAAATCAAGAAACTTGCCATTTTACAAACTACTTTTTAAAAGTGCTCTGGACAGGAACAATTAATGAAAATTGTTGGAAGAAGGAAGACTTGGTGGCCCTCAAGTGCTCCTTGTTTTTCAGGATTTATTTATGTTTTATATGTACTATTAAGAGTTGCTTACATTGCTTTTACAGAAGCCCTGCAAACATCAGGACTCACCTATACAATACTTCTATCTTCAAAAAGTAACAATCCAGAGGAAGTACAGATATAGGAATGAATTCTCTTATATCTTTAAGCATTTTTAAAAATTTAACAAGAGGTAATTATAGATACTGAAGAATCAGAGGCCTGATATTGCTGCACCAAAGGAACTCTGGCCTCCTTTTTTTTAAATCTTTTTAAGGTTTATTACGTTTACATTTATTATTACTTAGTTTTAAATATATGCTTGCAACTTTCTAACAGGTACCTCATTGAAGAGTGTATCACTGACATTTTCCATATTACACTTGCACTATGGATATATGAACGCCAGTTAAATGATATTTTCTGACACAAATTTTGTTATATACCCAACATCTCTGCTCTCAGTGGAGTTCTGTTCCTTCTTTATATCACTTCCCCAACACTGCATTCTACCCACATCTGCTCATGTCTACTCACAGCTGCAGTCAGCCACCCCAGAGAATGTTCAAAGCTTGGGGAAGTCTGTGATTAAAAGGGTTGAAATTGAGAAGCTCCAAAAATGCGTGAAAAGTTTCCTTTTTCTCATGCCCAATTTCTAGAGTTGAGGTGGTATCTTTATCTCTTTGTGATGACCAGCATTCTAAGGTAACTTTTCTTTTAACAATAAAGTATGCATTTTATTTCCCCAATGAAGAGTGTTTATTAATGACTAGCATCCATAAGAAATGACTTATTTTTTATTTTATTTTATTCTTTGTTATTATACTTTAAGTTCTAGGGTACATGTACACAACGTGCAGGTTTCTTACATATGCATACATGTGCCATGTTGGTGTGCTGCACCCATTAACTCATCATTTACATTAGGTATATCTCCTAATGCTATCCCTCCCCTCTCCCCCAACCCCCTGAGAGACCCCAGTGTGTGATGTTCCCCTTTCTGTGTCCAGGTGATCTCATTGTTCAATTCCCACCTATGAGTGAGAACATGCAGTGTTTGGTTTTCGGTTCTTGTGACAGTTTGCTGAGAATGATGGTTTCCAGCTTCATCCATGTCCCTGCAAAGGACATGAACTCATCCTTTTTTATGGCTGC
>NW_012119132.1:233785-238600 GCF_000951035.1 Colobus angolensis palliatus
CAGAAGCTCTTTCGTTTAATTAGATCCCATTTGTCAATTTTGGCTTTTGTTGCCATTGCTTTTGGTGTTTTAGTCATGAAGTCCTTGCCCATGCCTATGGCCTGAATGGTATTGCCTAGGTTTTCTTCTAGGGTTTTTATGGTTTTAGGTCTAACATTTAAGTCTTTAATCCATCTGGAATTAATTTTGGTATAAGGTGTAAGGAAGGGATCCAGCTGCAGCTTTCTACATATGGCTAGCCAGTTTTCCCAGCACCTTTTATTAAATAGGGAATCCTTTCCCCGTTTTTTGTTTTTCTCAGGTTTGTCAAAGATCAGATGGTTGTAGATATGTGGTATTATTTCCAAGGGCTCTATTCAGTTCCATTGGTTTATATCTCTGTTTTGGTACCAGTACCATGCTATTTTGCTTACTGTAGCCTTGTAGTATAGTTTAAAGTCAGGTAGCATGATGCTTCCAGCTTTGTTCTTTTGGCTTAGGATTGTCTTGGCAATGCAGGTTCTTTTTTGGTTCCATATGAACTTTAATGTAGTTTTTGCAATTCCGTGAAGACAGTCATTGGTAGGTTGATGGGGATGGCATTGAATCTATAAATTACCTTGGGAAGTGTGGCTATTTTCATGATATTGATTCTTCCTGTACATGAGCATGGAGTGATCTTCCATTTGTTTGTGTCCTCTTATTTTGTTGAGCAGTGGTTTGTAGTTATCCTTGAAGATGTCCTTCACGTCCCTTGTAAGTTGGATTCCTAGGTATTTTATTCTCTTTGAAGCAATTGTGAATGGAAGTTCACTCACGATTTGGCTCTCTGTCTGTTATTGGTGTATAGGAATGCTTGTGATTTTCACACATTGATTTTGTATCCTGAGACTTTGCTGAAGTTGCTTATCAGCTTAAGGAGATTTTGAGTTGAGACGATGGGGTTTTCTAAACATACAGTCATGTCATCTGCAAACAGGGACAATTTGACATCCTCTTTTCCTAATTGAATATCTAAGGTAACTTCTAAACATCTGTGTCAAAAGGCAGTAGGAAAAACACTACTAAGTTATTAAAACAGATTTGACATTAGAGATGGATCAATTATTGAGCAAAATAAAACTATAGTATGGGCCAGGCGCAGTGGCTCACACCTCTAATCCCAGCAATTTGGGAGGCCGAGGTGGGCAGATCACCTGAAATCAAGAGTTCGAGACCAGCCTGGCCAACATGGAGAAACCCTGTCTCTACTGAAAACACAAAAATTAGCCAGGCATGGTTAATGGGATGGCTGGGTCATCCCATTCCACCAGGCATGGTGGAAGGCGCCTATAGTCCCAGCTACTTGGGAGGCTAAGGCTGAGACAGGAGAATCACCTAAACCCGGGAGGTGGAGGTTGCAGTGAGCTGAGATCACACCATTGCACTCCAGCCTGGGAAACAGAGTAAGACTCTGTCTCAAAAACAAGCAAACAAAACAAAAACAAACAAACAAAAAACAGGAAAAAAAAAAAACTATAGTATGTTAAAGAAACATGATTAAAATAGACAAGGAAAGGTTACCTTTGTATCCACATCCACGCACTGAGAGTGATCATTGTCTACCTGTTCCTGTCTATGCAATCTATATTGCCTTTTAGCTCACACTTCTCTCTATTTGTTCTACCAAAAAGAGAGAGAGCAGGGAAATCTCTTTTATTTATACACAAATTCTCAAATGAGATATCTATATTGAGAATGAAAGGGACATTTTCTGTCTCCTTTCAAATCTATCTCTCTTTTTGATCTAAGCATTTCCATTGCTATCATTGCAGGGCTAAGGAAATAAAATGCAAGACTGATTCAGGAAGCCTTTCCCCACCGCTTGGCCTATGAGTTGAAAGGAGACCAGAAGACAGAGATAATAAGAGAGGAGAGAATTTAATAGAAAAGAGATATCTTGATTGTCCTCTTGCCTTTTTCTCCCTTCTATAGTTCTCAATTTAAACAATATAGTTTATCCCTGAATTTCAGGGGTTTGGGGGGAAGAAAAAGGATAAAACTTTGTAGCATATCAGGAAAACAAGAATTAATAGGTTTGAAATATGCAAAGATTGGAGAAGGTAACAGATAGTATCCCTTGCTATAGTTAGTGTTTTATGTTATAGTTTAAATTGTTTGAAAATTAGAGTAATAACATATATAATTTATAATTAATATCTTAATGATATCTTTCAAAGAGGGGGAAGGAAAGAGCCCCTACCCTGCAAATGCAAAACAATATGATACCAAACATTTTTTTTTTAAAAAAGGAATATGCTTAAGTATCTTCAGTTTATTCTGAGAATGAAATTAGAAAGTAACGTTTCTATCAGAGAAAAGAAAGAGCTATGAAGCCTGAGAGAATCTTGAAGCAATTATCCCAAGCAAATTAATGCAGGAAGAGAAAACCCAATACCACATGTTCTCACTTACAAGTGGGAGCTAAACATTGAGTACAACTGAACATAGAGAGGGGTAACAGTAGACACTAGGTCTTACTTGAGGGCGGAGAGTGGGAAGAGAGTGAGGATTGAAAAACTACCTGTCTGGTATTATGCTCACTACCTGGGCCACAAAATCATTTGTATACAAGACCCCAGTGACATGTAATTTACTCATGTAACAAACCTGCACAGGTACCCTCATGAACCTGAAGTAAAAGTTGGAAGAAAAAAAAATAAATCTTACGTAACAGATGAACAAGAGGACCATGACTACAGATACAGAGTTTAAAATAAGATACTAGGATGGATGACTAAAAGTAATTTTAAGCTCAAGAAAATAATATGTGTCTTAAGAAAACATAAATCATTAAGAAGCAATAATAAACCTGAATAAATCATTAGGAAAGGTTTCAAAGGTTATCAATTTTCTGAAGTAGAGGAGACAAGTTTAGATTGTTTTATAGGCAAATTGATTCATTCATTTATTGAAGGAGTATTAATTGAATTCCTAATAGATGCCAGGCATGACTCTCAAGAACTTTTAAGGAAAGGTAGTTCTCCTACTTCACAAATTATTAAAAGTGTGGCAGAGAACCACCTCTTTTTTGTTAAAAGTATTTACTGCCTCCAAGTAAAATCAGCTACATCTCATGTGCTTCTCAATACAGGCATACACCCAATCACATGTTTCACTCTTACCAAACTCAGGTCTAGTAGATTATTTGCAAAAATGTTTGTAGCAATTTTATCCATTCCAGTTTTCACTCTCCTTTGCAGTATGAGTATCTTAGTTTTCAAATTCAGGCTGTCTGCGATTTGCTTTGGCTGACAGAATAGATTAAGTGATGTTATATGGATTCCTTACTCAGCCTTTAAGTGGTCTTGCAGCTACTGCTCTCCACTCCACACTGCTACCACCATCTGAAGAACAGTAAAGTACAAGACACTTGGCCCACATAAGTAAGATCAATTCAGATCATGGAACTCCAGGATTTGAACCCCAGGATAACTGCAGTCACAAGTATAAGCCCAGTCACCACCACACAGGACATAGACAAGCCATCTTACCAATGATGGGGCTATATTGCTGATCCATAGAGTCACAATCAAATGAATGTTTGCTGTCTTAAGTTATTAAATTTGGGAGCGCTCTGATACATAGTTGAGAGAGAATTTGGATTCTGAAATGGGGTGCTGCCTTAACAAAATCTAAAATTTGTGACATTGGCCTTGGGATCAGGTGGCACGCAAACGCAGGACGAGCGACATGAAGGCTTCTCTAGGAGTTGTGAGGAAGGCAATGTCTGTTGTGTAGTTGTGGAATAATTATCAAAACTGCTTCCTGGAGTAACTTGGAAGTTTTATTTTGTAGTCAGCAGGGTCAACTGTATATTTGGGACATTTATGTATTTTTGGTAACATTAAGCTTACTATAGTATTAAGATGGTTTTTGGCACTTGCACATATATTGCGCTTAATGAGGGATGTCTTTAATTCAAAGGTATGCTTCTTCCTTGGGAGAATTTGCAGTTACATTGAGAAAATTAGATGGAACAGACAATTTTATTTCATTTCAATGTTGTATCCTAATTTTAAACCCTTTTGCATTCATTCTCATTTGATATTCACACACACACAAAACAGTATGCAGTGAGAAGGACAAACCTCATAACCACATGTTTTTAATGAAGAAGCTAAGACACCAAGGGACTTAAGGATTTGACCAAGATCAGATAGCACAGCAGATTCAAAGATAATGCCAGCTCCTGATCTCCTTTTTTGGTGCTGATTACACTGTGATACCTCAACACTGAAAGAAATACCTATCAATTCTTTTCTTTTCTTTTTTTTTCTTTTTTTGAGACGGAGTCTCGCTGTGTTGCCCAGGCTGGAGTGCAGTGGGGCGATCTCGGCTTACTGCAAGCTCCGCCTCCCGGGTTCACGCCATTGTCCCGACTCAGCCTCCGAGTAGCTGGGACTACAGGCACCCGCCACCTGGCCCGGCTAGTTTTTTGTATTTTTAGTAGAGACAGGGTTTCACCATGTTAGCCAGGATGGTCTTGATCTCCTGACCTCGTGATCCACCCGCCTTGGCCTCTCAAAGTGCTGGGATTACAGGCTTGAGCCACCGCGCCCGGCCCTATCAATTCTTGTACTACTTTAAAGATGCATTCTTACTGCCTCCAGGTATCCTCTAATCTTGTGTTTCTATTTGCTTCATATAGTTTAGGTTATTAACTCCTAAAGGATAGGGCATATATTTTGAAACTTTTTTTCTCAGGACATTAGGAACCAGAATAAATTACTTTTGATGGTTACTTTCCACAAGGCAAGACTTTTAAAATCCCAAGCTCCTGTTTTGTTTTTTTTT
>NW_012119132.1:238765-251085 GCF_000951035.1 Colobus angolensis palliatus
GGGAGAGAAAAAGACATAAGAAGGAGGAGACAAGAAAGGAACAGAAAATAGGAGAGAAGAAGAAACAGGGAGGGAGGGAAAGAAGGAAGTAGGGAAAAGGAGGAAGTAAGGAAGAGGCACACAAAGGGAAGAAGAGAAGGAGGCAGGAAGGGAAGGAAGGAGGGGAACGAACAGAGGAAGGAAGAGAACAAAACCATCAACAAAATCAAAACACTATGTGAACTAAGCCTTGAATATTTTAGTATCAAATGATCCTTGGATTTCGTTAACATGTGGTTCCATTTATTAAATGCAATTTCAGCTATGCAGATAAAGCATGTTGATTCAGCTGTATGTATCCAAGGGCTATGCTAATATTTGTCCAAATTCAAATAACAAAGCTCGTTTCTGAATGCCTTCTTTTTTTCAAACTCCACAAACAAATATTTAAGGTGCTTTGACTATTTCTACTAATTTTGTACCACATTAAGAAATATTATGTATTATGCTTTAAGATCGAAACGTGATGAATTTTCCAAAATTATTTTTAGGATAATATAATTTTTTATATTTCATTATCCAGAAATGTAACAGCTTCTTCTTAACCTGTCTTTCTTCCACTAAAATAAAAGGGTATGGGGTGGGGTTGGGAAAACTGGATAGTAAAAATTTTAAAAAATAAAAGTATATGTTGGCAATCCACA
Source organism: Colobus angolensis palliatus (assembly GCF_000951035.1). NCBI lineage: Eukaryota > Metazoa > Chordata > Mammalia > Primates > Cercopithecidae > Colobus > Colobus angolensis. The sequence continues at coordinate 239,449 of NW_012119132.1, forward strand.
GGACAAGTATATTAAATAATATTTTTTCCCAAATAATTATTCAAAAAGCACAACTTAGTGACAAATTTGTCTGCATTTTAAAGTGAAAATGGAATCAGTCATTTGTGCTTTCAGGTTAATGTTTAAAGTCTTTTCTTAGATCATAATTCAATTCAGAGTAATAGAAGGTAGAAAAACAATTTCTGTAAAACATCAGTATTAATAATGATACTGTACCATGCTAATTAATAGCTTCAATTTTGGGGGGTATTTAGCATACAGTAGAAATTGTCCTTATTTATTTATAAGTATTTAGCTTGCAGTGACAATAGAGTCACTGAAATCACTGAGAGTATGTGTGGTACAGGGAAGCAATCAATATGTAATTATTAAAATTGTATAAACTACTTTTACACTCATCCTCCTTGATTATCTCAACAATACTATGTGGTTGGCAGAGCAGATAGTATTTGTTGTATTTTACAGTGAGTGTCAGAGATATTAAATGATGACCTAAGATTCAGATTCAAGTAATGGTTCCTGAACACCAAAATATGCCATATGTTTTCCTAATTGCTTTTACATGTCCTACAGCATCCTGAAAGAAGTCCCGTGGAATAGGTTCAAAGAAGTTTTGTAACTTTCCCTATGTGCCATGACTCTAAAACTTACACATTCATTTTGTAAACTTAGAGCTTCTGGCTGTAGGTCTACAAAAAGACCTCGCCAATCATTATGTTATCAGTAATGATCATGCTGGATATTTGCATACGTGCAGAATATACTAAAACTTCACTGTCTTGGAACATGTGCACTCAGATTAAGCACCATTAAATAGTGGTGAACGTGTCATGAAAAACCCTGAACTCTGAACCTCGTAAGTACAATTTTGTTTAAGTCCGTGAGTGATTGCCAATGTGTTTATTTCTTTACCTCCAAAGAATTTAGTCCATCCTGATGTAAACTCTTTTGTGGGGTGGAGGGCTTAACAGGACTCTCATTGGACAACTGGGTCAATGGGCACTCCAAAATGAGCAGCCGTACTTCTTAAGCTGTCGCTAGCTACATGACTACTAATTTGCTTATTATTACTTTGGTGCATCAAGTGATACTTTTTTGGCTTGAAATAGTTAATCATTCTCCTGATTGCCTTATTTTCTCTTTGGGAATACTCTTTACTGGGAGAAGCTGGCTGAATGCAAAATATTGACTCTCCTCATTGAAGATACCTAGGGATTTGCAAAAGAGCAATTTATCCCTCTTCTGTCTTATGCTGAGGGAATTACAGGACATGGAATAACTGGATTTGAATCCATACAATATTGTTATTATTCCTTCAGCTGGCTTTTGAGGGGTCAGTGGAGCCATAGAATAGTGAACACACTTAAAAATATAATGTTAAAAGCAAAGCCTATTTTACTTGAAATGAAGTTAATGAAACTATTTTGAAAGTGAATGGCTTATTTTTTGACGTATTAAAGAGAATATAGGAAGCAGCTTATAATCTTCATTTGAAACTTCAAGCTCATAATTCTAACAAAAAACAGTAATTGATGTACAAAATTATCTCACATTAGTCTAGCATGTAGATCTACTTTTTCAAATGTCTAATGGCCTATGTGTGAGTCAGTTGATAATTTTCTTGATTCAGTCCATTCTCACCCATCCAACATATCTTTGGCCAGTTATAATATATTGTGTCCTGTGCTCTTTTAAAGAAAATGCAGTTAGAAAGGGAAAATAAAAAAGCCATGCATATAGAAAATATATTTTTTAAAATTTTACTTTGTTAGACAGGAAATGTGGAGACAGATAATTTTGAAACGTCAAATTAAAATTTCTGGCCCACATATTGAATTATATGGCTACGAAAGTAGTTAATGGGGCCTTGGACTTTACTACTAAACTTACATATTCCTATGAAATCAAGAGTCCTTCTTATACCAGAATAAATATTTTGGGGTCACAGTGGCAAATTATAGATTGCATAGAGGACAATGGGTAGAATGGTGAAGGAATGGGAAACTAGTATATATGAAGAAAATTGAAAGAACTCCTAAGCCTGGCATCTCAAGTGATATTTGGACGAAGAAAATAACATGAAAAGATTCAGAAATACCTTCCTTTGCAGGGTAGGAGAAAGAAAATTGAAAGATTTATTGGTAGAGTAGGAAGAAAATCTGAAAAATAGTATCATGGAAAATTGGGAGAGGGGAAAGAAGCAAAAGAGAAAACAGTACACAGTTTGAAGGGCAGTAGAGGTAAAAGAGGATGTAGAATACAACTAATCCACTGGTTTGGTATTGAAAAGCTCAGTGAATTTTTAACAAAATGGTGGACATAGCAACCAAATAGAAAGTGATCAAGTAATACTTGATAAAGGAGAAATAAATCAGGGAGTACATAACTTCTTTCAAGATTTTTACTGCAACTTGGAATTCACCTTTTAAAAATCATTATAAATTTGCCAAATAAGCAAAAGACACTTGTCACAGTGTTTTGACTAGAATGGCAAAAATGCTGCATTGTAACCTAAAAGTAATTTCTTCTCTTTATTATTCCACCATGAATGTGAAAAACTTTTTAGAACAATAGATCCTTTGTAATCTGAGATATATCAAGTGGATATACACACAGCATGTATTTGGAAACATCTGTTACTGTGCTTGCACAGGTAATTACAGTAAAAAGGCCAAACTGTTCAAGAGCCCATCACCCTATGAATGAAATGTACCTCTCTATACCAGTTAGCCAACAAATGTTGTGCTTGATACCTGTTGCCTCCCTGATGTGCTGGCCACAATGGATGAGTGAGACTCAGCTTTTCCTTGACATTGTTGAACTCAGAGAGCACAGAATAACTTCAATGTAGTAACAAAAACTGACAAAATGTTTGAAGGTATTTAATCCAATATCTTAATTGTACAGATAAGGAAAGATGGGTTTCACAATGTTATATGAGGTATCTGAGGTCATTTACCAGGTTTGCAGGAAAGCTAGGAGTATAACCCACATATTGTATTTGAAATTCCACAACCATCTGGAAGCTGTTCATTTTAGCTGTCTTTCCTCTCTCAGTTTCTAAAATCAAATCAGCGTTTAGAAACCACAAGTTAATGTATGATTTGGCATAAGCATAAGGATGAGAAGGGGCAGGGATGTATTTGGGATAAAATGGAGTAGAAAACAGTCAAAGCATAGGGAATAATGTCATAAGTATAAACCAGGGCATACACATATGATTCAAAGACCTGAAACATGCAAAACCATACCAGTTAAAATGGAACTTGAGAAACAGAGGGAAAACACTCCACGTCTATGTCTGAAGGTATATTTATGTGCTTCCATTATGTACTTAGCCCTTACTAGGTGTGTTGGAGGATTCATGAGAAATACAAATCATAGTCCTTGCCTTCAAGATGAAATTTTATTCACTAAAATAATTACAGACAGGTCTTACATAGCACTTATTAAAAGTAAGTCCCTGTTGTATTGCTTTTTGCATATTGTCATTCACAAGTCTGTGATATAGAGAGGTACTATTACCTCCATTTTAGAGATGAGAAAACAAGGTAAAAAGAAGTTCTATATTAGTTTCCTAGGACTACTATACAAAGTACCACAAACAGGATGGCTTAAAACAATAGAAATGTAATCTCACAGTTGTAGAGAGCACAGGTCTAAAATCAAGGTGTCAGCAGGGACATGCTTCCTCTAAAATCTGTGGAGGAAAAGTCTTCCTTGAGCCTTCCTAGCTTCTCATGGTGATCTTCAATCCTTGATGCTCTTTGACATGCAGATCCATCATTCCAGTCTCTGCCTTTGTTGCCACATGACATTCTCCCTGTGTGACTCTGTCTTAGACACCAGACATACAGGATTAAGGTCCCACCCTATTCTCTACTCCAGTATGACTTCATCTTACCTAATTACATCTCCAAGGACCCTACTTCCAAATAAGGTTACATTCTATTAGGGATTAGAACTTCAACATTTCTTTTTGTGGGACACAGTTCAACCCATAACATGTACCTTATCCAAGTTTACTTAGCTACTCAGAGGAGAAGCCAACACAGTCTTTCCAGAGACTATGCCCTTAACTACTATGCCATTACATAACTAACCACTGCAACTAGGATCTTATGACTGTATACTGTAATACTTCAAAGATGTTGAGGCATTGGGGATCCAGTGAAGCACTGGGGGTTCAATGAGAGCATGAACAACTAGTTTAGTTGGAGCAGAGGGATGGCAAAAGCTCCTTCAGGAGGTGGGTATGTGAGGAGAAACAAAGAGACTAGATTAAAACCACTGGAATAAAAAAAGGCCATGGAAGAGAATACTATGTTTAGAATGCTATAATTGGAAAAGTTCTACGAAAGGAAAAATAACTTTAATGGTAGACAAAAATGAGCCTATCCAATTTACCTGTATGTCTGCAATGTGTTTAAACCTGCAACATAACCACACCTGAGATATTATTTATTCTAGATAGTTAATGTTTTTTTAAAGGAAGAAGGGCTTGGAAATGATTATCAAAGTAGAAGTGACATTATAATTTGGAAATTGATAGATAGTAATAGTAAACTGGGAATCTGAGCTAACCTTGCCACTGAGAACAACCAAAACATTGTGCATAAAAAAAAAAAGTCTGCTGAAAGACATTGGTAAGGCATAGTAACAGTAAATAATTACTAAGCTAAGATCTGGGAGAAGACAGAAATTCACATAGGTGAGCCAGACATTTTGGCTTATTTTTCCTCTAGTAGTCATTTTGCAATTCCAGAAAAAAAAAAAAAAAAAAAAACATAAAAAACTGAGCAGGAATTCTGAGAATGCATCATATTTATGGGGACAATTGGAGGTTAGGACTCAACAAGGTTTGGGAGCTGAGTTAAATCTCCGTATGTGATGTAGGTTCTAAGGCTGAACATTAAAAGTAAGGGTAAAGCAGGAATGTACTAACTCCCATAGGGATTACAGCTCATCATTGCATCATCTCAATTGCTGGAATACTGTTAATAAAGTTCTACATTGCTAGTGTCCACAGAAGTCTGCCTGAAACAAGCTAAGGTAATTTCTGGAGAAAGATAGTATTAGCCTAGTTTACAAATTATTTCTACAGGTAATATTTTAAAGACATCTTTCAGGACAAAATAAAAAATAACCAGACATACAAACACACAAAATATCATAAAGTTAATAGTAGAAATACACAATAAAAACAGACACATATGCTCTAGATTTGGAGTGAACCAGATACAGATTTTAAAATAATGATGTTTTCAGCATTAAAAAAGGTAAAAGATGATGCTAAGAATTAAGACAATTAGGAAACATGAAAAACGAATTGGCAGACCAAAATCCTTGAAATTTTAGAATCTGTAAGCACAAAAAGCCAAATTAAGACCTCACCGGATTAGACACAGTCAACACAAAGAATAAAGGACTAGAATAGAGATCAGAACACACTAACCAAAATAATTCAAAGGTGGAAAAATCAGAATAAAGGTTAAGAGTCCAAGAAAAGTAAGAAAAATGAGATAGAAGTAACATTAGAGAATTTTTTAACACTAAAGAAAAATATGAGGTAATAAACTCAAGAAACCCCATGACTAGGCAGGATTAAAATAAATACAGATACAAACAAGCACAAAATGTAAGTACATCCTAATAAAACTGCTAAACCCTAAAGGCAAAGAGAAAAATCTAAAACAATTGTACTTCAACTAACTTTCCATTCTATCAATGGAAGACAGAAATAGCTTAATATCTTCAAAATGCTGAAAAAATAACTATCGCCTTGGAATTCTAAACCAAAAGAATACATTTTAAGAAAGAATACGCAATAAGAATACTTTTAGAAAAGCAATAATTGAGGGAACTTATTAAAAATGAACCCAAACTAAAAAATGCCAAAGGTTATTTTAAGCAGTAGAAAATTCTTCCATATGGACAGAAGGTGTTATGAGTATGTATGAAGAACAATGAAAAAAGAAAAGATGTGGGTAAATCTAAATAAATATTGACCGTAGAAAATATATATTCATGGCCGGATACAAGATAGCCGATGAGAAGCAGCTGCAGTTTGCGGCACTCATGGAGAGAAATGAAAAGGAGCAAGTGAATTCAAAACCTTAAACTGAAATATCCACGTTTTCACATTGGGACTGACTAGACAACCCAACCCACAGAGATGGAAAAAATGTGGGGTAAGGTGGGGCAATGGCCCACAGGGAGTAACATGGAACCAAAGGAAACCTCACCCCCAGCCAAAAGAATTGGTGAGTGATTTTGTGACCGCGCCCAGGATACCACACTTTTCCCATGAACCTTTGTGACCAGTGGATCAGGAAATCCCCTCCTAAGCCCAGGCCATCAGGGCTTTGAATCTGATACACAGAACTGTGTGGAGTCTCAGCAGAGCAGTCACTCAGGTACACAGAGACCCAGGAGTTTTACACACTCTCACCCTGGTATACCCAGCAAGGCAGGAAATACATCTGTGCATACCCCTAGAAGGGGGCTGACTCCAGGGAGCAGGCAGCATCGTTCTGCAGACCCCACTTTCATGGCACCTCACAAATTAAGACCAAATGACTTGGAATCCTAGCCAGCCAACAGCACCAAGTCTGCTGGAGTCCACCTGAGATGGATCCCAGTTCCTGTGGGAGAGGGGCAGCTACCATCTCTACAGTTCAGTAGATTCAGCTGTTCCAGCCTGCTGGTTGTGGAGAATACAAATGGTCCAGACAAGGAAGGGTGCCCCACAACACAGCAAAGCTGCCTTGCCAGATTGTGGCCAGACTGCTTCTTTAAGTGGGACCCCAATCCTTTCCTCCTCACTGGGTGGTGCCTCTCTGCAGGGGCTTCGGCCACTCCAGCAAGGGTTCTGTGGACAGAACTCTGATCTCTCCCTGGGATGGAGCTCCTGGGGGAAGGGGTGGCTGCCATCTCTGTTGTTCAATAGACTTAGCCATTCCATCCTGCCAGTTGTGGAGAATACAGACAGTCCAAACAAGGACGGGTCCCCCACCATGCAGCAGAGCTGCCTTGCCAGGTTGCGGCCAGACTGCTTCTATAGGCAAGAGCCAGATCCACTTTTCCTCACTGGGCAGGTCCTCCCTGCAGGACCTTCAGTCACTCCAGTCAAGGTTCTATGGATACAGCTATTATTTCTTCCAGGGATGGAGTTCTTGGAGGGAGGGTGGCTGCCATCTCTGTGGTTTTGTCAACTCAGCCACTCTAGCCTGCCAGCTATGGAGAATACAAGTGGTTCAAAGAAGGAAGGGTCTCCCCACAATGCAGCACACCTGCTCTACCAAAAAGCAGCCAGATTGATTATCTTGGCAGGTTCCTGATCTTGCTCCTCCTGACTGAATGAGACCTCCCAATGGTGATCCCCAATCAGCTCCTAAAGGCATGTGTGGGCTGGCAAAAGGTCAGTAACCCCTGGGATGGAACTTTCAGAGAAAGGAGCTGGCTTCCATATTTGCTGTTCTGCAGCCTTCACTAGTGATACTTCAAGATACTGGGTAAAAAAAGGCAACTGATATCTGAAGCATACCCTCAGCAAACTGCAGCAGCCCTAGGGTAGAGTGGCCTGACTGGTAAAAGAAAAACAAAAAACAGAAGACAACAACATCAATTTTAAAAGACCTCACAAAAACCTCATTTGAAAGTGAGCAGCCTTAAAGATGGAATGTAAATAAACCCACAAAGATGGGAAAAATCAATGCAAAAGTGCTGAGAACTCAAAGAGGCAGAGGGCCTCTTCTCCTCCAAATTACCATAACACCTCTCCAGCAATGGCACAGAACTAGGCTGAGTCTGAGATGGCTGAACAGACAGAAATAGGCTTCAGAAGGTGGGTAATAACAAACTTCACTGAGCTAAAGAAGCATGTTGTAACCCAGTGCAAACAAGCTAAGACTAATGATGAAACAATACAGAAGCTGATAACACACAACTACACGGAAATTGAACAAACTGCTACTGAAGGACTCTTGGGTAAATAATGAAATTAAGGCAGAAATCAAGAAGTTATTTGAAACTAATGAGAATAAAGAGACAATGTACCAGAATCTCTGGGAAGCAGCTAAAGCAGTGTTAAGAGTGAAATTTATAGCACTAATTGCCCACATTGAAAAGCCAGAAAGATCTCAGGTTAACAACCTAACATCTCAACTAAAAGAACTAGAGAACTTGGCTGGGCATGGTGGCTCACACCTGTAATCCCAGCACTTTGGGAGGCCGAGGCGGGAGGATCACAAGGTCAGGAGATCAAGACCATCCTGGCTAACACGGTGAAACCCCAACTCTACTAAAAATACAAAAAATTAGCCGGGCGTGGTGGCGGGCGCCCATAGTCCCAGCTACTCGGGAGGCTGAGGCAGAAGAATGGCGGGAACCCAGGAGGCGGAGTTTGCAGTGAGCCGAGATCGTGCCACTGCACTCCAGCCTGGGAGACAGAGCAAGACTCTGTCTTAAAAAAAAAAACAAAAAAAAAAACTAGAGAACCAAGAGCAAACAAACCCCAAAGCTATCAGAAGACAAGAAGTAAGCAAAATCAGAGCTGAGCTGGAGATAGATGCACCAGAAAACCCTTCAAAAAATCCATAAATCCAGGAGCTATTTTTTTGAAAAGGTTAATAAAATACATAGAACACTAGCTAGCCTAATAAAGTAGAAAAGAGAGAAGAAGCAAATAAACACAATCAGAAATGATAAGGGAGATATCCCTACTGACCTTGCAGGAAAACAACCAACCATCAGAGAATACTATAAATAACTCTATGCACACAAACTAGAAAATCTAGAAGAAACAAATACATTCCCAGACACATATACCCACCCAAGAATAAATCAGGAAGACATCAAATCCCTGTATAGACCACTCACAAGTTCTGAGGCAGGCCTATTAACCAAATAAAGCCCCATACCAGACAGATTCACGGCTGAATTCTACTGGAGGTACAAAGATGAGCTGGTACCATTTCTACTGAAACTATGAAAAAAAAAAAAAAATTAAAAAGGAGGGACTCTTTCCTAACTCATTCTGTGAGGCCAGCATTATCCTGATACCAAAACCTGGCAGAGATATAACAACAACAACAAAAAAAACTTCAGGCCAATATCCTTGATGATGATCAATGAAAAAATTCTCAATAAAATACTGGCAAACCAAATCCAGCAGCACATCAAAAAACGTATCCACCATGATCAAGTTGGCTTCATCCCCAGGATGCAAGGTTGGTTCAGCCTATCCAAATCAATAAATGATGTTTATCACATGAACAGAACTAAAAGTAAAAACCACATGATTATCTCCATAGATGCAGAAAAGGCCTTCGATAAAATTCAACATTGCTTCATGTTAAAAATCTCTCATAAACTCGGTATTGAAAGAACATATCTCAAAATAATGAGAGCCATATATGACACACCACAGTCAATATTATACTGATTGGGCAAAAACTGGAGGCATTCCCTTTGAAAACCAGCACAAAACAAGGATTCTCTCTTCTTATTACTCCTATTCAATATAGCATTGAAAGTTCTGGGCAGGCCACTCAGGCAAGAGAAAGAAATAAAGGGTATTCAAATAGGAAGAGAAGAAGTCAAATATCTTTGTTTGCAGATGACATGATCCTATATCTAGAAAAAACCTATTGTCTCAGCCCAAAAGCTTCTTACACTTAAAGCTCCCTAAGTTGATAAGCAACTTCAGCAAAGGCTCAGCATATAAAATCAATGTGTGAAAATTGCTAGCATTTCTGTACCCCAACAACAGGCAACCAGAGAGCCAAATCATGAATGAACTTCAATTTACAATAGCTACAGAAAGAATAAAATACCTAGGAATACAGTTTACAAGGTAAGTGAAGGACCTCTTCAAGGAGAACTACAAACCACTGCTCAAAGAAATTAGAGAGAATACAAACAAATGGAGAAACACTCATGCTCATGCATAGTAAGAATCAATATCGTGAAAATGGCCATACTGCCCAAAGTAATTTATAGATTCAATGCTATTCCCATAAAAATACCAAAGACATTCTCCACAGAATTAGAAACAACTATTTTAAAATTCACATGGAACCAAAAAAGAGCCCATATAGCCAAGACAATCCTAAGCAAAAAGAACAAAGCTGGAGGCATCACACTACCTGTTTTTAACAACAATACAGCAACCAAAACAGCATGATACTGGTACAAGAAGAGATACATGGACAGACCAATGGAACAGACTGGAGAACACAGAAATAAGACCAAACAACTGCAACCGTCTGATCTTCAACAAACTTGACAAAAACAAGCAATGGAAAAAGGACTCCCTATTGAGTAAATTGTTCTAGGAGTGCTGGCTAGTCATATGCAGAAAATTGAAACTGGATCCTTTTCTTATACCATATACAAAAATTAACTCCAGATGGATTAAAGATTTAAATGTGAAACTCAAAACTATGAAAACCCTAGAGGAAATTCTAGGCAATATCATTCAGGACATAGGCATGAGCAAAGATTTCATGACAAAAGCACCAAAAGCAATTACAACAAAAGCAAAAATTGACAAATGGGATCTACTTAAACTGAAGAGTTTCTGCACAGCAAAATAAACTATTATCAGAGTAAACAGATAACCAAAAGAATGGGGGAAAAATTGGCAATTTATCTATCTGACAAAGGTCTAATATCTAGAGTCTACAAATAACTTAAACAAATTTACAAGAAAAAAATCAAGCAACCCCATTAAAAAGCACGCAAAGGACATGAACAGGTACTTCTCAAAAAACGATATACATGTGGCCAACAAACATATGAAAAAAAGCTCAACATCACTGACCATTAGCAAAATGGAAATCAAAACTACAATGAGATACCATCTCACACCACTCAGAGTGGCTACTATTAAAAAGTCAAAAAACAATAGATGCTAGGAAGGTTGAAGAGAAAAAGGAATGCTTTTATACCATTGATGAGAGTGTAAATTAGTTCAACCATTGTTAAAGACAGTGTGGTGATTCCTCAAAGACCTAGAGGCAGAAATAACATTTGACCCAGCAATCGCATTATTGGATATATACCCAAAGGAATGTAAATCATTCTATTATAAGGATACATGCACCCATATGTTCATTGCAGCACTATTCACAATAGCAAAGACATGCAATCAACCTAAAGGGCCATCAATGATAGACTGGATAAAGAAAATACGGCACATATATACCATGGAATACTGTGCAGCCATAAAAAGGAACAAGATCATGTAATTTACAGGGACGTGGATGGAACTGGGAGCCATTATCCTCAGAAAACTAAAGCAGGAACAGAAAAACAAATACCGCACATGGTAGAGAACACACACTGGGGCCTGTCAGGGGAGCAGGAGAGAGCATCAGGGAAAAATAGCTAATGGATGCTGGGCTTAATACCTACGTGATGGGATGACCTGTGCAGCAAACCACTATGGCACATGTTTACCTGTGTAACAAACCTGCACATCCTGCACATATACTCATGAACTTAAAACCTAATATACATGTTGAAAGAATATATAAGTGAATATATAAAAATACATTTGACAAATGAGGCTGCAGAAAAGACAGTAAAATTTAGGGGTTTAAATAGGTGATTGACTTGAAATGTAGCAAGGTT
>NW_012119132.1:251135-332311 GCF_000951035.1 Colobus angolensis palliatus
CTAATATACATGTTGAAAGAATATATATATAAGTGAATATATAAAAATACATTTGAATAATTATTAATATCTATTATATATTATTATATAATTATATATAGTTAAAATACATGACAACACTAGCATGTAAGGCAAGTGGATTTCATGTATTCTAAGGTCTTGGCACTATCTTTAGAAAAATATCAGTCTTAGACTTTGATATGTCAAAGAGCCATGTTGTAATTTTTATAGGAAATGGAGGGGGTGGAAAGGGTGAGATACCTTTTTTTCTTCATTAAAAGAATCACGGTCAGCACTCTGCAACAAAAGACAGATTCAAAAGAGAAAAGCAGAACAGATTTATTCAACCAAATTTTACATGACATGGGAGCCTTGAAAAATGAAGACTCAAAGACACAGAAAAAAAAACTACTCATTTTTATGCTTAGCTTCCATGATGAATGGATAACCAGGTAGAAATATGTTTGGATAAAAAGGCTGTTATCTAATGTTACTAGACCGAATGGAAGAAACCTAGAAAGGCTTGTCTTTTCACATTACTTTTTGCCTCTCTATGTAGCACTATTTTTTTTCTCCCAGGCATAGGGCAAGACCCCTCTGAAATCAGGATCTTACAACCTACTAACAGAGAAGGGTAGGTCAGATGACTTCTTTATGGCTGGCTCCTAGAAAGAAAAGCAGTGAAAGGTTAGAGTCACATTTTAATTTTCATGGCTAGCTTTGCAGGAAGGGGGTTCTGGTTCCTATGAACTACCTTGGGGAAAGATGGATTCTAGTTTCTACGGCTTGCTTCAGGGGAAAAAGAAGAGTGAGAGCTAGGAGGGCAGGGGAAGGTCAGAGAAAGACTTTGTTTCTGAGGCTTCTTCTGAGGCCTTTACTTTGGTATATCATTTTATGGGCCCCAGCATAACTAATAAAATTATGAGTATAATCTTTACACTAACAGAAGGAAATGGAATAATAAAAATTTAATAAAAATCAATAAAAACAACAAAAAAGCTACAAAGAGAAGGAACATAAATATAGAAGTATGGTTTTATTAAAATCCAAATGTGTCAATATTTACATTAAATATGAATGAATTAAATAAAATATTTAAAAGACAACAATTTTCAAACAAAGCTAATAAAAATCAAAACTGCACTCAATAGTAATTACAAGGTCATATTAATATATATGGAAATGTTAAAAGTAAAAAGGTAAAAAATATTTATCATAAGAACAATAATAGGAAAAAAGCTGATAAAGCCATATTAACAAAAGAGAAATTAGACTGTAAGACAAAAAGCATTTTAATGATAATATTGGTATTTTGTAAAAATAAAGATGTTCAAGTAACCAAAATTCATATAAGCACTAATTTTTCATAATTTAAAATATAACCTCAAAAAATAAAGTAAAATTTATTAGAACTTCAAGGAGAAATACACATATTTATGTCATTAGTGGAGAGATTTCTATACCTTCTGGAGCTAGTGATATAAAAGCAGACAAAAGAATCAATAAGGAAGCCGGGCATGGTGGCTCACACCTGTAATCCCAGCACTTTGGGAGGCCGAGGCGGGTGGGTCAGGAGATCGAGACCATCCTGGCTAACACGGTGAAACCCCATCTCTACTAAAAATACAAAAAATCAGCTGGGCTTGGTGGCGGGCACCTGTAGTCTTAGCTACTTGGGAGGCTGAGGCAGGAGAATGGTGTGGACCTGGGAGGCGGAGCTTGCAGTGAGCCGAGATCACACCACTGCACTCCAGCCTGGGCAACAGAGTAAGACTCCATCTCAAAAAAAATCAATAAAGATATAGGAGAAATCTTAGTAATTAGGTTTTCTATAACAGTTCTCGATAGAAAACTATACCTATTAGCTGCAGAATACATATTCTTTTCAAGTACGCATAGAACTTTTTAAAAAATTGGCCTTGCGATAAAGTGATCACGGTGTAATAAAACTAGAAACTCCTGAATAAAAAGAAAAGCAGAGGTTCTTATACTTTAAAAAATTAAGACATCTACTTTTTAATAGCTTATTAGTGCAAGATAAAATTATGAGAAAATTAAGAAATTATTTACTTAATAAAAATGATAATATTACATATCAAAACTTGTCACATGCAGTTAAAGCTGTACTTGGAGACTTTTTAATCTACGTGCATATGTTAGAAAATAAGATAAACTGAAATTCAATGATCTATTTAAAGGATTTAAGAAAAGAACATCAAATTATAATTAAAGAAAGGAGGAAATAATAGAAGAGTAGAAAATTAATACAACAGAGTAGAATCTTAAGGAGGATCAACAAATGTAAAAGTTGATTATTCGATAAGATCACTAAAACTGTTAAATTTGGGTAAGGACGATAAAGACTGATCAAAAGTAAAGGAAATATTATTAAAAAAACTTTCTGCAAATACTGCATATTCAACAATTTTTATGAAACACATAAAATTCTAGAAAGACTCAAGGTACCAATACTGACAATAGGAAGAAATAGAAAAACAAGATAGACTTAAGCTATTAAATAAATTGAATTCATAATATAAAACCTCCAAAACAAAACCCTAGCCCTATCTGGCATCAGTAGTAAAATCTACTAAACATTTAAAATGGAAATATGACCAATATTACCCATACTCTCCCAAAGCCTAGAAAACTTTCTAACCTATCTTAAGCTGTTGATATAACCGTGGTAACAAACAGGACAAGGACATTACAAAAAAAAAAAATAGATTAATTTTGGAAACAAACATCTAATTAAAAGCCAAAAGTAGAAAATAAAAAGTTAAATACATTTTGAAATATATATATACACACACACACACACGTATATATACACATGTGTTTTTAAAGGATTATCCACCATGAACAAACTTGGTGTATTCTAGAATATAAACTGGTTTAACATTTGGAAATCAATTAATGTAATGCATTAAAAAGGAAAAAATCTATGATGATTTCAATAAACACATATAAAACAGATACTTGAAACCCATTTATAGTTAAACAATTTTAGAAAATGAAGAATATAGAACATTTTTATTTAACTTTTACTTTCAGATACACACATGCAGGTTTGTTATATGGTAAACTTGTGTGATGAGGATTTGCTGTACAGATTATTTCGTCACCCAGGTTTCAAGACTAGTACCCATTAGTTATTTTTCCTGATCCTCTGCCTTCTCCCTCTCTTCATCTCTGATAGGAGGAAAGTAGAACTTTCTAAAACCAACAAATAGTATATAAATAATACATAACTAATAGCAAAGTGTTGGGTTGAAAGTTTTTAGATCATAATAATTTATAGTTGATTACCATGCTTATTATTTCTACTCAACATTACACTGGAGGTCTTAGCCAGAACAATAAGGCAAACAATTTAAGAACTGAAAAGGAAGAAATGAAACTGTCATATTTGCATATGACACGCTTATGTACATGGAAGATGCAAACTAATCTACAAAACAATTAGACTACATGATGTAGCAAGTTTGCTAAATACAAGGTCCATATACAAATTTAATTATATTTTCACTTAAAAGCAAAAAGATATTTAGATAATAATGTAAAAGGATACCATTTATTGGAGCATCAAAATATCAACTAAGAATAAATTGTTTTTTAAAAAATATTTTAAAAAATATTTAAGACCTTTAGAAAGCTACAAAACATTAATTAGATAAAAATTTAAGAGGACTCTATGAAACAGTATAATATGTTTATGATTTGGAAGACTCGGTATTATAAAGTTATAATTTCTCTCCAAACTAACCTACATATTTAATTATATCCCAATACAAAACTCAAGAGATTTTATTATTTTCTTATATATTTATTTACTTATGTTTATTCTCGTGAAACCTGACAATCTGATTCAGAAATTTACATACGAAAGAAAAACCAGTAACAACCAAGACATCAGTAAACTTGAATGGGCATACTCAAAAGAGAGCATCAAAAGGGCCAACAAATATGTGAAAAATTTCTCATCTTCATTACTCATAAGGACATGCAAATTAAAATCCCAGTTACTACTATGTATGACTGCATCAGGGTGGCTAAAATTAAGAACAAGACTGACACCACCAAGTTTTGGCAAAAAAGTAAATTAAAGATCTCTCATACTGCCTTGGTGGGAGTGTACATTTTCACAAACCTAGAAATCAGTTTGACATTATCTACTAAAGTTGAAGATTTGCATATGCTATGACTCAGTGATTTCAATCCTCAGTATATACGTAACAGAAATGTATGTATGCATGTATCTTATTTATATATCAAAAGTAACAAACTAAACGTCCACAACAGAAGAATGGATAATTAAATTGTGATATCTTGCTATATTATAAGAATAAAGCATTGAAAATGACTTTATATAGCCACATAAAATAACAAAGATATATTCACAAACCTATCATTGAGAAACAGAAATAATGTGTGCATACTCTAAAGAAAAGCAGGAAAGTGACCATAATGTTAAGATAGTTAGTGCTTTCTTGGAAGCAAGACAGAGTACAGCGATTGGGAGGGGTCTGAGGGGTCTTCTACAGGTGCTGACAATTTTCTGTTTTTTTACCTGAATAACGATTTTTTTTCTTTTTTCAGTTTGATTGCATATATTTAATATATAGCACATAGTGTTTTGATATACTTATCCTGTGTACACTATACCTAATGTGTAGTCCTTTATTCCTCACCTCCCTCTCACCCTTTCCCCTGAGTACCCAAAGTCCGTTGTATCTTCTTATACCTTTGCATTCTCATAACTTAGCTCCCACAAATACACAATGTTGGGTTTTCCATTACTGAGTTACTTCACTTAGAATAATGGTCTCCAATTCCATCTAGCTGGGTGCAAATGCCATTATTTTGTTCCTTTTTATAACCGAGTAGTATTCCGTGGTGTGTGTGTGTATATGTATGTATCACATTTTCATTATCCACTCATTGATTGATAGGCATTTGGGCTGGTTCCATATTTTTGCAATTGTGAATTGTGCTGCTATAAACATTCGTGTTCAAGTATCTTTTCTGTATAATCACTTTTTTTCCCTCTGGTAAGATACTCAGTACTGGAATTGCTGGATCAAATGGTAGATCTACTTTTAGTTCTGTAAGGAATCTCCACATTATTTTCCATAGTGGTTGTACTAGTTTACATTTCCACCAGCAATGTAAAAGTGTTCTGCTTTCAACACATCCACACCAACATCCATTATTGCTTTTATTTTTTTAAGGCCATTCTTTCAGGAATAAAGTGGTATCACATGGTAGTTTTGATGTGCATTTCCCTGATAATTAGTGATGTTGCGCATTTTTTCATATGTTTGTTGGCCATTTGCATATCCTCTTTTGAAAACTGTCTGTTCATGTCTTTAGCTAACTTTTTGATGGGACTGTTTGTTTTTGTCTTGATGATTTGTTTGATTTCCCCTAGATTCTGGATGTTAGTCCTTTGTTGGAGGCATAATTTGCAAATATTTTCTCCCACTCTGTGGGTTGTCTGTTAACTCTGCTAATTATTTCTTTTGTTGTGCAGAAGCTTTTTAGTTTAATTAAGTCCCATCTATTTATCCTTGTTTTTGTTTCCTTTGCTTTTGGGTTCTTAGCAATAAATTCTTTGCCTAAGCCAATGTCTAGAAGGGTTTTTTCAATATTATTTTCTAGAATTTTTATGATTTAAGATCTTACATTTAGGTATTTCATTCATCTTCAGTTGATTTTTGTATAAGGTGAGAGATGAGGATCCAGTTTCATTCTTCTACATGTGGCTTGCCAATTATCCCAGCAGCATTTGTTAAACAGGGTGTACTTTCCCCACTTTATGTTTTTGTTTGCTTTGTCAAAAATCAGTTGGCTGTAAGCATTTGGGTTTATCTCTGGGTTCTCTATTTTCTTTCATTTGCTTATGTGCCTATTTTTATACCACTACCATGTTGTTTTGGTGAATATAGCTTTATACTGTAGTTTGAAGTTGGGTAATGTGATGCCTCCAGATTTGTTATTTTTGCTTAGTCTTGCTTTGGCTATGCAAGCTGTTTTTTGGCTCCATATAAACTTTAGGATTGTTTTCCTAGTTCTGTGATGCACAATGGTGGTATTTTGATGGGAACTACATTGAATTTGTAGATTGCTTTTGGCAGTATGGTCATTTTCACAATATTGATTCTACCCATCCATGAGCATGGGATGTGTTTACATTGATTTGTGTCAATATCATTGGTACCAATTCTTCTTTGAATGTCTGATAGAATTCAGCTGAATTTTTTGTTGACAATTTGTTTATTACCATTTCGATCTCACTGCTTACTATTAGTTAGTTCAGGGTTTCTATTTCTTCCTGGTTTAATCTAGGAGGGTTGTATAATTTATTCATCTCCTCTAGGTTTTCTAGTTTGTGTGCATAAAGGTGTTCATAGTGGCCTTGAATGATCTTTTGTATTTCTGTGGTATTGGTTGTAATGTTTCCTATTTTGCTTCTCATTGAGCTTATTTGGATCTTCTCTCTTCTTTTCTTAGTTATTATTGCTAACGGTCTATCGACTCTGTTTATCTTTTCAAAAGAATAATCTTTTTATTACATTAATCTTTTGTATTGTTTTTTGTTTGTTTCAATTTCCTTTAGTTATGCTCTGATCTTTTTATTTATTTTATTCTGCTGGATTTGGGTTTGGTTTGTTCTTATTTCTCTATTTCTTTGAAGTCTTAGCTTAGATTCACTACTTGTGCTCTTTCAGACTTTTTGATATAGGAATTTAGTACTATGAACTTTCCTTTTAATGCTACTTTTGCTGTATTCCACAGATTTAGAAAGGTGTATCACTATTATCATTCAATTCAAAAAACTTTTAAGTTTCCCTCTTGATTTCATTGTTGACCCAGTGATTGTTCAAGGGAAGGCTTGTTTAATTTCTATTTATTTGCATGGTTTTGAGCATTCCTTTTGGAGTTGATTTCCAATTTTATTCCACTGTGGTCTGAGAAAGTGCATGATGTAATTTCGATTTTCTTAAAATTATTGAAACAGTAGTAGACAGGATATTCTGCCATTATTGGGTAGGATGTTCTGTAAATATCTCTTAAGTCCATTTGTTCTTGGGTATAGTTTAAGTCCATTGTTTTTGTTGACTTGCTGTCTTCATAACATGTCTTGTGCTGTCAGTGGAGCACTGATGTCCCCCACTAATACTATGTTGCCATCTATCTCATTTCTTAGGTCTAGTAGTAATTGTTTTTATAAATCAGAGAGCTCCAGTGTTGGGTGCACATACGTTTAGGGTTGTGATGTTTTCTTTCTGAACTATTCCTTTTATCATAATATAATGTCTCTATTTGTCTTTTTTAATTGTTGCTGCTTTAAAGTCTGTTTTGTCTGATATAAATATAGCTACTCCTGCTTGTTTTTGGTTTTAATTTACATAAAATACATTTTTTCCACCCTTTTACCTTAAGTTTCTTATGTGCTAGGTGAGTCTCTGAAAGACAGCAGAAACTTGGTTGGTGAATTCATATCCATTGTGCCATTTTTCGTCTTTTAAGTGGAGCATTTAGGCTATGCATACTCAATCTTAGTATTCAGATGTGAGGTACTATTCTATTCATTGTACTAGTTGTTGCCTGAATACCTTTTTTTTTTTTTTAATTGTGTGATTACTTTACAGGCCCTGTAAGGTTTATACTTTAAGGAACTTCTATTTTGGTATATTTTGAGAATTTGTTTCAAGATTTTGAGCTCCTTTTAGCAGTTCTTGTAGCACTGGGTTGGTAGTGCTGAATTCTCTCAGCATTTGTTTTTCTGAAAAAGACTGTATCTTTCCTTCATTTATGAAGCTTAGTTTTGCTGGATACAAAATTCTTGACTGATAGTTGTTTTGTTTAAGGAGGCTGAAGATAGAGCCCCAATCCCTTCTAGCTTGGAGGATTCCTGCTAAGAAATCTGCTGTTAATCTGATAGGTTTTCCTTTATAGGCTACCTGATGATTTTGCCTTACAGCTCTTAAGATTCTTTCCTTTGACTTGACTTTAGATAACCTGATGATTATATGCCTAGGCAATGATCTTTTTGCCATGAATTTCCTGGATGTTCTTTGAGCTTCTTGTATTTGGATGTCTTGGTCTCTAGCAAGGCCATGAAAAATTTCCTTGATTACTCCCTCAAATATATTTTCCAAACTTGTAGATTTGTCTTCCTCGAGAATGCCAATTATTCCTTTGTTTGGTCATTTAACATAATGCCAAACTTCCTGGAGGCTTTGTTCGTTTTTGCTGTTGTTGTTGTGGTTGTTCTTTTTATTTGTCCTTGCTGGATTGGGTTAACTCAAAAGCCTCGCCTTCAAGCTCTGAAGTTCTTTCTTCTACTTGTTCAATTTTATTGCTGAGACTTTCAAATGTATTTTTCATTTCTCTAAATGTATCCCTCATTTCCAGAAGTTGTGATTTTTTTTATCTATGCTATCTATTTCACTGAAGATTTTTCCTCTGCATCATGTTTTTGGTTTCTCTAAATGGGACTTCACTTTTCTCTGGTGCCTTCTTGATTAGCTTAATAACCAACCTTCTGAATTATTTTTCTGGCAATTCAGAGATATTTTCTCCTGGTTTGGATTCATTGCTGGTGATCTTTTGGGGGTGTTAAAGAATCTCATTTTGTCATATTACAGGAATTGTTTTTCTGGTTCCTTCTTATTTTGGTAGACTATGTCAAAGGGAAGATCTGGGGCTCAAGGATTGTTAATCAGATTCTTTTGTCCCATAGGGTACTCCCTTGATGTGGTGCTCTCCCACTTCCCCTAACACTGGGGCTTTCTGAGTGTCAAACTGCAGGGATTGTTATTTCTCCTCTGAGTCTAGCCACCCAGCAGAGCTACCAGGCTTCGGGCTTGTACTGGGAGGTTTCTGCAGAGTCCTTTGTTGTGATCCATCTTCAAGTCTCTCAGTTGTGGATACCAGCACCTGCTCTGGTGGAGGTAGCAGGGGAGTGAAGTGGACTTTGCAAGGCTCCTTGGTTGTAGTTTTGTTTAGTGTGCTGGTTTTGTGTCAGTTGTGTCAGCTGCCCTCTGGCTAGGAGGTAGCACTTTCAAGATAGCACCAAATGTCAGCTTACATCAGAAGGATACAAGCTTGCACTAAGGTCACCTGGATAAGTATTTGGGTTTCTCAGGAGGTGGGCAGTGCTATCGAGCTCCCAAGAGATTATGTCTTTTGTCTTCGGCTGAGAGGGCAGGTAGAGAAAGACCATCAGGTTGGGACAGGGTTAAGCTGGGCTTGCTGTGGCTACTGTGGGGCATGGGGTCTGAGTTCAGACTCTCCTTGGGCAGGGCTTGCTGTAACTAATGTGGGGGTGGGGATGTTGTTCTCAGGCCAGTGGAGTTATGTTCCCAGTGGGATTATGGCTGCCTCTGCAGCTTCATACAGGTCACCAAGGAAGTGGGGGAAAGCCCCCAGTGACAGGCTTCACCCAGCTTCCACATAGCCTGAAAGGCCAGTGCACTCCCCCCGTGCCCCTGAAACAGCACTGGGTTTATTTCCAGGCAGTTGTTGAGCATGGCTGAGAACTTTTCCCAGGCTACCAGCCTCCCTGCTGAGAAAGCAAACAGGGTTTTCAGGTTTCAGCCTCCCTGCCTACCATGGCGTCTGTGGCTTCTATGCTGCTATCTGCGCTCCTGATTTACCCCCTCACCTAGAATCTGTCCAGGAAACTTAGTAACTTTGTTACAAAATTCAGCTGGAATTTTCCTTCTTTCTGTGTTCCTTCCCCAGTTCCACCGGCAGCCCACCCCAAAGAATTCTGTGAGACAAAGCCAGTAATGACTTCCCTGGGGGCTAAGAGTGCCCACAACGCTTCTCCTGCTGCTTCATCTACCCCTGTATTTTGCTCAGCTCTCTAAATTCATCTCAGCTCCAGCTAAGGTCAAATCCTTCTCCTGGGATCTAAACCTTCAGTTTCCCCAATGAAGATGTGTGTTCAGGGGTAGACATTCCCCGCTCACATTTTGGGCATTCAGTTTTTCAGCTGCCTCACAGAGCCTGCAGAGACAAGCTGCTTCCTTCAAAGGGTCTGTGGATTCTCTCAGGTTTCCTGATATGCCCCTGCAGTATTTCCTGGAGCAAGAGTTCACGATATGAGTCTCCACATGCTGCCCTACTCATCTGCCAGTTAGTCCTGCCTCCTATCTGCAGTTTTCTTTGCATTCTATTACTCATTTCTTAGTGTCAATGAGAGGATAAATTTGGATAGTATGATCCTACCTAGTATAAGAGTCTAATAAATATTAGGTATTATTTCATAGAGTAGTTGTTACAAATCCTTGGGTCTGTGTAATCATTTGCCGAAAATTGACCAATTCTTTAATCATGGACAAGTCATTTTTACTGTCTGGATTTTGCTGTTTTTCTTTTTATTTCACAGAGACAAGGGGAATAAATAAGGTTTACTTCTGATAAGTTCTAAGGTTTATCTAAAGGTTTAGATCCTGATATGGTTCTTGTACCTTCTTCTTTTTATACTGACTCTAGTCACAAAGAAGTGAATTTTTATTCACTTCTTTACTTTTGCATAATGTAAGCTTGCACATGGTTTAGTTACTTCAGGTATTTTCTCAGTTGTCTGTGTTACTCACATCAGTGTAATACAGACTCCACAACAAATCTGACATCTAATAGGCTCTTAATAAATTATTATTGAATTATTTTTCAAGGCTGATGTACCTAGGTAATAGAGACTATGTTATTTAATTTAGTTTTAGTGTAGTGCTATACACACACCCATATCTATATCTATCTATTCTATCTATCTATCTATCTATCTATCTATCTATCTATCTATCTATCTATAATAGTGACAATGCATTTAAAGTTTTACTTCATTTCATAGACAGAATACCTATAAATTTGATCACATAAGGGATTAGATATCATGTAATACTTTATATTTCATAATGTACTTCATTGCTAGAGGTAGAAATCACATAGACAGAATAGCAATGTATTTCAGGTTATAGAAACAGTCTCATTTTACTT
Organism: Colobus angolensis palliatus; assembly: GCF_000951035.1. Classification (NCBI taxonomy): domain Eukaryota; kingdom Metazoa; phylum Chordata; class Mammalia; order Primates; family Cercopithecidae; genus Colobus; species Colobus angolensis. The sequence goes on from NW_012119132.1 coordinate 262,149, forward strand.
AGTTGAGCCCTTTCTCTACCGTATCCTCTACTCCAGCAGTCCCCAACCTTTTTGGCACCAAGGACCAGTTTTACAGGAGACAGTTTTTCCACAGACTGGTGGGGAAGGGAGGGATGGTTTCAGGATAATTCAAGTGCATTGCATCTATTGTGCACTTTATTTCTATTATTATTACATTGTAATATATAATGAAATAATCATATGACTCACCATAATGTAGAATCAGTGGGAGCCCTGAGCTTACTTTCTTGCAACTAGAGGGTCCCATCTGGAGGTGATGGGACACAGCGACCAATCATCGGGCATTAGATTCTCATAAGGGGCATTCACCCTAGATCCCTTGCATGTGCAGTTCACAATAGGGTTCGTGCTCTTATGAGAATCTAATGCTATCACTGATCTGACAGGGGGCAGAGCTCAGGCGATAATGAGTGTGATGGGGAGTGGCTGTAAATACAGATGAAGCTTCGCTAGCTTACCTGCCACTCACCTCCTGCTGTGCGGCCTGGTTCCTAACTAGGAGTAGTTAGGAGCTAGTCCACAGACTAGCACCAGGGTTGGGGACCTCTGCTCTAATCCCCTGAAGTAAAGGGAAGATGACCACTCGAGTCCTGGCCTGAACAGGGAAGACCCAGATAGAACTGCCACACTACACAGCAACTTCTTTTCACTTGGCTTGGTCCACTGCCAACTTTATCCTCCTCCTCCTTTGAACAGTGATCCTCTAAGAAAGCAGGAATTTCCTTGATACCTCTCCCTTGCAAAATGACATTGTAAAAGAAATGTGTTTCTTAAAATATTTGTCAATCAGTACATCATGCTTTGTGCCAAGAACTATATTAGTTACTATAACACATAAATAATGAATTAAAATAACCATTTAACATCACATTACAAATATTTTATAAGATACAACTAATTTGATGATGATCTTAATATAGGCATTTTGATGTTCATAGATCCACGTTTACATGCAGAAGAACCCACAAACTGACTTTTAACTTTCATGGTGTCCTTAGTATAATAGTAGGTAGATCAAACATTAGACTTTTTGTATTGTGAAGATATGGATGCTTCTACAAGTTCCTCTTTATTAGGAGATATTCCCTGATGTTGAATTGACTGCATTAGTGACTTCTAGACCAGCTCTTTCAGATTCAAGCCTACAGAATCATACTGATAATAATATAATAAATGCACATGCATCAACCGGAACCATATTAAAAGCGCTCTCAGCAAGTGTACAGTATAATAAATTTGGCTTACAGAAAATGTGGTATTTGTTAAAATCATCTTACTTCTATGAGGCTATCTTACTCATCTGATCAACACTAAAATTTGCTCTGGGTCATATTTTGTTTGGAAGAAACAAGAAATAATCAGGTGTCAAACAATGAATAAGCAAACTAGTCATATTAACTAATGCTGATACTATTTTTGTGTCTTAAAACATACTCATATGGCTTGAACTAAAATGAGTATTGGCTAAGAAAAAGACATAACCATGCTGATATACTGACACAATTTTATCTTTGGTCATTAAGCAGGCATTGTTAGTGCAGTGGGCAATACAACAGTCATTGAAATATTTAACTAAATAAATATGTTAATGTAAGTGGTTAGCTCAACTCAGTTAATAAAGTAAGGTTTATAAGAATCTGTGCTTTAATGAGAAACATAGCACTGTGCTTTTCTAGAGTCACTGGCGAAACCAAATGCACCTTTAACTGTTACTATATCTATGTTGGTAAGGCTTTAATCATTTGATACCACCATAGTGATATGTATTTGAAGGGGTATAAAGAATTATATTGTCTCAATTAAAGATGACAAGCTAATCCTCCATATGTATACCTTTCTCCTAGGAAACAACTAATAGTCTGTATTAGTGCCTAAAAAGTAAAAAAGTTCCACAGAATAACCTGGAAGAAATTATGAAATGAATTTTTGGAGAAAATTGCATAGACTATCATTAATTGAGATAAAAGCAAATAATCCAAAATTCACTGCAGGCAAATGTGTTGGGAATATTTGTTGGTTTGGTTTTTGCCCCCATCCAGAATGTTTTCTCTCTACTTCTAGTAAATATGCCTTATTTGTCACTGATTAAAGCCAAATAGTTTCCCTTTGAACTGACTATTGAGTCTCAGGTGTAGAGACTGAACTAAGGAAAGCCAGTCACTCATTCATCCTATGACTTCAGTGATTAGCCCAGAAATCATCACATCATTCACATCAGGTTACCCATAAACAAGGAGGCTCAATTTTAGAATTTTCAGTTTGAACCTTCCCTTCCATTAAACTAAATGCTGTGATGATAGAAAGTTGAAACGTGCAAGGGATATCATTCTGAGCCTACAGATGAACCCATCTCAGAGCCAAGGAATGTCTCATGGTAGCATCATTTGAACTCTCAATCAAGCCTTACCTAAGGTCAAATCTAAGCCTAGAGTATTCATCTTATATGGTTTGACTTACAATTTTTTAACTCTACAATGATATAAAACTGATATGATTCAGTAAAAATTATACTTACAGTACCAATTCAACCATTCTGCTTTTTACATTCAGTATAGTATTTAATAAATTAGATGAGATATTCAACATTTTATCATAAAATTGGCTTTGTTTTAAACGATTTTGCCCAATTGCAGGCTAATGTAAGTATTCAGAGCACATTTAAGATTGGCTAGGCTAAGGTATGATGTTCATTAGGAGAGTTGTATTAAGTACATTTTTTATTTACAATATTTTCAACTTACAATAGGTTTATCAGGACCTCGTGGTAAGTCGAGGAGCCCCTGTATTGAGTTACATGAACCAGCAAGATCTTTTTTCTTCTTTTTTCATCTGACTATAAGTTACATTGTCTTATGCTTTCTAGTGAAACAATTCTGACCTATACTAAACAAAACAAAACAAAGATCTTTCTGTATGTGTCCTCAGCCTAACCCTAGAATTCCTCCAAGATCAGTGTAGTAGGTACCTGAAGGGAAGCCAACAGTCAGAAGAAGTGGAGTACTGAAACCTACAAATGCTAGCTAGGAAGGCAGAGTGTGCCCACACATCACAGGAAACTATAACACTCACCATCAGGATGGTTTATAAAGCAGTATAGTGGAAATAAGGACTCAGCAGCATCATCATGCTAATTAGTGAAGATCCTTTGTGCTCCAGTGATTTCAACCTCTTCCAAGGGGAAAGCTGTGTACCAGATATTTATAACATTTCTATTGGAACAACAGGAATATAGAAAAGACCTCTGCTCCTCACTATGTATTCTCCTCTAGCACTAATTATCTTTTACTTCCTACAGGCAGTTAGGTCCCCAATATGGCAAAAATCAAACTACAGAAAGCCAAACTTTCATTTTTTTTGCATCTTGGAGTAAAAGTTCAGAGCACCATGTCTGAGGAAATCATGTCAATGAGGAAAGCTTGAGTAACTCTGACCCCAAAGATCGCAGAAAACAGAGTCAGTTCATCATAAGCAAAACTCTGAAAATTCTCCCTGAACCCAGAAGTAAAAGAAAGAGATCAGTAAGACAAAGTAATGGGAGTATAAATTTATCAGTCAATAAACATAGAATAAGTATTCAACCAGGAGAACAAAGTAAATAGAAGAGAGAAGTAGAACACAGAGAAACAATGGAAGGAATATTTATCTAGCTAAAGAAAGAGGGATGTTTTCAGATTGCAAATGTATAGGGAGAAAAAAAAAATCAAGAGACCCAATTAGATATTTAAAAGGGGATAAAGACCTGCAATCATTTAAAGGGAAAAGTTTATCAAATAAAAAAATAAACAAGGTTGTACAGTAGACTTTTAAAGTATTAAATGCAAGAGGATAGTAAATGGTTTACAGAGTTTGAGTTGGGGAGAAGGTTTATCCTAAAATTCTATATAAATTTAACTTTCACTGATGAAAGAGGAAAACATTTTCACACACGCCAAGACTAACTGGTATTTAATGGTCCTCCGAGGGAAAATAATTATTCAAAAATGCAAACAAACCTATAAAACTTTTTAAAAGTTTGAGTAAGAGACAGCAAAGTATAAAAGAAGTAATAATTATAAAACTGGTAAAATTGAACACATTTCCAGAACTGATACTAACATATCTTGATATCCAGTGAAAATGAAATAAACCTAATCTTAAAAATGTGTAAAATCTTATAAAGTCATGAATAATATCAATGTAAATCTTAAGAAGTTATAAACAAAACAGAGAAGGGATACAACAGAAAGGGGAAGTAAAAATTTTGATATTCGATCTCAGGTTAGTTTACTCAATGTATAAAGGATAAGTAATCCTTTAGGTTATGAAAATAAACAAGATTAAATTATCCATAGCTTTCATATATACATATATATGTATAAACACATACATATACATGTGTTTTAATGAAAATAACACAAAAATAATATACACAAATGTCAGATCAGTAAAGACAAGAGAAAGAGAGTTTTGAAATCTATAGCAAACAATGGGGAAAATATATGTAAAAGTACAGAACCATTTAGAACAGTGAAAATAAGCAAACTAGAGAGAAGAAAATTCAAATAAAAGTGAGCTTATATACAATGTAAGATTTGTTTCAATCTAAAAATCACATCTAAAATACAAGTACCACACCAGGCATAAAATTTTATGGAAATTATCAGTTCTAGAAAAGCCAAAAGCAACCTATAAACTAGCAGCAATAGTAATATTAATAACGCTATATCTTGCTGTGAATATTACATATAAGCATGTATATACCACAGTCATATATAATACTTTCTTCACAAAGAATATGCAATATTTTCCATTGCTAGTTGCTGTATATAAAATTTATTCATATATATACCATTAATGAATACTTTTTCCAATTTTAGAAATGAAAACTGTACAGCAAAACTTTTATGAATATTCAAAATAACCTTCAAAGTAATAGCAAAAGGATAAACAAAATATGGTCACTTACAAACTGATCCCCAAACTACTCACCTATATAGCTAAGGGAACTCATTTATTGTATGTCTGCTATGTGTCAAGAATACACAGCAAAGTCAAAATCAAAACTATAGATACCAGACTATTCATAAAATAATGACCATTATACACACACACACACACACACACACAAACACACACACATAGATAGATAGATAGATCGATCGATAGATAGATAGATAGATAGATAGATAGATAGATAGATAGATATAGATCTTTGCAAAGAAGCCAAGGAAGTACAGGAAGTTCATATCTTTTGATGCTTTTGCTATGAAATGAAGGTAATTAAAATAAGTGACTAAAAATTCAACTCATTAAGCTAGATGTAAGAGTTACACTTCTTGGGAACACAGGGGAATGGGATTAATGGCAATTTATGGAGAAGTAGAGAGTTAGATATCCAAGAGGATCCTCTTTTATTGAGTAAAAGTTGTGAAGCATATTTATTTACTCAAACTAGAGACAGTACCATTAAAATCAGAAAAAAAAACACAAACTTTTCCATTTTTACTACTAACACATAAAATTATTCTGAAACCTTCCAGTATATGTCATAAAATAGAATTTGACATCTGAAATTGTATTTTAATTTTTGCATATGATCTTAGTAAATTGCTGTGAAATCAAAGATACATAATTTTAAAACTCTAAACATAAACATATAATTCAGTAAAGTGACAGCACAAATAACTACACATATTACAAACCTACTGCTTTACGTTATAACAGCTAAAATCTATAAGCATACATACGTATACACACACACATATATATTCACAGAGAGATGAGAGAGCCCAGTCAAAGCACCTAATAAAAAACCAAAACCTAGAAATAAAGTTTAAGAAATTATATTAAGAAAGTTATAAACCTCCACTTACAAACATAAAAACACTTCAATAAATGAGAGCGATATCAAGCTGTTTAGTAGAAAGACATAACATAAAGATGTCAGTTTTCCAAGATTCCATCCTCTACTTGCAAACATCTAACCAAGACTCTAAGAAGTGGCAGTTTAGTCAGATTTTTCTTCTTGTTGGATAAAATGCTTGCCTGATCCAAATGTTAAAGACAGATTCAATGTTTAACCAGTAATGTGTTAGAGATAAGGAAAGTGAACAGGATGAGCATTCCAGACAGAGGAGAAGATTTCAGCAAGGTTCAGCGAAGACCCTGGTGTCTCCTGGAAATCAGTGCAACTCAGTATTGCTGAGCACAAAGACAGACACCAGGAAGCAAGAAATGGAGCTGGTTTACTGCCAAAGAGCACTGGATGGTGACAGAGAAATGGGTTTGGAGATCCCAATGACATGGTGGTACTTAGACATCAGTGCTTATTGACTAATGGTGCTGGCCACACAACCTAAAGAGCCTGTGTAACGAAGAAAATACGGCTTGTAAGCATCACCAGGGTCTAAGAACAGTCTAAACCAATCTGTGAGTATCTACTTTGCAGGCCCAGCCTCTAAAGAGGTACCTGAATCTAGTCAGAATAGGCTTTCCTTCTACAAGCGCTGCACCTTGTGTTATTTCTACCTATTATTCTTGTAGGATTAAAACTGCCTTTTAGATTTCAGCTAAGGTATTTAATAATTTTTTTAATTCCTATATTTTTTCATATTTTACTTCTTTTTATTTTTGATCACACAGCAAAGCTTTCGGTAAATAATCCCTGAAGAATGTGACCTAAACCTTCAGTGTATGCTAAGGTCAGTCCTCGCTTTCTTTTTTCCATATAATGTACAACTCCATTTTAGGACATAAATGAAGCAAAAGCCAGCAGTTAAATGGGAATCAAGGCTGTCTGAACATCTCTTCTGATGTTCCAGGAACTTTAGGACTTACTTTCTTTTGAAGAAAAAATACATCCTTTTAGAAAAGACTATTCAATTGTTGCAATAAAAAAAAAAATGCATACCTTTAATAATCCCTTCTTATCCTGTTCAGACTTGAGTTTTGCTTCTAAATTTCTCTGTGACCCAGAGTACCTTCATTTTATTATATTTATATCTGAAACACAATTAAATGAGCTGATTATAGCAATAACTAATACAAATTTAGATCACTAGTTAAAAGATGATATCTGAAATCCTTTGTCGTTATAAAAATATAAAACTTTATCCAAATATAGCTCATTCTTTGAGAAAAGATAGCTGGTATGAATTGAAAAACACACTGAGTCAGGCACTATGCTAGGCACTTTAATCCTCAAAACAGAAGTGCAAAGCCTTGCTTTGAACCTCCCTTTTACAGATCAGAAAATAAAAGCTATGGGAAGTTAAATAGCTACTAAGTGATGGATCTGTAACTCAAATCCAGAGTTGTCTGAGTACACAATCCTTGTGGCTTCTATTCCGATACTCTCATTCAAATCCTAACTTCTTGATGCCTTCTTTGACTATGCTGGCCTCTATCAATCTCTTTTATCTGAAATCCTACAAGCTTACAGTTTATGTAGTTCAATTCACTGGAGTATGTATTCTTCTCTCATGGCCTAATTGTCTCATTTCAATCACGCAGGCTGAATGCCTACAGACATTAGACTAGGTACAAGTGATTGTCATTCAGGAAGGGCACAGACTGGTGCAGTGTTGCTAATTCTGGTCTGCAGAGCACTTGCATGAGAATCAACCAACAATCTACATTTTGAACAGGATGATTTTGTTGCATCTAAATCTAAAAATCACTGGCCTAGTTAGTTAAGCCTATCTCCTCCATCCAGATAGAAATTCTTTATAAGGCAGACACGGTATCACAATTTCTTGGGTTTGCATTATAGCAAAGGCAATTCTAGACATGAAATAGATATTTAGTATTGATCATGAGCAAACTGCCAGACACTGTTCTCAATATCTCAGTCATAGGAAATGTAGTTTCTCGATGCAGCTACTTTTTAACTTTATTGCTTCACATGACTAGCAAGGTAATTCGTACTCAGTTTAGTTCAAAAAATATTTAGCCATCTACTCTGGCCTTGGCAGCACTGCAGAAGACTTCTTGGATGTAATGCCCAAGCTAACTCTTGCAGAATGAATTTAAAAAGCCGAGCACATAAAAGTAAAATAATTTTCCAGGTAGGGCAATTAATATGATAGGTATGGTGTCAGATAATACATAATGAAGAGCTGTAAGAAATTCATAAGTAGTAGAAGGTGAACTATAAGGCACTTTTGGAGGAGGCAGAGCTTGTGCATAAGTCTGGAGAGAGTTTTAGAGGGTATAACCGTGACATGTAACTGTTTATGTGACTACAGTTTCCCTTTTCTGTGTCTTCTTTCCCCTCAGAGAAAATTCTTCTCTGCCTGCATTAGTCACTGTAGGCTGCCATAACAAACAATGACATTTAAGTCCTGCAACATGTGAAAAGTTTACTTCTTGCTCACATCACAGTTCTGAGTGGGTTGATGTGGAGGAGGAAAAGGTAGATGGATTGTGTTCCACAGAACCATCAAGGTACTCTGGTTTCTTCCATCTTGTGGCTCCTTATCCCTCTAGATTCCCAGAGTCTTTTCCATTAAGCTTGCAGAAAAAGCAGTAGAGTCATAATTATTGCAGAAGAATGTTATGGGCCTGACCAGTTCTGTTCACATTCCTTTGGGTCATAATTCAGTCACATGGCCAAACCTACTACCAGACAGGACAGAAAATATAATCTTAGTATCCAGTGAAAAGGGAAAAACATAGGTTTTGATGAGCTTGATAGCCACTTTACATATATTGAAGTCCTTCATAATCCTTGCTCAGACACAAAGGTTGCCCTTAGAAGAGCATCTTATATATTCATGGATAGTGAAAGATAAATGACACCCAAAAAAGTCTTGTGGAATTCTGCTTTCTGGACTGACAGCTAGAGAATGGAGGTTATCATTCCCATTCTCCCTGCAAGAAAAAAGCTGAACAAACACAAAATTCATAATTCTTCTTAGATCCATCAAAGAATTTAAGTCACAGGGCAAGCCCCCTTCCTGAAAATTGGAGAGCCAAGTGAATACAGAGACTCATAGCTTATTGAAGCAGAAGCCAAGAGCATTAGCCCACTGCTGGAGCCAATCCTGACAGGAAAACTAAAAGTGTGGTTAACAAACTGCTGGAAGCTCAGTATAGATGAGCTTGAGTGTTAAGAATTCTGGAGTCTCATTCTTAGGGAGGCCAACACATTTTCATGAGTGTTACCTTCATGAGTTTCCCATCAGTTTCTCAGGTGAAGATCAGAGAAAACCCTCCTCATATTTCCTATCAAAGGAGGGGAAAATTTACTATTTTGAAGTACCACGAGAGCATTCCATTCTCCTTTAAAAAAAACCTGCCCTCAGAGATAAAGACCATCCTGGCCAACATGGTGAAACCCTGTCTCTACTTAAAAAAATACAAAAATTAGCTGGATGTGGTGGTGCATGCCTGTAGTCCCAGCTACTCAGGAAGCTGAAGCAGGAGAATCACTTGGACCCAGGAGGCGGAGGTTGCAGTGAGCCAAGATCAAGATCATGCCACTGCATTCCAGCCTGGCGACAGAGCGAGAACCCTGTCTCAAAAAAAAGACTGTCCTTAAGGGCACTATTTTACTAGAGCCTAAACAACTTATACTGAGTGAAACTGAATGGGTGGAAGGCAGATACCCAACTCCAGGGCCATCTAGCCTCCCAATCACCTGTTTATCTCCATTCCTGATTTGGCATGTCTTGACTATCAACAAAAATTTAAGAAATATGCTAAAAGGCAAAAAAATATTCAGAAGAGACAGAACAAGCATCGGGCCCAAACTCTGATAAGACATTATCAGACAGGAAATTTAAGACAATTATGATTAATATACTAAAGGGTCATAATGGAAGAAAGGAAACAACATGCAAAAACAGAGAGGAGTATAAAGATGGAAATCCTAGTAAACTTGCATTATAAAGATATTTCAAACATCTATAGCCTTAAAATCAAGAAATGGGTCACTAATTACGGCACCTTATGCACTGAAATTGTGTTTGAATAATTTTTTTGTATTTATTGATATCCAGAACCACCTACTTTGCCTACTCTTGGGGTAATTTCACACAGAAGAGCACCACATACTTCCCAGAGAAGGATGTCATCTATTTTTACCTGCTAATAGTAATGACAAAGCAAAAAATATGTTATAATATAAAATCATCATTCCTAGATGCATTAGGGAAATGAAGCATTTGATCTTGGGAACTGAGGTGCAAGTGATCATGGCTAAGCTAATGGCTCAGATTTGAGTCTTATATGGGCAACAACCTTATCTGTTTTGATCACAACTGAAAGTCCTAGAAAACTTTATACAGTACTTTTTGTTTTATCCACTGTTTCATATTTTGTGCCCATCATCTCTTTAGGTTATTCTACAAGCCACCCCAAAATGCTTTAGTTTTCACATGACACAAACAGAATCTTTTGGTTATATATTAATTTTGACTCAAACAAGGAATTACCTATTTCTCATGTCCTGATCCAGTGAGCATAGAGTCCCCATTGTGTCCAAAGCACCAGAGAGGAATACCAGCAACAAGAAAAAAAGCCTTGGCCCTCTATTCAAGGAGATCATAGTCTAGAAAAGTCTTGTCAATCTCTGCTGAGAAATCATTCAAAAGATCCTATCATACAAGCTTTAAACTGATGATAATGAAAAACTAGAGTTAATATGAGAAAAAACAGTCACCCTTGAGCCACTATCACATTTTGTGGTAAGTTGTGTACTACACAGTGATCAAATTCCAAAGAAATTGGAGGATATGGGAAAAAAACAGGGGACTCATAAATACACATCTTTAGAAGTCTAACTACCCAGAAATTATCTAACAATGTTTCTTTCTTTAAATGCAATCTTTAACCCTCAACTGTTAAATGACACTTCTCAAAGAAAGCCCCCAATTGATAAAAATTTTTCTTGAATATAATTAGGGACTTCCAAGTGTTTGCCATATGTGAATGTCCAAGGCCATGTGTCACACTCAGAAGCAAGAATATTGCTATATTCATTTAAAATAGGTTTTCTTTTTTTGTTGTTTTTTTTTTTTTTGCGCTATGCCAGCTATGTGTGATTAACCATATAAAACAAATTGCTGTCAGTTTTGCTCAATGCAATTTTGTATTTTTTACATTTAGCTGTAATTCCTCATCCAATTGATAATAACACTTATTGAGTGAAAACATTATGCCTGGCACTCTTCTAAGCATTTTACATAAATTTATCTCATTCAATCTTTATGATGAATCTGTGAGGTAGGATTTATTAGTGAGATTACGAAAATGGGAAAATGGCAGACAGGAGACAAGATTGACATGCAGCTCCCACTTGGACAAACAGCATGAGGTATGGAGACTCACATCATGAATTTTGCTCCAATAACAACTGTAGAAACATATCAAGTAAACTGAAAGGATTCACAGACGCTTTGAAAGAAGTGGCTTGCCGCTGCAAACTCCATGAGACAGCTGAAAAACTGAGTTCTCCAAGCCCGAGAAGGGGGGAAGTCTGCCTCCAAACACGTATCACCACTGGGAACCTGAAATTCCAGAACATGGGAGAAGGATTTAACCTTACCCAGAGCTGAAGCAGATTTAGGGAGCTGAGTGAAACATAAAACTAGGAGAAACAGTGGAAAGATCCCTGTAGGCACTTCCAGTCCCCAGCTCGGGCCCCGGCAAGTCATCCCTGGCTTTATCTCACAGAGGTCCTGGGGGAAGGCAGCCAGCAGAATTGGGGAGGGGCCACAGGGTGAAGGAAGCTTCTACCTGAATTTTGCAATGATTTTGACTGAACAAGAATTTTCCTGAGCAGAATCTGGGCAAGGGGGACAGGAAGTGCAGATATGAACACAGAAGCCACAGCTGATGAGCTGATGGTGTGGACAGGCAGGGAGGAGCAAGGCCTGAGAGCCCTGCTTGCTTTCCCAGTGGGGAGGTGTGTAGTCTGGGGAAAGATGTGAGCCCTGCACACTGGCTGCCTGGATATATACTCAGTACTGTTGGTGGGGCACAGTGGGAGTGAGACTGGCCTTGCAGGCTGTGCGGGAGCTGGGTGAGTTCTGTCACTGCTGGCTTTTCCCCACTTCTCTGGCAACCTGTATGATGCAGAAGAGGGAGCCATGATCCCCCTCAGTGGCCTGAGAACCACCCCCACAGCCCCTACACTGGTCACAGCATGCCCCACCCAAGGAAAGTCTGAGCTCAGACCCTCCTAACACTGCCCCCACCTGATAGTTTCTCTCTACCTAACCTGTTAGCTGAAGACAAAAAGACATGAACTCTTGGGAGCTCTAGGATCCTGCCCATAGCATGAGAAGCCTGAATACTTTTCCAGGCCAATGTAGGGCAAGATTATATCCCCATTCTACAACCACACCTGGTGCTGTCTTGAGAGAAACACCTTCTGGCTGAAGGCCAACCAACTCAAGTGGTTACAGCAACTCATAACAGAACCACCTGGATCTAAAGAAGGAGAAAAAATAGCTAATTCCATCTCCTGCAACATCCTGACTAACTAGAGATTCTGAGTCTGTCCACATGACTTCTTCACTGCTAACATAACTAGCATTCAAGAAAACCAGCACACTAAACAAAACTACAACCAAGGACCCCACAGAGTCCACTTTACTCCCCTGCCATCTCCACTAGAGACATGCTGGTATCCACAGCTGGGAGATCTGAAGATGTATCACATCACAGCACTCTTTGCAGACATTCTCCAGCACCAGCCCTGAGTCTGGTAGCCATACTGGCTGGCACTGGCTGGCTAGCCCCAGAAGAGCAATAACAATCACTGCAGGCTGGCTCTCAGGAAGCTGCATTCTTAGGGGAAGGGGGAGAGCACTACATCAAGGGATCACCCTGTGGGACAAAAGAATCTGAACAGCAGCCCTTGAGTTCCAGATCTTTCCACTGAAACAATCTACCCCAAAGACAAGGAACCAGAAAAGTAATATCCCTAATAAATCCTACCTCATAGATTCATCATAAAGATTGCATGAGATAAATATATGTAAAATGCTCAGAAGAGTGCCAGGCATAATGTTTTCACTCAGTAAGTGTTATCATTTCAATTAGATGAGGAATTTTAGCTAAATGCCATAAATACAAAATTGCATTGAGCAAAACTGACAGCAATTTGTTTTATATGGTTAATCACACATAGCTGGCATAGCGCAAAAAAAAAAAAAAAACAACAAAAAAAGAAAACCTATTTTAAATGAATATAGCAATATTCTTGCTTCTGAGTGTGACACATGGCCTTGGACATTCACATATGGCAAACACTTGGAAGTCCCTAATCATATTCAAGAAGAATTTTTATCAATTGGGGGCTTTCTTTTAGAAGTGTCATTTAACAGTTGAGGGTTAAAGATTGCATTTAAAGAAAGAAACACTGTTAGATAATTTCTGGGCAGTTAGACTTCTAAAGATGTGTATTTATGAGTCCCCTACTTTTTTTCTCATATCCTCTAATTTCTTTGGAGTTTGGTGACTGTGTAGTACACAACTTACCACAGATGTGATAGTGGCTCAAAAGTGATTGTTTTTTCTCATATTAAATCACAGAGTTTTGAGGAGCAATCATTAGGCATCCAGTTTTCCATCCTGTTTGACTCCGCTGACTTATTTTTTTCATAATCTTAAAAAAGTCTTTAAATGGTGCCCATTTATCTTCAGTTAGTAATGTAGAAAAGACTACCTTGACATGGTTAAATTTCCATGACCTTCTCTTCTTTAGGGATACACTAAATGGCTGGTATCATTGCTTAAAAAAAGTATCTTGAATTTGATGGAGTTTATATTGAGAAATAAAGTTTATATTTTTATTTTGGTCTTTTAATTCCATTTTTCCACAAATTTCTGAAATTCCCTTATCTTTTTCTGAATCTCTATCTCCTTTGGTTTTATTTCTGAAAAATTCATTAGACCAATAATCCCAAGAATGTTGACACCTATAGCTAAAACTATTGACAGAATTAACAAATATGTGGATTATCAATTTCTCTGTCTTTTTATCAACTGGGAAACATCAGTTTTTTTAATTCTCTGTAAATTAAAAAAAAATTGTACTTACATAGGTAACATATGTATGGAAAAATACAAATAAAAGATATAGATAAAATATCCATTATCTTCACAGCCAGAAATAGTCTCATGGGTGTAACAAAATGCATATTACTTTCTATCATAAGTGATCATTCAACATAATAAATATCTTTCCATGTAAAACACAAAACAAAACATCTTCCCAGGTAAAAAAAAAAAAAAATTCATGACTGTATAATAACTTTTTTCTTGGATGTCATAATTTGTTAAATATTTGTGGGACATTTAATTTCAAATGTATGCTACAATATACAGGTATAAAATAGAAATTCTTGTCTATATGTTTTATATACACATTTAGACTAAATTCAAATAGCAGAATGAGTAAGTGAAAAATTATGGAACTCTTGACGTCTTTTGATAAATACTGCTAAATTGTCTTTCAAAAATGGTGCAGCAATATATGATATCTTATTTTCCCCATAACTTGCCAATCTCATAAAATAAAGTAGTGTTTCATAATTATGTAACATATTATTTTGATTAGTCATAATTTTCAATAAATTCCCCTCATTTAATGAGGGCAATTTTTATTATATATAGAAGATGGGTTCCAAAGATCTGAACTTTTAATAATTCCCTCATTTATTTCCTATGCATACTGAAGTACAGAAATTCTTCTTCAGGGAGTCTTTAGGGTTTAGCCCTACTGTAGATTTTTATTTTGCATTTTTATATCAAATTCTCCCTTTACCAACCTATCAGTGACTTTCAATGTAAACCTTTACATTAGTAATTACATATAAGTGTCTGATTTCACATTTGTATTTAGAACATCCAAAATAATTACTTCCCAAACAACATTTGTTTTTGTTGCTATTGCTTATCATCCACTTCAGTTGTGTTTCCTGTTATATTCCCAGGAATAGATGACATCCTGCCAGCAACTATATATAAAGGCTTGAAATTAAGCAAACCATGTAAAATCTGTATGGGTTAGTAAAAAGGAATTTGAAGTGTGCCCTATTTTAAATAGTACATTTAGTTAATGGCCTGAATTATACCAAAAAAGTATGGGGAATGACATAGACTGATATCCTAAAAATATATTACATATGAAATGAATCTGGGGCTCTACACAAGTTAGGGTAATTGCTTTTCTGACAATTTCTTGTTCTCTAGAAGTACATTTTAAAAGTACAGTTTCTGAATAACTGAAGTCAGCATCAGAGGTCAGCACACAAAAAGAAATGAGAATCAGCAAAAGTGTAAGTCTACACTGCTAAGTCAGGTGCAGGTGGCAGGACATGATCCACTATGGAACTTATAGCGACCAGAGGAAAATTTAATCATAACCTGTGTTGGTCTGTCTGCTGCTGCTATAACATGATACCACAGTTTGGATAATTTATTAAAGAAAAAAAAGAAATGTATTTGGTTCGTGATTCTGTAATCTGTGAAATACAGGAAAATGTTGCCAGCATTTGGTGAGGGTGATTCCATGGCAAGGGAGGAAGTGAGTATGCAAGACAGAGGTATCAGGATCTGGACTTGCTTTGTAACAACCCACTCTTACGGTATTTAACCCACTCCTGCAATAATTTAGCACTGTATAAATATCCCAAGAGCTGATTAAAGAGAGGGGTAAACTTCAATGTTTAAGACAGAGAAAGGTATTTTGACACTGTAACCTGTGAGAAATGTAATGAGGGCTTTCATTTGACACACGTCCATGGGGAGTAAACAGTATTAGAATCAAAGAGCTCTTGTTGCTCTTTGTGAAGTGAGTTAGTCATTTCAAGCCCATTCCTCATGGACAGATGTCCAGACAACTGTTCCTGTGGTTACTGTTAACAAACAGGTTTTTGGAAAGTGAGTGAAATCTATATGCAATTCATAGTTATTGCGTTAGTACATACATGCACAGTATCATGAGAATAAACCTAATAATGCAGATTAGCATCTTGAGATTATAGCAGATGATCCTTGGTCTCAGTGTATTCAGAACAATGGAAAGAACTACAGAAATTTAAAGTTATTGGGGAACCAACGAAAGCTTTGCATCGATTCACATTTTCCCTTACCAATGTGTTTTAGATCTCTAAAGAAGGGCATACATTTTCAAGGAAAAAAAAATAAAAATAGATTTCTTTGACAATGCGTTCCACAATTTTTAAAATTGGGTTAAGAAAATATTGTTTATCTTAATATTATTTATCTCTATAGTGTAGATTTCCCCCTTTTTTCTGCTTGTTATAATCAATTATAAATATATGTGTCCTATTATTAAATAACCTTTTTTCCCCAAAATTCTACTTCAGATATTTTTCCAGTTATAATTTATAATTAGTCAGATTTATAAACAAAGTTCAGTTGATTGCAACGCTATGCCAAAAAATAATCAACCACTTGCTTTAGTGTTATTTTTGCTTTAGGCTACTGTGCTATTAAGATAATTAATATGTATATCCAAATAAGCGTATAGACATGATTTGTTTTACGGGAATTAGTGATTAGATTTATAGGCTTTAAATATTGATGACAAAATTATTTAGAACATTTATCTTAATTGGTGGTGCTGGTTGAAAGGTATATGGAAACCTTCCATATTATTTTTGCCAGTTTTCTGTAAGCCTAAAATTATTTCAAATACAAAATTTAATTTTAAAGTAATGTGGGCATCTATCTTAATAATTACCTTTAGATTTGTTGAATATTTAATATGTAAATAATTTTGCAGCTGATAATCATTATTTTAAAGAGGCAGTGATGATTGATAAAAGTTATGACGGTGACGATGACGAATAATGAGATGAGATGTGTGTCTAGCACTAAGCAATACTTTTTTAATGCACAATCTCATTTATATACTTTATACTCTTTCTTGTTTATAACAACTGTCTCATTGAAGGATACCAGGAAGTTGATGGCAGACTTGGATCCTTTAGTAATCAATAAAATATTTCAATGCAAATCTAAATATTTATAAAATTTTGAGAAATTTAATGCATTCTTCTATTAAGGTAAACTATTGTTGGATAAATGTGAATGCCTAATTTGGCTTAATTAATAAAGTACTAGTTAAAGAAATGTGTCTATCCTGCATATTAAAATTATGTGAAGGGTAGCAAGCATTTATTATTCTGCAATGGGTGAAAAAAATCACACACTGAATGATGAAAGTTAAAAAATGTCATAAACTGTAGAGTGATTTCAGTTACCACTGAATAACGCCATTTTTATTAAGGGGGGGATTATAAATATACAGAGACATGAGTCTGTAGTGTTGGGTGGAATTAGGCTGTTTAAAACAGAGTAATATAAATAAGCTTTAGTACTGCTGCTGCCTGCTTGATTTCAAGCATAAAAACACTTTCTAAACCAGTGACTTTCAAACGTATCCTACCCTCAGAACTCTTCCTTCAAAAGGAAGATTTGGAGTGTCTGTGGTTGATCCAGCATAATACTAAGATTTGGAGTGGAGGTCTGGAGTGTCTCTGGTTGATTCAGCATAATTCTAAGATTTGGAGTGAAGGTCTGGAGTGACCCTTTTTGATCTAGCATACTATTCTAGAGCTGTGTCTCTACTCTCCTCTCTTCTCTCAGGAGTACTTGAGTGACAGCATAGCTTAGGTACAGTTTGGTTGCCACTACTTAAACAGTTGAGATGTAAAATTCCATTTTATACTTGGACAAGAAAAGACAACAAAGATGAGTTCATGTGTGTTTTCTAAGGTGGAGTGTTAGTGATTTTCTCTTGATATCAGTGAAGAATCTATCAGTTGCGAAAAACATAAAGTTCAACTAAAAGTAATTTAAGCAAATAGAGAGTGTATTTTCTCATGTAGCTAAGAGGTCTCAGTATACAGCTAGCTCTAAAAGCTGAGGCAGACATTGTAATTGCATCCCTAGCACTTGATTATCTCCATCTCTCTGCTCTGCCTTTGGTTGTGCATCTCCATCCTCAGGTGCCAAGGGATCTCCCACCCATCCACTTTGGTCACAAAGATTACTACACCTTTTCCAAAGCCAATGTTTTCTCAGCTTCAGGTCTATGCATAATAACAAAAGTATCATCCTAAAGATTTCTGTTAGAAGATTTGTTCAGTCTTATGGTACCTATTTAAGTCAGAAACTCAACTGATTGACTGATGTATTGATTGACTTACATGCGGGTCACAGGCTTTATTTCTGACTCAGAGAAAAGCCTTTCATTCAGCAAGGGAGCTGAGTGTGAGGGTAAGTGTGGTCCCCAAGGCTAACCTAAAGTTAACAGAAAAGTAGAGGAATATGAGAAGCCAAAAAATAACATGTGCTCACTATGTCTCCTAAAAATGACACAGTTTACTGATTAGCTAATTTTATTATAAAAGTGTTCTGAGTTTCTACTATGCTAGTTCTTTGTCAATTGAAAAACTGCATAAGGGAGTTTCTACATGCTGCCTACATCTTCGCAGAGCAAACTGTATGATACAACCACATAAAATATCTATAAATTACCCTGTATGTGTGTGTATAGTCAATGATTCACTATGTGGGTTTTTAATAGAATATATGCCTTCCCTAAATATTTGAAGCAAAAGAAAAAATCCTCAATATCAACCCCTACTTCCATATATTCCAGTGTTATAGACAGAACGCAGCAAATGACTTTGGATTTTTCAAAACACCCCCTGTGGTCTGTTAATCAGGCTCAGTAAGAAATAAAGGAAGAAAAAGTTGTACATTCCATGTATTGAGCATTAGATTAGGAGTAAATTCTAACCAAGTACCTGCTGCCAGCTGAGCTGAAAGAAACCTCTGGGAAATTACATCAACTTCTTTCTTGCTCAATATTCAAATGTAAAAAGTGCATGGTGATAAATAACTTTTGTGTAAATAAAAACATAAATCATAAGATGTAAAGGCACTGAACAATTATATTCTAAGGAAAATAAATTACACCTGCTTATAAATCAAGGTAATATGAAACATAGATTATATGATAGATTGATAGAAAATTAAATGTGAACTTCAATTATGCTATATTAAAAGTCAGTACTATTTTAAAAACAAATGAATATGTAACAGTTCTCTTCAGAATGCCATCTAACATCGTTATTAGACTCAATTTGACTGTGTGCAAAAAATTAACAGGAAGGGAATGTATTAAAAAGTATAATAATAAAAGCAATGAAATAATTGTCATAAGATTTACACACTTTAGCATGCAAAATTTTTTAAAGTTTAGGTCACAGTATACCTAGAAATAATAGAGGAAAAACATAGAATTATATGATTTTATAAGCAATAAACAAGCCTAAATGGGAATCCCTCTTAGGTTTATTTTTGTATAAAATCATTTACAAATAGACATGCAAAATGATGAAATGATTAGACATCAAAAAATGTCTATTTGCAAAGGATTTTATAGACTCTTCTTAGTGGGAGCAAAATGCTTAAACAGGAATCCTTCAAACAGTCTATGAAAAATAAATTGGAATAGCAATGAAAGAAATCATAGAAAATAACAAAAAAGAACAAGGATGCATATATAAATAGGAGATCCTGTTGAGTTTTCGCTTGCCAAATAGGCTGGAACAGGGTATAAAATGTGATGCATTACCATGGCTTGCTGCCAACTCACAGGGTGCCTAGAGGAGAGAGGCATTGTTGCACTGATAGAGACATGCCATGCTCAGGTAATATATAAAATGAGAACAAACATTTGGTACAGAGCACTGGAGACAGAATAACCTTCTTAGGTTGGTGCAACAAAATACATATTTTTGAGATTTTGAAATATGATATCTGAACTTTGCATAGTTACAGTATTATTGACAGTTCTCTACAGATGGCACAGCACGTCCAACTTGGTAGGGCGTGGATATAGATTCTTCCAAGCATTGGTTGCATAAAGGGATGATCTATACATGTCCTCACCTACCCTCTGCATACTTAATGGCATCCTCCAATCTGTTGACTGCTAGGACAAAGGCCTTAGTATCCACACACACTTATCCTTGATCCCCACTTTGGTCTATCACACAATCCATGGTCTCACAGCTTCTGATCTCTCTTCTTCCAACCTCTTTCTTTTCCCACTTTTGGCTCTACATAGTCATAGACATAACTCTCAGAATTTTACCCTTCCTATCCCCAGGAACCTCTGTCTTGGCAGACATCCCAGATGAGGCATGGACATCTTGAGCCTCTGCTATGAGGAAACTGGCATCTCAACCTTCATCTGTTTGGTCGAAAAACACTGCAGCACAGAGTGGACAAAGATTAGCAGACAGGACCAAAAAACCCAATTCTTCAAACAGGGATGCCAATTCTTCAGTACCATCTAAGAACTTCTCCAATTTTCCAGGAGGAGGTAGGGAAAGGGAATTAACTAAGTGTCCTATTACACTGACTAGGGATAGGAAAGGACGGTGGGAAGAAAGAACCCAGGGCTAACGAGTAGTGTCTTGTGGAGTGGCAGCGCTTAGAAAGGATACAGAAATTTTTCACTCAAGGCAGATAGGACTGTCAAAACCAAAACAGTGGGTAGGACAAGGAGCTTCTAGGAAACTGAAATCCAAAAAGCTGAGCCACAAGTCCAGAAGGTTGGACAATAAAAGAAGCTAATACAACCTAAACATAACTCAAGTTGCCTGGTGGCATTATTCTTACATACGGTTACATTCATTCATAGAAACATAGACCAGTAGCTAAAAGTAATTAACAAGGCAACTGGGTTTTTACCTACTATCTGTAAAGAGACAGTTAAAGGATATCCAGTTCATACTTAATAGCGACACTTTTCAAAATTGCCTTTACTCTCTCCCTAAATTATTTTTTCATCTCTCTAGTAGTCCGAAAGACTTTATTCAAGCCTAATCCTAACTATATCATCTCCTGCCTCTTCACCCAGCAAGGGTTTTCTGTTTTTTACCTCTTGCCTTTATGAATTTTTTATTTTGCCACCTGACAGCCTTTTCTATTTCTATTCCTTTAGTTTCAGCTTTGTTTACTATACATACTCTTGACAAACAGTAGCTCTCCTAGAAAAGTAAGCAATATTATTGTTATTATTAGTGTTGTTAATCTCCTTCCCACTATATTTCCTCTGCCTCTCTCAATTTATTCTATTCTATGTCATAAAAACACCCAGACTAGGCTTGAATAGGCAATACTCCTTTAGAGCACATTGGAGGGTCAGAAGCTAAGTATGCAGACCAAATTATTTTAGGTGCTAGTGATAGGGAGAGAAGAGGTTCCTCCACTTAATCTGCCATTCTGCTATTATAAAAAGTTCATGGAGTCTAAAACTTAGTACCAGGGGAATAATCATAAGCTAAAGAAGAAAATAAACACATAAGGAAGCGCCCACCGAGAATGGCTGATAGTTCAGATAATTTATTTTAAGAGCCAATTTGTGTTTGAGGAAGGGAGGCAATCCATTCCAAAGGATCAGAAAGAGAGACTAGATTTACCACCTGAACAACCTTGCAAAGCAACATATCCCAAAGCAAATTTCCCAAACCACCAACACTATGAAACATTATGAGGGAAAGGGGTTTCATGGTCAATTTTGAGAACATTATGTTCCTTTCTCAAGGCATAATTGCATTTTGAATGCTCTTAGAATATACCGAAATAAGAAAGTCTGCTTAATTTTGTTTATTTGAATGCTTCTCAAGCTCATTGGGTCAAGATCCTATTTTCTCATATTGTATTTTTCTGTCAAACACACTGAATTGGGTTGATTTTCTAATGGTAAATAAGTGAATATGCACAGAGATACCTGACTCACTTGAACAACATATGCTGACATCTTAGCTCACTGATAAGCTGTGTTGTAGCTTCCAAAAAATATTCATTCATTGCTACATTTCACCCTCACTTGCTATCAAGTGATTTAATTACTGAAAACTAAATTGCAATTCTCTCCTTT
The DNA here is from genome assembly GCF_000951035.1 of Colobus angolensis palliatus. Taxonomy (NCBI): domain Eukaryota; kingdom Metazoa; phylum Chordata; class Mammalia; order Primates; family Cercopithecidae; genus Colobus; species Colobus angolensis. The sequence goes on from NW_012119132.1 coordinate 284,092, forward strand.
TAATGTAGAGCTGCTTCTAGTTAGACCTTTAATGACTCTCCAAACAATAATATTTGGCAAAGAGAAATGTTGTCAGTCAAGCAGAACCATAACCATCTGTGTTTGTTTAGAATAAACTTCCCTTTTAATTAAATATATAGATGTACCAGGAAAACTCCATGTCACTGGAAATTCCACTGAAAGAATGTCAGATATTCCAGAAACAGTGCATGCTATCTGAGAAACTCAAAGTTTCTCTCTCATCATTAGAAGGTTTTTTTTTTTCTGTAGTTGTTATTTTCAAAATGCATGTGACTTAACACTGCACCTTCAGATTTCAGAATAGTTTAAGCTGTTTCTTACTGTCAAGGGCATCAGAAAATACATTTTAAATGTGTGGGAGTAGGGTTATGAAAGACTTACTAACAAGTAGAGTGTCAAAGTTTGTATGTTATGTCAAATTCTGTCACTTAAGTCTGTCTTGAAAAAAAAAAAAACTTTGCCTCTTTTTATAACACGATTCTGATAAAACAATGGCAATGTACTCTCAATTGTTCACTACTCTAAAAATAGGTCATTAGCATGAATATTAGACATGATTAAACACTGCAGCATAATTATTTTGTCCTAGGCCACATAATATCCATGTGTCTTTTCTTTTGAAATAATTCCAACCCCCTTTTTAAAAAATTCACTGAAATTTATAGAGCTGAAATATTGAGACAGTTAAAACATGTAGAAATATATTTCTGCACATATATGCAAATACTTCTTTAAAATATTCTGACTTATCAAAGTGATCTGATTTTTTGTCAGGGGTACAGTTATCCTTACATTGTATTAGCCTTTACATATACTAAAATTTATGAAACAACAATTTATAATTAATTCTAAAGAAAGAAGAAATACTCTGGTTTAGAAATATTCACTACATCCTTCATAACTCTCTTCTCAATATTATTGAATGGTTAAAATATCTTAAGGTTATAGTAATTTAAATAGCATCAAATGAGTAGAATCTCATAGATTCGAAAGTAACATATCATTGATAATTGTTTGGGTTAGATGTCTGGGCAATTCTACTCTATTTCATTGCAAGTAAATATCACAACTATAACCACAAACAATATCAATGTGATTCTTATTGTACATATATATTTATTGATTTGTATAATACGCATGACCAATAGAAAAAACTTTTCTGAATATCATATAGATTTCCACTATATTTCCATTTTTCTTCACTACACGACACTTTATTATAAAAGTAAACTAAATTGGAAAGAAAATCTTAGAGTCGGAGTATAATTTGTAATTTTTTTCCTGCTTTCATTGAGAAAAATACAGATGTCAAATATTTGTTATATGAATTAACATTCATTTGATTTTATTGGGTATTCTCTGTAAAATGGGATGGGAATCTTGACTCTATGGTTCAGGCAGATCACCATAATGACCAGTTTTAATGAGAATATTTCTTTTTCTTTCCTAGGGCACATCATTGTCATGGTCTTTTGAGTGAATTTCCTGAATTTTCACCTGTGAAAATTTAATGATTCCAAAATAATCATTAAACACATAGGTAGAGGAGGAAGAATATAGCTTCAAAAAGAAATTCTTCCTGGCCTTAGTGCTTATGTTCACCTTTCTGAAATATTTCAGAGAAAAACAGGTCAGACAGACCCCTGTAGGAGCATCAGTGGCCACATCTATATAGCAATTGAGCACTACTATCTGCCAAAAACAAGCAATAAGCTAGAACAGTAGCTGAACAAATTAGTCCTGTACTGTGCTTATCCTGCTGCACTCAAATGACTACACATTTCTGGTGTCTGGTAGCCCCAGCTGAGTCTGGAATCATAATCTTAGTTGTTACTCAGGCTCAACGTTTCTCATCTGCACCTTATCTGGTAGCATTGTCACTGCAAATGAGTGCACCTGAGGTAACCTCATTTCTCTAGGTGGTTTTTATCAGACCCTGCAAAGTTCCAAAGCTTCCTCTCAGATGGGCTTTCTTGACACTTCACCTGTGGTTTAAGCCAGTTCCAATTCCCAGAGCCAACAATAAATTCAAGCTAAGAGAATTAAAAAGTTTAAGGGACTCTGCATAAATATCTTTTTTCTTTTCTTTGTTTTTTTCTTTTTTTTTTTTTTTGAGACGGAGTCTCGCTCTATCGCCCAGGCTGGAGTGCAGTGGCGGGATCTCAGCTCACTGCAAGCTCCGCCTCCCGGGTTAACGCCATTCTCCTGCCTCAGCCTCCGGAGTAGCTGGGACTACAGGCGCCCGCCACCTCGCCCGGTTAGTTTTTTTGTATGTTTTAGTAGAGACGGGGTTTCACCGTGTTAGCCAGGGTGCTCTAGATCTCCTGACCTCGTGATCCGCCCGTCTTGGCCTCCCAAAGTGCTGGGATTACAGGCTTGAGCCACCGCACCTGGCCACATCTTTTTTTTTTTCTTGCCCTAAGAGTCCCCCACTGGAAAACTGGCTTTTATTTAGATCTGTGTCATTAAACAAATTAGAGCCTCCTTTTGGAAGGTGAATTTCAAATGTGTTGCCTGTGTTATTCTCATTCATGGTGCCTCATCTACTACTTTAATCCTAAATCTAAATCCCTGTCTTGCTATTTTCATTCCTCCAAGCCCAGGTGCTGAAGGTTCATTTTCATAGTTAAGCCTCTACTATTTTTCAACAGACTAACCTAATGCTGAGTTGCCTGTCTGGACTTCATGTTGTTCGCTTCTTGAATAGTCTTTGTTCTTGTGTTTGTTTAGAGTGCCCCCAGATAAATGGGCATTCCAGTACCAGAGCATCTAGCAACCCTGCTCTAATGGGAATTGAAGGGGAGATGGACGTGGTTGTTTACTGTGTGACTTTCATGGGATGCTTATTTTGCCTGGAAGACAGTCTAATGCCTAATTGACCCGTGACAGGGGCATCCTTCACATGGGAAACTTGTTTATACTGGCAGGCACTCTTGTGGAAAACCAGGCCTGGGAAGCATCTGCTTCTTCAGATGGAAGGCACAAACCCAATACACCACCACAGCAGGAACCAAGCACAAAAATTTTACTTACAGATCCTGGGCGGGGAGGGTACCGTGAGTTGGAAGGGTAGTCCTTTGCCCCCAGGTCACAAAAGGCAGGACTGAGAAAGCAAAAGAGATTGGCACTAGCAGTATATATAATGAAATAGGGTGTGGGTCACTTTAAGTTCATCAGCAAATGTCAAAAGGCTACATTTAAAGGACATAGCAGGAAAGCGGGAAGTGCAGTCCCCTAGGAGGGAGAGATGCTTCTATCTCCGGCTGCTGGCTGGAGCCATTTGGGTGTCATGCTCTACTGCTAACGCCCAAGCAGCAACCTTTACTGCGTTGTTCCTGTTATAATGTTTTACCTCTGTGTTGGAATAGACTCTTTCCCTTCATCTTGGAGACCTCCTCCAAGATGTATTAATGAGTATATCTACTAGATGCCATCTGTTACGTACTAGATTTCACTTCTGCCCTAACATTAATCTGTATCCGTGTACTCAGGCCCTTTGCTACCCCACCATATTCAGAGAATTCCAGATTTTGTTGATGTTGTGTTGAATGACTGGGATTAGAAGAGCTCTATAATCCAATTCAAAGTGAAGTGTATAAGATTTAGGATAACTGGTTCAATGAGAATAACCAGACCAAAAATGCTTTCCTTCATATTTTACTACAATTAGCACAATTGGTGGTTAAAATTTCATTATACAACCCCTAACACCATCTGCTTTCCCGTCAAAAACCAACCAAATATGCCAAGACAAGATTGGAATTTGAGCTTTCCCATGACCATAGAATTATGTAATTGGAACGGACCAAGGTTCATTTGGTGTATTCACCTGCATACTTGGATATCAATTCTGAAATCACTACGTCCCATCTGTTTTAAAGGTTCCAAGGACAGAGATTCTGAGAAGTTTAAAACATATTTGAGAGAGTAATTACTCTTAAGGTTAATAATTCACCCTAAGAAATGGAGTAATGATTTATACTATTTGCTGACTTAGTGTTTGTTCATCTTCTGTAAGCATTGTCAGTCTTAAAGACTTAGTGTCATTACTCTGATTTCTTGTCATGTAGAGGTTACAACTTTTAGCTTTTCTTTGAGCTTTCTCCCTGATTTTTTAAAATATAAGTATCTTTTTTTTTCCCCCCTCTGGAAGCTAACATTGATGTGAAAGAGTAAATACACCTGGGGGAATCAGGAACTCTGCCTCCTCATCCCACTCTGCCCAATAGCATGGATCATGTCAAACTAGAAGAGGTTTTGTTTGCTCCAATTAATGTCCAAGAAAAATAAGGCAGTAGGAAAGTAACAGTAAATATATGCATTTTATAGAGCTGATACTATAATTTTACACTTGAATCAATAAAAAAAAATTGTTTAGGGGATTAATCCACAATTAAGTAAGAATAAAAAGTACATTGGAGATAGAGCAGTGATGCTTACCAAAGTCATCTCATAAACAAGTGGCATTAGGCAGAAATTGCAACGTGTACCCTGAAAGCTGTTGAAAAATTAGGGCCAATAGGAAACAGCCTATGAAGGTATTTGACTTTTAATATGTAATACTAAATACATCATTTTGCTGTTGCCATTGTAGGGAACAAACCTGGAGGCATTTCAGAAGGTCTTATTTATTGAGTTGCTACTTGGAGACAGCACTTGGAAGCTAAAATAAATCATCACCATAATAAACTAATTTTCTTGATTGAATATCCACCCAGACTGCTGAGGCAAAAGTCAGTCACTTGTACTATTGCTGTTGCCATCTGTTTCACTGCTTCTCAAAGCAAGAATGATTGTTGATTAATGTGCACTATGCAAATTCATCCACTTTACAAGTAGTGACTTACAATTACTCATGCAAAACTATCTGATGAAGCAATGAGACAGTCGATCAATGCCAATAAAGCACCATTAACGATTTGGCCAGCTTGGTGTTATAGAATAGGTAATACTTTTTAGCTAATGGGGCTATATTAGTCAAGTAGAGCTACCCAGTATAAATAGTTGAATTATGCTTCTTTAAAGACATTTTTTCTGACTTTCTTTACAGAATTCCTGATCCAAGAAGGACATTTAATCTCTTTAGAATAATTAACCAAATGATTTGCAATTGCTAAAGGTTTTTTTTTTTTTTTTTCTGCTTCCTTAACTCTCTACATTTTCCCTTAAAGAGTTTATAATTTTCTGCATATTTACTGGTTACAATACAAACACTGGAATCAAAATTGGAATTTTGGTTTCACAACTTCCTGACTCTGTAAACTTAAGCAAGGTTGTTTTTATCATATGTCTTCTTGATTATCTCATTTGAAAAAATTAAATAATGTACTCTGTATCATGGTATTGCTGTGAAATTTTTTAAAACATTACTTATATAAAGTACTTATAATAGGGCTTGGCACATGGTATATACTACATAACTGATACCATTATTTTTATATATCAGTGTTATTATTTGCTTAATATGTTTCCCTAACTGGATTTTAAGCTCTATAAGGATTAGGACTGTGTTTATGCTGTTTTTCCTTGTATCTTCAATAAAATAGTTCCTGACACAAGTGCTCAATCAATACTTTTTGAATGCATCAATAATGAATTTGGCCAAATGTATTAAAAGCTTTTAAAATATGCGTACATTTTTACTCATTTTTAGATTTTTACCATATCTAGGATATTTTTGTAAGAACAAAACATGGATGATCTCCCAAATATAAAAGTGTGTATGTGTTAATTATAACATTGATTATAAAAGAACAAACTAGATACAACTTAAATACCCAACAATTATAGTAGAATTATTGAGTATTATGTCATCATTAAAAGTGATATAGCTATATACTGAATGGCATGAAAATGTGTTTGTAATTTAGTTTCATATTACAGCAAGTTATGAAAATATTTATAGTACGAATCCCAATTCATAAAAATACTTATGTGTATATCTGAATATATCCATATGTAAATATATGTACCTACATACCGCTCAAAATAAATAGTGGTTAAGCTCCTGGATGTACATTTTTTCTGCTTGCTTCTCTGAATTTTATAGTTTTTCTACATATATAGATCATGTTGCATGTATAATGATTTTAAGTTTAAAAATAATTATCAAAATACATTTTTCAAAACGGAATAAGCCAAATATTGTGAATATTGGCTTGTATCAGAGATTCTCAGAAATGGAAATCAAACTTCCTATCTAATGAAAAATTCCTTTTCATCAATTTCCTGATTCTTCAGACAGGTTGTTTGGTACTTTCTTAAGTGTATCTAGTGGTGGCAGCACATCTTATCACTGAACAACACCCATAAATCATTAAATTCAGATTAACTGATTTGTTACAATTTTCATCAATTATTTCTAGTTTCTTTTTGATAAATCAACTGAAAATTTTATTTGATGAGTTTATCAAGTACTTGAAAATAGCTATCATGATTTGATAAAATAAATTTCAGTTGGAGTACAGACCTAAATATAAAATACATGTATAGATGCATGTATAGATACAGACATGTACATGCATACATAATCTTGACAGTTAAGAAAATTTAGGAAAAAAATTGGTTATGGCAGTGAAGCCACGAAAGCCTTTTAAAAGTAGACATCAAAAGTGAAGGACATACTGTAATTAAGATTGTTGGTTACATAAATGATTTTAAAAGGACAAAACATAAAATCAATTAATATTCTGGAAGAAAATATTTCAAAACAGGTAATAATCATAATATACAAAAAAAAAGTTAAAATGAAGCCTATAAAAATGGTCAAGACCTATAAGCAGGCTATTTATAGAAGAAGCATAAAAATTCTGAATAAATGCATTAAAGACTGTTTTTCCTTTAAAATGAGATATAGTTTTCTAGCAGATTTCAATCATATCTGAAATTAAAAAAAAAAAATTTTGATCACATCAAATGTTGTCAACATTGTGGGAAAAATATTTTCTCATACAGTGCTGAAGTAATTTTTAAATAGACACAGCTATTTTGGTAGGCAATTTGGCTGTATCACTTTAATGTAAAGTGTACATTCTTGATAATCCAGCAATTTGACTTTTGGATATATGCCTTCGAGGTGGAATCACACATATATCAAAATAAGGTGTATTTATAAGGATATTCAATGCAGAATTGTAGACACATTGGAAAATAGAAGTTTATTAAAAACAAATATTGCTATTAGATTGTTATATTCATATTGTAGAACACTATGATGTAATCATAAAAGATGTACTATAATGAAGAGGAATGTTCTACAAATATTGTGAGGAAAAAACAAAAGTTGTAAAAAACACGTATATTAGGAACTATGCTCTCACTAGACCAGGGCAACAACAAATTAGGCAGCATAAAATATAAGTAGTACTTGGGTTGAGAAACTCTGGTCTAGATGTAGCATTTGTGATGAAAGATAACTGTTGTGGGAAGTCAGGGACCCCGAACGGAGGGACCAGCTGAAAACTGCTTCCTAGTTCTAATAGGGGACACAAAAAAGAGGACATTGTGTTGTGCTGGACTGAATGTTTATCATCCCCAAATTCATATGTTGAAGCCCTAATGCAATGGCATTTGGACGTGGGGCCTTTGGTAGGTAATTAAGTTTGGATGAGATTATGAGTGGTGCCCCCAAAGGGGATTAGTTTCCTTATCAAAAGAAAAAGACTAGAGCACTCCCTCTTTCCACAATGTAGGAATAGAAGAAGGTAGCTATTTGCAAACTGGAAGAGGGTCTTCGCCAGACACACACTTTGCTGGGACCTGAATCAGAGACTTCCTAGCCTCTAGAACTTTGAAAATAATTTTTGTTGTTTAAGCCATCCACCGTATGGTATTTTGTTATAGCAGTACCAATGGACTAAGATGCACACCTGTAGATGTGACATCCTGAAAAGGACATGATATCATCACCTAGGCAGTATTTTGGATGAGAATGGGTAAGTCGAAACTATACCCAATAAAATGTCAGAAAACCAAAATGTGAAATGTTCTATTAAGAAAAACAAAACAAAATGAAACAAAACACAACGAGAGGGACTGACTGTATTCTTCCAAAATGTCTATGTCATAAAAGTCAAAGAAAGCATTGGAACTGTTCTGGACTAAAGGAGTACAAAGAGACATGAAAACCAAATGCAATTCCTAACCCTATCCTGTATCCCTTATTAGGGGAAGGAAATGTTACAGTTTTGAGTCAATCTTTGAAGTACAGTGGTGGACCTGATAAATGTATGATACATCAAGTTAAATGTACTGAAGTTGTGACTAAACTGTGGTAATATAAAAGAATATACCTATTCTTGTATAATTGACAATAAATCATTTACAGGTATAGGGATATGATATACCTAACTTACTCATAACCCGGAAAAAAATTATGTGTGTGTGTGTGTATGCATACATATTCATATAGAAAACAAAGAGCAAATGATAAACCAAATGTGATAAAATGTCGACAGACCAATCTGTGTACAAGTATATGAGTGTTCTTTATACTTCTTTTCATTTTGTAAATTATCTATAAATTTAAAATTACTTCCGTATAAAATGCAAAAAATATTTTATACGATCTAATTAGATTTTTAAAAATCAGCTTTATTGAAATATTATTTTTAAATGTTATTATAATTTGTCTTTTACTTTTTACTTAATTGTGAATATTTTATAAGATTTTTTATACTTTTATACTAATGTATACATTTTAGGAAAAAATTATATACTAAACAAAAGCAATCATAATACTTTAATAATTTGTATCATATGGTCAGAACAAAAAGTAAATTAAAATCACAATTATTAATAGTGATTTTGCTAAAATGAAGTCAAGAAAACAATTTATGAGATAACTTATGTAACAATTTGTGAATCATGCATCTTCATTTTATTACTTACCCAAAAGGTACTAGCCTCAGCAGCAATTTAGACACATAGAATCATAAATAAATTTAATAATGTTTGATATTTCCCAACTTTCAGTCATGTGAGAATGATAGTTTATCCATACTTTCATTTCATCATAATAAAGATATGATTTTTAAAGTTGTAAGATCAAATAATTTTGTATGTAACTGTTTCTTAGCTTGATTTGAAACTTTTATATATTTAGGAATATTTACTAAACACTTACTAATAATGTCAGTAAATACCTCACAAATGTTTGGCTATAATCAATCAGCTTCATAGTTTGTCAGGTAACCTATGAAATAGATATAGAAGGTCAATTTGAAATCTATATGTTCTATAAATATTCAATTGCTCTTGATCATAACCATTTCCTCTGGTAAATGCTCACAGAGCGTGTATTTAATCCACTGCAGAATTTTGCTCTTGAGAGATATCAAGCTCATGGATCAATAATTATTGGAATCCATTGTCCTCTCTTTGGGACAAAAACACAGTAAAATTATTTTTTTCTGTTTTTTACTTTCTAAGTTATTTTCTATTTTCAAGTGTCTCAGGACACTTTTTCAGGTTTAAAACTTTTTTGCAGATTTAGTTAATATTCACTGTGTTTCCCATGCCCCAGCAACATGATAGACATTTCTATATTTAATTAGTTAACAATTATTTAAGATGAGTGTCCTTTGTCCTAATTAACAAATGAGGAACCTGAGACTACAAAATTTAAATATATGTTCAAAGGCACACATGCAATAAGTGCCATAGTTATGATTTAAATTGATACTCAAGTAGTAAAATGCATACCTTTAAAAAGCCTAAAATAATTTTGTTTTAACATTACCTTGTCACAATTTGAACACAAACCTCATAATTTCAAGTATTATATATTTTTCATTAAACCACCCATATCCTCCAAATTGGCATAGGACTTGAATATTTAAAAGCAATAACACTTACGTAAGCACACTTTCAAAGAGCTAGGAAAGAGGTAAAAACATGGGCATGCATAAATGAGAAGAGAAGAACAGTACAAAGAAGATGATTTTTGTTTTCTGGATTTGTTTCCTTTTCTTTTGAACTCTACTGTCTATTATACAAAGAACACATGTAAATTAGTTATTTGCCCATCATATTTTTGAAAACATTCAAGTAAATTTTTCATTTATCCAACTAATTGGGTCCTTGCCTCTCTGCTACAGGTTGGCTTTGAAATAAAGAGGAAAAACTGTCTATCTTGTGTGAGTAATAGCTCTATTTTAATCTATTTTTCATCACGTTTTCTGTTTGAGTGTCATTTATTTTAAATGGTAATTAAAGAATGATCAGACATTTCTTATTAATTCCCCTCCCCACTCACCCCATTCTTGGAGTATTGTCTTGGAAAGCAGTATTAGACAGAAATCTGAGATTTCCACATGAAAGCATCGATTAAACTGACATTAATAGCAAACGTGTGACTAATGTTTTGACAGAGGAGTCTAAATTAATTATTAATAATAGACCACTTCTGAACACTTCTTGGTATGACACAAGACTTTTTTTTTTCTTTTTTAAAACTACCTGTAGATATTTAGAATCATTTTCTTTGGAAGATTTAATCAATTTAGATTCCTTAATAGTTGTTTGAGGCCTTTAAATATAAAACTTTTTCTGTTAAATAAAAACAAACACAACTAAAAGATCCCTTTAGCATAAATATATGATTTAATTTGAGTTTTCATTGTTTCTGCACTTTTTTCTTTTGAATACATGCTTTTCTCATATCTCATGTATGTTAATTTCCCCAAAGAATTGGTTCATCTGGAAAACATCTATGAGATTCTAGTATTAACCAATAAAATGCCATAAGAAATTACAGCGCTATTAAAGATTATTTTATTGGTCAATCCCTGTTATCTAAGGCCACATCACAATATCTTAAACTTCTTGGCATTTATTAAATAAAGTTAAAATGTGAAAATGAAAAAAGGGACATATGTAAGGCCATTGCTAGTTGTCTGAGGATTTAGGGATATAATTTATCTTTGGGGTAAGCAGCTTCCCAAGATCAGAAACATGGATGCTTTTATGAAAGAGTCGCAAATCTCAAATTACATTCTATATTTATCATGGGAATATGCTTGTGTAAAATATTTATATGTACCTTACGTTATTCAATCAAATAATCTTCCTATCTTTTCTTTCCCTTGGGTTATTCTTCAACACATCTTGTAATGGTTTCTATGACATCATTTTCATTCATGGTGACATCATTCAGATTTTGCTTTATTGAGCTGTAGATAAAGGGATGATTTTTTTGTGTGCCTTCTGAGGAAAGGGAATACAATCACAAGTGAGTGATGATACTTTTCTAATCTCTCATCTATCTTATTGGGTTATCTCACTCTCTCTCTGCGCTCTTATGTGCTGTGACAATTGTGAATGAAATCAAACTACAGGCTTGTGTGATTTGTGTGGTTTTTGTTCTCACTATGCTTTTCAAAGCATTGCTTTTCATGGGGCAGATAATTCAAGTTTGTAAATCAATTTATAAAACCTGTGTGGCCATCCTGTGGATTTACATATCTTATATAGAAAGACATTATAAGCATTTTGTTGATCCAACTCAAAAGGATTTATTGAGAGCTAACGGCCCCACTAAAATGTTATTAATGATCTCAAAACAATTAAAAAGTTAAAATATTTATCAATATTATGAACCTTAAGTATTATTTTATAAATTATCACAGGGAAATTGTTAATATTTAAAGGTATAGGTTTATTTCATAACTAAGAAAACAACCTGTTCCAGTTCTTGCTGCTTCTTTTGAAATTGCTTTCACTAGTCACTTTCCATTTACTCTCTAGGGAAATGGTGTAGATAATAGTGAATAAATCAGCTCATCTTGTGGATATTTTTTCACAAATCAGTTTAATGCTTCATGGTTAGATAATCTTAGAACTATAGGAAAACAAGTCTTGAATAGTGTATACTCTGTCATAAGGTTTATTTAGTGTCCACTGGAACCACAATCACCACCACCACTTCAACAAACTACTTTTCAATGTTGTGTTGATTTACATATACTGGAATTTACCAATCATTTATTCATTCATGAATAAATATTTGTTTTCCATCTTCCCCATGGGCGAGGGGCTTAACTCAGCACAGGGCCATGGCAGTATATCAAACATTATGTCCTTTCCCTCATAGAATTTAATTTATATTCTACTGAGATGATAAATATTAAACAAACAAATAAATATTAAATATGTCATTAATAATAAATGTTATGAATATAACTAAAATAAGGTAAGGGAATTGAAAATGACAAAGGAGCAATATTGTACTTAGGAAAGATTCTTTCAGGGGTTGACATTTAAGCTGACGTTTGAAGGAAAAAATTGAGTCAGGTGTTAAGATAACTAGCAGAAAAGTGATCCAGACAGAGGTAAGAGCAAATACAAGGACTAAGCTATATGTGAGGTAGGAACATAACTGGGCATGTTCTCAGAACATCAAGGTGTGGCTGGAACCTAGAAAGCAAGAGGGAGAGTCAAAGGCAATGAAGTGAGAAGAACCTTGGATTTATGTCAGTTAAGCACTCACAAGTTTAGATTTTATTTTAACTGCTATGGAAAATCATTGGAGGGAGCTGAGCAGTGAAGTGACATTCTCTGATTTTTCCTTACTTTCTCTCTCTCTCTCTGTTTTTTTTTTTTTTTTGAGATGGAGTCTCGCTCTGTCACCCAGGCTGGAGTACAGTGGCACGATCTCGACTCACTGCAAGCTCTACCTCCCGGATTCATGCCATTCTCCTACCTCAACCTCCCTAGTAGCTGGGATTATAGGCGCCTGCCACCACGCCCGGCTAATTTTTTGTATTTTTAGTACAAACGGGGTTTCACCGTGTTAGCCAGGATGGTCTTGATCTCCTGACCTCGTGATCCGCCCATCTCAGCCTCCCAAAGTGCTGGGGTTACAGGCATGAGCCACTGCGCCCGGCCTTCTCTCTCTCTCTTATTTTATTTTTTAAGATACTTTAGCTGTTTGCAGAGAGGAATCTGCAGGGTGAAGTGGAGACACAGTGACTATGCTCCCGTGGTTCCAGTTGTAAGGTGAAGGTGTTAATGGCCTTGTACCCAAGTGGTAGCAAAAATGGATGAAATGCATGAATTATCTATGTATAGGATATGGATGTAGAGCTAATTGGATCTCACCAGTGGATTGACTGGATTTAGGATGCAAAAGAAAACAGTCAATGATCAATCTACAGTTTGGAACCTTACCAACTTGATGGGTGGTCGTGCCAATTAAAAAGCAGAGAATACTAAAGAGCAGGCTGTGGGGTACAGATAATCAATAGTTTTATTTAGGCATATTCATTTTGAGATGCCTATTAGACATTCAAGTGTAGATTTCAAATATGCAGGTATCTAAATTTGCTGGGTAAATTGGCCCTGGTAATTAAAATTTTGCCATGATTAGTCAATATTTAAAATAATTAGCCTTAAAAGCAGGCTATGCTATTTCAATCTGCTACAAACAACCAAATGGAAAGGGTAGGAGCAACTCTAATTATATTTAACAGAATTACATTGTATTTTCATAAATTGATTTTTAAAAATCTAATATTTTTCAGATGTATATGTATTCTTCTCATCACATTGCTATTATTAAATAGTAGAAAGTAATTACTATGTGTCAGGCAATATTCTAAAATGTAAATGTATATATAATATTTTGTGCCTATATATGAATGTATATATTTTAAACCTATCTATATACAGATATGAAATATCACATATAAGTGCATATATACATGTTAGATATATATATTACATACACAATTCATAATGTTACATACATAAATATATTTTTAAATAGCAAGTAATAATAGTAGCAAACACATGCCAGGCAATGAACTAAGATATATATAATGTTTATGTATATAATATTTTGTGCCTATATCTATATAGCAAGCGTTACTATTCAATTATTTACTATGTGCCAGAAAATGAAGATTTTATATACATAATGTAAATACATATAGATCTACATATAAATGTACACATGTATGCATATATACATATATGTGTACACATGTATATATTTATATGTAGATATATATGTCTATGATATATAGACAAAATACATACATGCACACATACATAAACTTGTAAATCCTCACGCCAATATTACACCGTCCATTGTAGATGAGACATTTAAGCCAGAAAGAAGTAAATTAATTCACTCAAATTAACACAGCTATTAACTCTCCACATGGAATTTGAAGTCAGAGAGTTGAGCTGCAGAGAAGACATTCTTATTCACTATGCTGTACTGACTTACTAATACTAAATAAGAAAGGAAGCCATTGTATTGATGTCTATTTAAGTGTTTAGTGAAATATTTAAAATCCTTAAAATATTAATCTAAAATTATTTTTATTAATCTAAATTCATATTTATTCACAAAGAAATAACCATATAGATACTGATGAGATTATTAATAGGCCATTTCATAAAAACAGTCTAGTAGATTTTTAATTTATAAAACTGAAAAATAACATGCACTTAATCTCATTAAAGTCATATATTTATGGAATGGGTTGTCACTATTATTTGGTACTGAGCAGTGACTATGTAAGAAAATAAAACCATTTTACCAATATTCTTGTTACCTGTCTACTAAAAATTCCCATATTTTCTTTCCCCTCACTTCTTTCTTTGATCATGAATTTGTGCAGACTTATAGTGCCACCTCTCAGACTGTGGGTACAACTTCTAGTTCATTTCAGGGCTACCCTCTAGGACAGATGTGGTTTTTCCAAAAACCACACTTCACGGACAGAGCTGTGAGAATTTTCGTTTTAACTACTTTGAAAATAGCTTCTGAAAACCACCTTAAACCTCCAACTAATGAAAAGTTGATCTTTTCTATGAAAGTTGTAGGTGAGTGAATTAGAAAGGTCCTGACTGCAGTAACACGACATATTTTCTTGTTCCATGGGGTGACTGTTTTCTCCTCTTGCACTGAAATATGCCTGTCAAGGACAGGGTCCATGTTCTATGCTTGTTTGTATCCTAGACATGATACTCAACGGATGAATATATAGATACTTGACATATGTTTGAACTTAATTCTACAAAGAACTGTTATATTCTTTCACTTATATTTTTTTTCTTTTGCTTAGATTTGAAATCATAGGTTATTACCAGCTCCTTTCTATTGTCATAATCATGGTTACCTAAATAATTCTATCTATTATCATTTACAAATTACTTCCTGAACCAACTAGTGCTGAAGCTAAAAGTCACCTCAATGATGACTGCAAGCAAATTCATAAACAACTGAGATGATGCTTCAGTGGTTGTTTCTGCAATGAAGTTCTCAGAATCATATAAAAACCAAGCTGGTATTTTTTTAATTGAAACATTGTAATTGTGCATATTTATGGAATATACTTTGATGTTTTAATACATATATTGTATAATGATCAGAGTATTTATCATACTCATCACTTCATGCATTTATCAGTTTTTTCAATGAGAACATTCAAAAACCTCCATTCTAGCTATTTTGTAATATATAAAACACTTTACCTTTAATTAGCATCATGCTTCTGTGCAACAGAACACCGGATTTATTCTTCCTATCTAATTGTAACTTTGTACCCATTGATCAACGTCACCCTATCCTCCTCTTTCCCTCTCCTCCCCACATTCCTGGACTCTTAACTTCTGGTAATCACTCTTCTTTCTATTCTCTGGATGTCAGCTCCATTTTTTCAATTCCATACGAGTGAGATCACGAAGTATTTGTATTTCTGTGTCTGGCTTATTTCACTTAACATTATGTCCTTCAGGTCCGTGCATGTTTTTGCAAATGAAAGGACTTCATTCATTTTATGGCTTAACAGCATTCCATTGTGTATACTTACTACGTTTTCTTTATCCATTCATCTGTTGTTGGACACAAATTGATTCTATATCTTGGCTACTATAAATAATGCTGCAATAAACATGGGAGTGGAGACATTTTTGACATAATGATTTCATATTTTTAATATCTACTCAGCATTGGGATTGCTAGATCATATGGTATTTTATTTTTAATTTTTTGAGGAACTGCGGTTATTGTTTAAAACCAATGTTTAGTAGAGAAACTATTACAAATAATCTTTCTAAGAAATCTGACAAATATTTTGGAAGGTAGTCAGAAAGTCCTTCCACCTGTAGGTAAGAAGAATTATTGGAAAGGCATTAACACAATACATATGAGCAACCATTATTTCTCACGTGGAACAGCACTATATGCAATCCAAACAATGATCAGGAGTTCTAGCCATAAAATCAAAACTGGTCTTTTAATTAAAAACTTCGGTTCTATTTTTCTAGAAATTCAGAAAAGATCATAGAGATTGGTAAGGCTGAATAGAAGGACACATTTGTTAAGAAAAAAGTGACATAGAGCCAAGTAAAAAAGTGAACAATGATGATCATAATGTAATTCTGCTTAACAAATAATTTGATGGTACCAACTGTATATAAAACAATGTGTCAAATGTTGCAAACAGAAAAATACATACAAATAACCCCTGGTCTCAAAATACTACGGCCTACTAGCAGCATAAATATTAATATAACTAACTGTAGTACAGAGCAGAGTGCTAAATAGCCATAGCAGTGACCGACTTATAAATAATTCATAATACAACAACATTGATTCATCATTTTAGGTAACATATTTAAGCAATAAATATATAATGGAAAAAAGATTCAAATAATTCTTGCTTAGCATCCTAATTCCCTTTGCCTCATAGACATAGAGAAGAATATGGGATTAATTCTGTTTGAGAGAGTCAGGAGAGCTTCATTTTACAGAATTTATGCCAGAATTCCAATATTAGAGGACTTAAGCAAATTCTTATTTTTTCTAACATTTTATTATGAAAATATTGAAACATATGGAAAAGTTGAAATAATTGTACAGTGAGTACATGTCTACCCATACATCCATCTTGCAATCATCCATCTTATTCCTTGATACAGTCCAAAGTAAGCTGCAAATATAAGTATACTTTGCTCCTATATATGTGGTTTGTATAATATTAAGTAGAGTTAAATATTTGTTTTTTTTTTTTCTTTAGGTAACATTTGCCTACTGAATTAGTCTGTTCCTATGCTGCAAATAAAGACATACCTGAGACTGGGTAATTTATAAAAGAAAGAAAGTTAATGGACTCACATTTATAATTATAAAATTATAAATGAGACTTATTCACTACCAGAAGAACAGTGTGGGGGAAATAGCCCCCATGATTCAATTATCTCCACCTGGTCCTGCCCTTGACACATGGGGATTATTACAATTCAAGGTAAGATTTGGGTGGGGACACAGCCAAACCATATCATTCCACTCCTGGCCCCTCCCAAATCTTGTGTCCTCACATTTCAAAACCAATCATGTCCTTCCCAAAGTCTTAATTCATTTTAGCATTAACTCAAAAGTCCACAGTCCAAAGTCTCATTTGA
Source organism: Colobus angolensis palliatus (assembly GCF_000951035.1). Classification (NCBI taxonomy): domain Eukaryota; kingdom Metazoa; phylum Chordata; class Mammalia; order Primates; family Cercopithecidae; genus Colobus; species Colobus angolensis. The sequence continues at coordinate 301,528 of NW_012119132.1, forward strand.
GTCAAGGCAAGTCCTTTTTGCCTATGAGCCTGTAAAATAAGAAGCAAGTTAGTTACTTCCTAGATACAACAGAGGTACAGGCATTGGGTAAATACACCCATTCTAAATGGGACAAATTGGTCAAAACAAAGGGTCTACAGGCTCCCTGCTAGTCCGAAATTCAACAAGGCTGCCAAATCTTAAAACTCCAAAACGATTTTCTTTGACTCCATGTCTCACATCCAGGTCTTGCTGATGCAAGAGGTGGGCCCCGATGGCCTTGGGCAGCTCTACCCCTATGGCTTTGCAGGGTAGAGCTCCCCTCCCAGCTGCTTTCATGGGCTCATGTTGAGTGTCTGCAACTTTTCAAGGTGCCTGGTAAAAGTTGTCTGTGGATTTACCATTCTGGGATCTGGAGGATGGTAACCCACTTCTCACAGCTCCACTAGGCAATGCCCCAGTGGGAACTCTGTGGGGGGGGCTGCAACCCCATATTTTCCTTCTGCACTGCCCTAGTAGATGTTCTCCATGAGGGCTCCACCCCTGTAACACACTTCTGCCTGGATATCCAGGTGTTTCCTTTCATCCTCTGAAATCTAGGTGGAGGTTCCCAAACCTGAATTCTTGCATTCTGCACACCAGCAGGACCAACACCACGTGGAAGCTGCCAAGACTGGGGGCTCTGAGCCCTGCCAAGAAAACCATTGTTTTTTCCTCCTAGGCTCAGGACCTGTAATGGGAAGGGCTGCTGTGAAGGTCTCTGACATGCCCTAGAGATATTTTCCCCATTGCTTTGGTGATTAGCATTTGGCTCTCCATTACTCAGGCAAATTTTTGCTGTGGGCTTGAATTTCTCCCCAGAAAATGGGTTTTTCTTTTCTATTGCATCATTAGGCTGCAAATTTTTCAAACTTTTATGCCCTGCTTCCTCTTGCACACTTTGCCACTTAGAAATTTCTTCTGCCAGATAACCTAAATCATCTCTCTCAAGTTCAGTGTTCCACATGTCTCTAGGGCAGGGGCAAACGCTGCCAGTCTCTTTGCATAACAAATCTTTCCTTCAGTTCCCAACAAGTTCCTCATCACCATCTAAGACCACCTCAGCCTATACTTTACTGTCCATATCTCTATCAGCATTTTGCTCAAAGCCATTCAGCAAATCTCTAGGAGGTTCCACACTTTCTCATACTTTCCTATCTTCTTCTGAGCCCTCCAATTCTCTGGGAAGTTCCAAACTTTCCCATATTTTGCTATCTTCTTCTGAGCCCTCCAAACTGCTCCAACTTCTGCCTGTTGTTACCCAGGTCGAAAGTCACTTCCACATTTTCTGACATCTTTACAGCAGCACCTCACTACCAAATACCAACTGTATCAGTCTGTTCTCATGCTGCTAATAAAGAATATCTGAGACTGGGTAATTTATAAAGGAAAGAGGTTTAATGTATTCACAGTTGCACATGGCTGGGGAGGCCTCACAATCATGGTGGAAGGAAAAAGAGAAGCAAAGTCATGTCTTACATGGTGGCAGGTAAGAGAAATTGTGCAAGATAATTCTCGTCTATAAAACTATCAGATGTTCTGAAAATTATTCACTACCAGGAGAATAGTATGGGCGAAATGGCCCCCATGATTCAATTATCTCCAGCTGGCCCCGCTCTTGACACATCAGAATTATAACAATTCAAGGTGAGATGTGTGTGGTGACACAGCAAAACCATGTCACCTACACCGAAATTCACAAGTTTTAAGTATACCATTTGAGGAATTTTGACAAGCATACACAACAATGTAACAAAAACAACTGTAGAGACAGAGAATATTATCCTTATTCTAGAGTCTGAGATAGACCTTAAGTTCTTTCTCCTTCAATCCTCTCACTCAACCTTCTATAGAAATCACTGTTCTGACCATTTTTATGATAGATTAATATAGCCTGTTCTAGAACTTAATGGACATGTAATCACATTGTTTGCACTATTTTGGGTCAGGCTACTTGCTTTCAACATAATGTTTTTAATATTTATCTTTTTATACTGATGGTTCATTCCTTTTTATATTGTGTAGTATTCCATTGTATAAATATTCCAGTATGTTTGTCCATTCTCCTGGGCTCTTTCCAGTTTTCAGCTCTGATAAATAAAACTTCTATGAACATTATTTCATATATCTTTTTGTAATCACATGACTACATATATATTTAGTAAGCACCTACAAGTAGATTGCCGAATCATAGGATATGGTAGATTTGATTTTATAAGAAACTGTCAGAACAGTTTTCTAAATGTACCATTTTACATTGCTACTAACAATGTATGAGGGTTATTGTTATACCATAGCCTACCAATATTTTGGTGTTGTCTGTGTTATTGTCTTTTCAATTCACCATTATGGTGGTGTGCAATGGTATCTCATTGTGACTTTAATTTACACTTCCTTGGTGACTAATGGTGTTGAGCACATTTTGATTGCATATTAATCACTTACATGTCTCCCTTCATAGAATATGCTTAATTCATACTATATTAACATAATATATGATTAAACTTACTACCTGAAGAAATATATAAACCATCTGAAAGCAGTCATTATTTCAGAGTACTTGTCACTACTAAGCATTTCATGAAAACTTGTGGTATAAAAATTAAAAGGACTTTTTTTTCACATTGAAAGTTCAAGTGGATAGTCATATTTTTATTTCATTACTTTTCTCAAAAACTAGAGTTTCCCAAGTTACCTATTTTTGTAGGTTTAAATTCCTTCTCTGGATTGAAGGTGGCTGGAAAATTCATGGGTTGAGAGTTAGTCCTGGATTCCAGCATCTCAGTTCTGTTTTGGAGACTTACTATGTGAGGATAAGCAAGTCACTTACATTATATGAAGTTCCATTATTTTCTCCTTTGAAAAAAATTGAGATAATAATGCCTGTGTCTCAGAATATATTTTAGGATTAAAATGCAAAATTTAAAAATGTTCTTTTATTGAAGTCTTAACACAATGGCTAGCACATTGCATTGACCCAAAACATCTTGATCTTTATTTATCATATAATCAAATGTTACCTAAAAGTATTGGTATATTAGCCACTAGAATTTCCATCAAAATCTTAATAAAATTGCACAGTTATAGTTTACAAAATATACTATGTGTTGTATTGAAGTTCTCAAAACATGGATTATATCCATTACATCTGCCACCTTAAATCCAATGCTAAACACAGTGCCTGTGAAGAATAAGGAATGAATAAAAATTTATAGGCTGAAAAACAAAGAAAAAAGCACAGGCTTTTCTTCCAAATTCCTAACCGATATCTCAGAATGTAGACCCACATTAATTTATGGTCAATCACTTCTTTTGGGGATATGCCTTTATCAAACAAACATTTATTGAGCACCAACTGTGTCCCATGCACTATTCCAGCAACTTCAAAAAGATAGAATAGATCCTTACACTCATGAAGTTTACATTAATGGAGCCAGAAATACAATAAGCCCTTTAACAAATAAATTTGAAAAACAGTAACTGCAAGTGATGTAAAAGAAATAAAATAATAGAGTTCTGTTAAGGAGGAGTAATGTGTATTAACATTTCTTCTTTATGATTTGAAGAAAGTAAAAGTAAAAATCCCAATGCCTTGACACTTAAATATTAGAAAATGTATTTTTAACCAAAAGAAATAAAGCAGGCATTCTGCAAGAGGCACTGCAAAGGCCTAGCTGATGGTTTGAAAGACCATCAGGGTCTACAAGATCACAGTCTCTTTTGTTTTTGTGGGGAAATTAGCATAGAATTGGCAGCTGGCACTCAGAATACAGTTTAAAAAGGGAAACCAAGGAAAAGTGTTCTGCTAATGAGATGAAATGTCAAAGTTTACTCCCTGAGCTAGAGTCTTTCTTAGTTTGTGATTATTCAGAACTTTTGCAGAATGAGAAGTTTACCACTCAAAATGGCTTCTAGTCACAGAATCTATATTCAGAATATAGATTACCATTGTTCCTTTAATCATTAGTGACCAAAGCTCTTGGCTGGATATCAGGCCAAAGGGAAAATCTAGCTTGCTTGCATCACTGAAATGCTGGTCATCATTTCTTTTTGTAGGAATCAGAGATATCAAGAAATTGTATTTATATAATGAGAGAGTAGTTAATGCAGTTACAAGTATACTGCAGTCTTGGCAGCATTTGATTTCTGGTGCTGAAATTCTCTGCTGTGTGATCATGAAGTAGTTACTTGTCTTATGTCAAATTTCCTAGGAAACAGATTCTCAGACAGTTTAACATGCATGAGGATTTTTGGATTGTGCTCTCAGGAACAACTTCTGTAAGACAGTGAGCAAACTGCATAGAATAGAAGGAGACATTGAACCGGGAAGCCTCTGAAACAGAGGCTTTGGCCACTGATCCATAGGGAGCTCTGGAAGTGGGAGACCACTTTAGCAAATCTAAGAGTGGCACAGTTGACTGCATGGGTGGGACAATTGAAGATGTAGGTGTAGGCAATAGAACTTGGTCCAACACAACAGGCTTTGGATAATGAGTATTTTATCACTGACACTGATTAGAATTGCTGGTGCATGAAGATAAAAAGAAGAGCAAACTGACTTTCAGTAAGTTTTCATGTACCCCTTCACTGCCTATACTTGGGATGAACTATTTCCACTATGCTACTTTTGGTACACCATGGCATAGTTCCTAGATTCACTGGAGGTAGCTCAGCTACATATACCTAATCATCATTGCAGTGATGATAAAACCGAGGTAAAAAGGAGTTAAATAACTTGCTTAGAATTCACACCTAGTAAATGGCAGTGCCCAGGTCTGAACACAGTTAACGTGTATTTTCTGTGGCTCAAGCTATGTCTCATCTCTTACAGAGTTGTCATGAAGGTGAAAAGCAATGGCTACATATAAAGCATCTGATAATTTATAATAATGTTTCCTATATATTTTAGTATCAGGACTTATTTCACTAGTAAAAATTCAGAGCACCATTGAATTTTTTTTTTTTTTTTTTTTTAGACGGAGTCTTGCACTGTCACCCAGGCTGGAGTGCAGTGGCACTATCTCGGCTCATTGCAACCTCCACCTTCTGGGTTCAAGCAATTCTTTTGCCTCAGCCTCCCAAGTAGCTGCAATTACAGGCATGCACCACCATGTCCAGCTAATTTTTGTATTTTCAGTAGAGATGGGGTTTCACCACGTTAGCCAGCTTGGTTTCGAACTTCTGACATCTAGTGATCCACCCGCTTCGACCTCCCAAAGTGCTGGGATTACAGGCGTGAGCCACCACACCTAGCCATCACTGAGCTTTTGTTTTCAATGTTTACTGTATTTGCAATTGAAATTGAAAGTTTGTCAATTAACTACAAATAACATTAATAAACTAATTACATGTTTTCATAGAATAAGTATATTTTCAAAACATAGCATTTTGTGGAAACAGTGGCATTGCTTTAAATTATTTCAAGTCTCAATATCTATATTGATAGACAAATTCTTTTTTCTGCTTCTGCACTCAATCTGCTATAATGTATTGTTTTGGTTGAAGTATGAAATACACATATATCTGTATGTGTATGTGCATATATACTCACACATGCACATATAGACATATTATAAACACTATTCTGTTACTTTATATATACATACATATAACGACCTTTCCAAAAAATTACTTTGTGTATTCTATGATACACTATTGCTATTACCAAAAAGAGTGTGAAAATTTCCTGTTTGTCTTTTTGTTCACAAGGTCACATAGTAAAGTGAAAAGATACGTAAATTAGAATTCAAAAGACTTAATATTTTGGTGCAGCTTCACCATATACTTAGCTGTCTGTCCTTTTATAAATAATGTTATTTCTCTCACTCTTTGTTGACTGTTCTAAAATATTGGGATAATAACGTTTGGCTCAAAGCTCTTACAGAATTATTGTGAGAATTAAACAGAAATATGTAAAAAGCTATTTAAAATGTTATAAATTATGTAAATGCAAGGTATTTTGACAATGCTATTATAATTATAGTTAGCATTAGAAATTAAGTCTTCTAAAAATACTGGCATTATTAATAATATCATCCTGTTTGGAATTCCTAAAAACAAGGAATGTAGAGCAAGCTTTTCTACTGAGCATTTATATACACTGTCCTGCTGGCACCTCTGACACTACATGGCTAAAACTGAACTCAGCATTTTTCCCTTCCGTATTTTTGCTTTCTTTGTATTTTTTAGGTTTATTATGTCTCATTTTCTCATCTTTCTAGTAACCAAGGCTAAATGACTTATTTTCATCTTTAAATGAATCCTTTCACTCTTACCATCCATCCAATGGTTTGCCATTGTCTTAGAATCTCTAGTCTTATTGTCTGATATAGTCACCTTTTCTTCATATTCTTAACTATAGGCCCTTAAATGAAGCCTTCAGCATCTCTTTTCTAAACCATTGGTAGTCTCCTAGATGGTCAGTTCCCCTGCATACCGCCCAAGGTTATGTTTCTAAACAGAAGGAGGATTGGGTCACTCTTCTATTTGAAAAATAATAATAATAATAATGTTTTCCCACTGCCTAAAGAATATCTGAAGTCTTGCAGAAGAAACAATCCAATATCAAATAACTTCTACCTACCATTAAGTCCACATTTCCCAATATATACTGATCCATACCTAGTCCCAGTAGGCTATTTGGCATTCTTGAAATATACAATTGATTTTTAACACTTTTATCATTTACATTTTTATGCTTTAAATGCCCTTTAAAAAGTTTCCAAACCCATCTCCCAGTGATAAGATATTCAATTGTCAAGGTCATACTAATCTAAACTCAGTTCGAGCACCCGTAATCTTTGATCCTTCAGGCAAAATTAATTGCCCCCTACTGTTCTTCCTAGAACAATTTATTTCCACCTTATTTTTCTATTTATAAATACTTTAGACAATCTACTAAATGCAAGCCGCAAATTATACTTCTTAAATGATCATATATGAAATCTAAGTTCAGTGCCTCACCAAGTAATACTATTTTGCTCTATCTTGTATATTGAATTTAGATTATGGTAGCAAAGCTATGTGGTAGCAAAGGCTGAAGCTCAGCTATAGAATTTTTTTACTACTATACCTAGCATTATACTTTGCATAGATATCAATGATTCCAAACAAATATTGATTTTATTTGAATTTAGAAAGAGGCAGGGGTTGAGGAACTTCACAAAGCCACTGGGCCTTTGGTGTTTCCTTTTAGCAAGAAGAAAATTGTTGTATAAATCTATATACCTCCTACAAGGTTTTCTAACATTCTATTACAATTTCTTTTCCTTTCATTGAAAGAAGATCCAGTATACAATATTCTCTTCTATATTTTATTCTATGACAAATTGAAAAAATCACTGAAATGTGGTTATTCAAACAAGACGATTTTACTTGAGTCATATTCTTCCTGTTTTCACTTCATTTACAACTAAAATTTCTAACCTAAGAAACATGCATACAGCTATATATTCAACTCATGAATGACAAAATTATGTGTGTATATATAGTATCTATTATAATACTAAAATTATATATATAATATACATACATATATGTCTGAAATGTATGAGGTCATGGTTTTCACCATTGGGTATGCTATTTTAAGAATCCATTTCATATGACTCTATCTGAAGAAAGTGGCAAGTCAGTGACAGATTATGTTATGTCTGTGATGTCTTATTTTTCTCACATAATTAAAAAACCCAGAGGTAGATAGGAACAGGTATGGTGATTTCATGATGCTATCAGGCATCAGGCAGTTTCTGCTCAGCCACTTGGTGTATGCTTATCACTTTCCAGTAAAAAGAGGACTATTCCACCTGCAGGTATCATGTCTATATGTGAATCACAAAAGTGAGGAAGAGAATAGATTAAAAGGCACATGCTGAGTCAGTCCCTTTTGAAGATCACTCAACAATGCCTTGTCTAAAAGGGACACAAGGAAATATAATTTTTTGGTGGCAACACTGGTGATTTTTACCTTAAAAATCTTTCAGGTAGACAAGGCAAGCTAGAAAGTGATTAGTATGGATACTGTCAACCAAACCAAATCATTGCCAAAGGTAGTCAGAAAAACAATCTCTCAAAAAATCTATTTGTTCTAAGAAAATCACCTATGTTTTCATTTTTATGTAGTCTTTACAACAGTCAAATTCATAGAGTCGAAAAGTTGAATGGTAGCTGCCGAAGGTTAGGGGGATAGGAAAATAGGAAGTTGTTTAATGAGATTAGAATTTCAGTTTTGCTAGTTGAAAATAATTCCCAAGATTGATTGCACAAGATTGTGAATGTACTTAATACTACTGAACTGTACACTTAAAAATAGCTAAGATACTAAACTTTATGTTTGTATGTATTTTACCACAGTTAAAAAAACTGAATTTGTTCTATTTCTCAATGAAAATGACATTACCAAAAAAATTGGTTAATTGATACATTCACTTCTTTTATTAGACATAAAAATCCCTTTGGTTTCTGGAAAGAAAGATGCATATTTTTAAAAAATTAGTAGCTAGATTTTATGTTATATAATTAAGCCAAATTGATCACATGCCTTCAGATCTTTGCTATAATCTCAAACATGGTAATTACATTTTGGATTTATAGCTGTATTTATTTTTTTCTAAACACTTTTGGCTGAAATTTTATACTTGATTTGGAAGATATGCAACATAAAGCCACATGTTTTCAACATAAGTGATTATGACTAGCTGTGGTTTATATTTTGATCCCAATGCTATTAGCAATCTACTAAAAGCAGTTTAATGTTATTAAAGTTATTAATCATTCAGCATTTTATGGGCATAAACTTAATTGCAGATTTTGTCATTACAAACCTCAGAAAAATAAGAAAAATTTTCTCCAAGACTCGAAGCACAAGAAGATTTCCTTAGAAGATACTAATGTGTTTTTTTCCAGCAAATATTGAAAATTACAAGTGAAAATCAGTATAGTGCAATGAAGACATACTACTTCTCTACGACAAAACAAGATCAATTGGTTGATAGCTTAGCAAGCATTTATTGACTACCTGTTATTTACTCAGTTGTTTATTATGTGGATTAAAAAAATGAATGAAATGCAATACTTACTCATGAAGTATATAGTCTTGTTTGAGAGACTCAACAAAATACAAACCAAGAAAGAACTTGACCATATTTATATTCAAATGTTAAATTTGAATCATAGCATTTTCCAAATCAAACTTTCCAGGCAGATTAGGTCTGCCTGGAAAGCGTGTGTATCACTGTTCACTCAATGCATTGACCATTTGTGCAGTCCCATCTGTTTCCTTTGCCTAAAAATCTTTTGCATCCCCTTGTGGCCTAGTTAACTTCATCTCATTTTCAAGATCTCAGGTCAACCTTTCCTTACTCAGGAAACCCTACCCTCACAACTCTAACTAGGACAAATATGTTATGAGTTTTAGACACTCATAACAAAGAATACACTTTTTTTGTAGCACTGTCCCATATATAATTTTGATGGCAGTTTGTATTTCTGTGGGGTCGGTGGTGATATCCCCTTTATCATTTTTAATTGCGTCTATTTGATTCTTCTCTCTTTTCTTCTTTATTAGCCTTGCTAGCGGTCTGTCAATTTTGTTGATTTTTTCAAAAAACCAACTCCTGGATTCGTTGATTTTTTGGAGGGTTTTTTTTGTCTCTATCTCCTTCAGTTCTGCTCTGATCTTAGTTATTTCTTGCCTTCTGCTAGCTTTTGAATGTGTTTGCTCTTGCTTCTCCAGTTCTTTTAATTGTGATGTTAGAGTGTCAATCCCATACATAATTTTAGAATTTATAGTTTGATTATCTGATTAATGTCTGTATCCCTTACCTTATTCTAAAATAATTTGAATAAGGATATGAATGTTTTAACGTATTTTCTCCAGAGCCTAACACCACACCTGGTCCAGGTAAGGTATTTGATAAGTATTTGCTGAGTGAATATGGACATGCATGCATGAATACACATATGAAGTCAATTGCATTTGTGTACATGTTTATCAAAGAGCAAAACTAGAGTCCTGTAATACTCAGTTTCAGTTTAGTTCTCTTTCCATTTTTCCATATGCTTTTATTGGGTTCTGTTTATAGACTGAAATCTACCTTCATGGCCTTATGAACTTTAAGGGTGATGAGTCACTGAACCCATATAGATATTAATTTACATATTACATAGTTAAACTGTGTGACCGCATTGAGTGGATGGTTGGTTACATGTCTTGCAACTACCACTATTAGAGAAGATAATTATATATATATATATATATATATATATATATATATGAATGATAGAAATGATTTAGTACCTTAAGTAATGGTATTATGTTAAATCTATCTTTGGTCAGGGCTGAGCTATAGATGTTGAGTTAGGTAAAAAACAGTAAGTAATTGCATACATCAATTTATAAGAGCATGAATTTCTTGGAAGAACTGGGGAAAGAGATGGTAGCAAATGTTGAACAAAATCATTCTTGGGATCCAAACTTTTATGAGTATGTCTGGTGAATGAGAAACAGTCTGAATGAGAAAAAAACAGATATCGATGAGGGCCTCGATTATCCTATGGAGTGCATTAATCACAAGAAAAGAGTCTAATACAAAACAAGTCTCAGTCAGCACAAGGCAAGAGAAAGTAGCAATGCTGGATATAGGTCACAACCACTACTTTTATTTTTCAGTTTTATTGAGGTATAACTGACACAGAATAAAACTTTAATTTTACAGTACAAAATTTGGTTAATTTTGAATTATATATATACCCATGAAATCATTACCAAATCAAAATAATAAACACACATATCACACTGCAAAACTTCCTTATGCCCCTTTGTTGTTTTTCCCTCTCATAAACCCAAGCAACCATAAGCAACAGGTAACCACGGTCTTCTATCACTATACATTGGTTTGCATTCCCTAGACTTTTATATAAGGAGAATCATATAGTACACACTCTTTCCCTTTTTTTATGGTGGGGAGGAAGGATATGGCTTAACTGACAATAATCGTTTTAAGATCCATCCATGATGTTGCATTAATCAATAACTTGTTCCTTTTTAGTTTTGGAATAGTATTTCATGGTATGAATATATCAAAATATGGGTATATATTTACTTGTTGTAGGACACTGGAGTTCATCGCTATTTTTTTTTGCTATTAGAATAAAGCTGCTGTGGACATTGGTTTACAGATCTTCGTATCTTCGAGTAAAATGTCTGGATCATATAGTAAGTGGATATTTAAGTTTTAAGAAAAGCCCAAATTGATTTCCAAAGCACTCACACTATTTTGCATGTATGTGAGAGTTACATTCTTCTTAACACTGGGTATAGTCAGGCTTTAATTTTAGTCATTTTAGTAGATATGTAGTGGTATCTCATAGTTTTAATAGGCACTTCTCTAATGACTAATGATGTTAGCATCTTTGTCTATCAGTGTGCCTACTATACTCAGCAGTGCAACTTGTTTGATGAAATGTTTAAATCTTTTGCCCAATTTTAAAATATTTCTGTTTGTATTATTGAGTCTTGAGAGCATTTAAAATATGTTCTAGATACACAGTCTTTATGAGATACATGATTTGCAAATATTTTCTCTCAGTTTTTTTTAAAAACTGTATTCTTTTTAAGATCAGAAGTTTTCAATTTTGATGAAGTCCAGTCTATGAATTTTCTCTTTTGTGAACGGCACTTTTGGAATTTTATCTAATAAATCTTTGCCTAACATGAGGTCACAAAGGTTACCTCCATAAGTCTGACAGTTTTAGATTTTATAGTTTTCGATTTTAGATAGTTATATAGAGTTTTAGATTTTACATTAAGGTTTATGATCGATTTTGAGTTGATTTATGTATATGATGAAAGTATGGATAATAATTCTAATGTTCATATGGATATACTGAAAACTTAGAATACCTAAACAACTTTGAGAAATTTTGAAATCGGGTACTGTTGGTCCTCTAACTCTGTCCTTTTCCAAAGCTGTTTTACACAGTTTAGATCTTTTGTCTATCAATATGTATTTTAGAATCAGTATTCCATTTTCTACAAAAAAGAATGTTGGGATTTTACTTGGCTATTTTATCCTCTTTGGTACTGTCTGCATTTTAAACAGTGTGTTTAGACCATTTATTTCTAATCTGATTATTAATATAGTTAGGCTGAAATGTACCATTTATATATTTTATATTAGCCCTATCTGTTTTTTGTTCTCTTGTTCATCTCTCTGCCTTATTTTCCTCAACTGAGTGTGTTTTACTTTTTAAATCTCCTTTGTTGGTTTATTTCTGTATCTGTGTGTTTTGTTATTTTATGGTGGCTTTAGGATTTATAATACAAATACTTATAATAGTCTACCTTTGAGTATTATTATATCATTCCATGTATTCTGTAAGAACCTTGCAACAGTATACATTCATTTCATACTACACTGTTAATCTTTTGCATATAAATTCAATTATTTTTCAACTATCTTTAAATAATAAGAAAAAGGGCTTAATTTCCATTTTCAGTGTTCTTCATATCTTGGTATAGATTCACATTTCCATCTTGTGTCATTCTCTTCTTCCTGAAGAGTTTCTTTTGACATTTCTGCAAGTGTGAGTCTGCTGGTGATAAATTTTTTTCAGACTTAAATGTCTTTAAAAGTCTTAATTTTATCTTCATTTTTGAAAGATCTTTTACTGGATATGTGTCTAGGTAGACACTTGCATTTTCTTTACTTTAAAAGTGTTGATCTATCTCTACCAGTTGCATTTTTTTTTTTTAACAAATGTTATGATCCTGATCTTTCGTCCTCTCTACACAACCTGACTCGTTTCTTGACTGCCTTTAAGATTTTCTCTTTATTGCTAGCTTTCAAAATTGTGATTATGATGCATCTTGATACAGTTTTCTTTAAATATCTTGAGGCATCTCAGATTTATTATTTAATCTTGTTCATCACATTTGGAGACATTTAGCCATTATATCTTCAAATATTTTATCTCTCCCCTTACCTTCTAGAACACCAACTACATTTATATTAAGCTACCTGAATTTATTCTGCAGCTCACTTCTAAGTGAGGGACAAAGAATGAATTCTATATCCATTCTGGTAGAATAAAAAAGTAATCTCTGTATTTTTGGAGCTACGTGGAGTTTAAGTAGTAGCCAAAAGATACACAGTAATGGGCATCTGAATCATCGCAGGTGAGATACTATGGGCTCCCAAGGATATTAAAGAAAAAAGAAATTTGGGAATGGGATGAGAGCTCACTTTTTATCTGTTGGAAAGAGCTATTGAACTACTGAAATTCACATTTACAAATTAAACTGAGATAGCTGGTATGAACAGAATGGCAATGCCTGGGATATAATGTGTTTTTACAATACAGCAGATAATTACAGCTATAAAGAATATCAAGTATTCTTCTCTAATTAAATATAATATTTAACAGTGTTAAATTCAGACAGTAGCATAGTCTCCCCTCAACTTTCCAGTATCTGTTGCATCGTTTAATATTGTATAATACTATAAATGTTTTACTAGTAGGGACTAGGTCTTCAATTTCTATTGCGTGTGGCGGGGGAGGGGAGGTGGGTGTCTGTGTATGTTTGTGTGTGTATAAGAATCTACACACAGTGAGTAGATGCCTAATTATAGTGCCTTTGGCTGCTTGACTAAACATAAATGTGCAAAAGTGAATTTATACAAAGAATTATAGTATTAAAACATAACTCAAAAATAAGGCAGAATTCAAAATTATATACACAGTTTGAATTTAACTGTGAAAGAGAAGTATCCAAAATCCAATGCACAGAATAAAATAATAAAATAGTTTGACTTTTATGGAAGAGTTTATAGAGAAGGCAACATTCTTTTCCCCTTTACCAAAGGGTCTCTCAGCCCACTGGTTGTAACTGCAATCAGCCAATCATAGCTGCAGTTTCAAATCATGTATTTAACAATAATTAGATTTCTAAAAACCTTTAAAATTTTGAGCTTTTAAAATTCAAAATATTGTATGGCTCATAGCTCTTCTGCAGAAAGACTAGAGTATGATTTTTTAAATCAAACTTTTAATATGAAAGTATACAATTAGGACTGATAATGTTCATGATAAAACTGTTGCTTTTTACCAAATTGGAATTCCAAGAATGTCATAATGGTATACATTTTTGGATTAGAACATCTGGAAAGGCTTTCTCCCAACTTTGTTATGATTTGTAGTCAGATGCCTTCTTTTCACTAGCCTTAGGAAAGGGGATTGCTTACTTGCTTACATCAACATGCTATGTAAGTAACATAGCACTCACATTACTGAGAACTAAACAACTCTATTTTTTGAGTCAGGAAAAAAATAATAAGATAAATTAAATGCTCTGATTTGTAGTAGGAAGGTTGAAAAAACCCAAATATTCCCTAAATCTCAAAGTAAAATGTAGGTTCACAAAATGTATTTTGAAAACGAAATATCTAAGGGGAATGAAATTATACAGCAAACATTTTTCCAACCAATTTTCCAACCTAACATAATAACTCAGGGAGTCAGACATTAAACAAAAATGTTCTGTGAACAACAAATTATATTTAACTGATATGATTTCTTTTTATGTCAGAATGTTAATCTTTGTATTAAAGGCAAAATCAAGCAATGCCATCTATCCTAATTTACATTAGATTTCCATGTTTTTTTCACATGACATGTTTATGACTAGCTTGGAATATGTACTATCTTGAGATGAGTGAACACCTGACTAATGAAATATCAACATTAATCACCAGGGGCTATGTACAAGCTTAACTAGATAGAGGTTGAGCTGGGTTCTGTATGAATAGAACTGATGCAGCGCAACTTCTCATCCTCTCAGCCTTGCTCTAACATTCATACAGCAACCAGTTCCATACAGACTTGGAAAGCTTTGTGCAGCTGGAACCTGGAAGTTCATCAACCATATCCCTTCTCTACGTGCATCCCGCATTGACTTTTCATGTCAATGATCACCTTGTTAGAACTTTCTCATGAGCAACCTGGAAGTGCAGAGTTAATAATGCCTGCAGAGCCAACCTTGGTCTATGGGGGTCAATAGTAAATGATTAAATGCTGTGCCTTTTGTTCCTAGGCTGGACAAGTTTGAGCTACACCTCTTAATACTTTATTTGAAAAGTAGAATGGGAAACCAGTCATCATTGCAGTGAAAAAACTGATAATTTTCCACCATTTCTGCTTGTATTAGTCAGGGTTCTCCAGAGGGACAGTACCAATAGGATATGTGTATATATAAAAGGTAGTTTATCAGGGAGAATTGGCTCACATGATTACACAGTAAAGTCCCACAATAGGCTGTCTGCAAGCTGGGGAAGACAGAAGTCAATAGTGACTCAGTCCAAGTCTGAAAGCCTCAAAACCTGGGAAGCCAGCAGTGCAGCTCTCAGTCTGTGGCCAAAGGCCTGAGAGCCCATGGGAGGCCACTGGTACTAGTCCCAGAGTTCAAAGACTGATGAACCTAGAGTCTGGGGCCCAAGGGCAGGAAAGAAGGAAGTAAGCATGGGTCATGGAAAGAAAGAGACAGCCAGAAGCCTCAGCAAGCAAACTTACCTCCTTCTTCTGTCTACTTTGTTCCAGCCACACTGGCAGCTGATTTGATTGCACCCACTTATATTGTGGGTGACTCTTCCTCTCCTAGTCCACTGACTGAAATGTCAATCTCTTCTGGCAACACCCACACAGACAAACACAGAAACAATACTTCACCAGTTGTCTAGACATCCCTCAGTCAAGTTGATCTCTAATATTAACCATCTCAAGTTCATCCCTTGTCACCTCAGCACCCGTACACATCTCCTTAAATCATACTTAATCTCCAAATAAAAACAATAATAAAGTCACAGTTTCACCTCACACAACACAAGTATCCTTCATGCAACCAAAAATACACTAATCCCTAACCTAATAAATACTGTTACATAAAATTAATGCTCAACTGCCGCCATGAAGTCAGTAAATGTTATGTTACATGATAAAGGAATAATAAAGGAAATAAAACAGAGATATTTTCTTAGTACAGGTGTATATATGCACAAACATATACTTTAAAAAATGAGGAAATACTCATAACAATTGCAGTCCTTGTTTCTGTAACTGGTCCTGTGGTCATAGCTGATACTGATAACTACCTTTTTCTACTACCAATTCTGTGTCTCCTTTGCTTTCAACAAGCACTTCAGTTGGTCATGGATTTTTATTTGATACAATTCCTAAAGGGTCTGGGTCGTTTGTAGTCAGGGCAAGACAACACAAAGTAAGAGATCACCCATATCCAGATATACTCTTCCTTACTTCCCTTGTGGAGTAGTAGTCTGATTTCATCTTGATAGTTCAGATAAATCATCCCAGCCAACACTGTGACTCCCTTCTTAGCCTGTTGACATAGAGGCAGGAGGAGCCCAAAGTGGCCAAGTGGCAATCACAACTTCCAGTTCAATAGAATCATTATTGTGTCTCCTGGTGGCAGCATTCTTCCCTTTGGAACAAAGATCTCTAGGCCAGCAGAACAGAATGTCATGGGAGCAGGAACCAAAGTTTTGCTAGTAGGTCACTAGGGGTGATGATGAGTGGTGCCACTTCTACTTCCATCCCTTGATTCTTGGACTCATGAATATTGGCTATGGGAGAAACAGCACCATATATTGGCTGCTGATTCATAGCATATGGAGCCTTCTGGAGAACTTTGCCCCAGCCTACAAAGTATTGTCACCTAGTTGGAATTGCAGCTGTAACTTCAAAAGGCCATTTCACCCTTCTATCAAGCCAGCTGCTTTGTAAGTTTTTGGCTGTGAGGTGAGTTTCTCGATCAGAAGTAATGCTATGTGGAATACTATGCGGGGAGACAAGGCATTTTTTGAGTCCATAGATGGTAGTCTTGGTAGAAGCATCGCATGCAGGAAAGGTAAATCCAAATCTGGAGTAAGTAAGTATCTATTCCAGTAAGGCCAAACCACTACCCCTTCCGAGAAGGAGGTGGTCCAGTGTAATCAATCTGACACTAGGTAACTGACTGATTAATCCAGAAATGATGTCATATTGAGAACTCGGTGTTGGTCTCTGCTGCTGGCAGACTGGACACTGAACCATAGCCATAATCAGGTCAGCCTTGGTGAATGGAAGTCCATGTTGCTGAGCCCATGCATAACCTTCATTCCTGCCACCATGTTTACTTTATTCATAAGCTCATTGGGTGATGACGGGGTGGCTGGGGAAGGAGGCTGAATGGTATCCACAGGTCATCCTATACACTTATTAAAATCCTCCTCTGCTGAGGTCACTCTTTGGTGAGCATTCACATGGGACACAAATATCTTCACATTTTTTGACAACTCAGAGATGTCACCATATTCTCTCATATATAATAATGAAGTTAGCTAGGTGGGAACAAATTTATTAGAGAAGGGTCTAGGCAGCTAATGAAAAAGTAGTGAACTTAATTAGGAAAAGTGATTTATAAACTATTCTGTTCCATCCTAAAATTATCTTTCTAAAATATCCATTTTTGAAACAATACTTGTCATTATAATGATTTTTATTATTTATAATCATCAATTTGTAGAATACTTAGTATAAATCTCTACTCTTAATTTTTATGGTCACTCTTATTATTCCAATTTTTCAGATGTAGAAAATGAGGCTTAGAGAGGTTGCACAAATACTTGAAATAAATTGCTTAAGTTCACAAATTAATATGTAAATTTGAACCCAGATCTGACTGACATTAAATATTTTCCTCATATGTAAATCAGGATCTAATAAGGAAATCAATTGGTCAACAGGTGACCATAATACAAAAGGATATATAGCATGAGTGTGAGGCACGGGCAAAGCAGTAGCCCTAAGTAGTGGTGGCAAGGTGAGGGACTCCCAGGAGAGCACCTGAACCAGCTGTGGTGGTTTATGACCCCATCCTTGGATGCTCAACATTCTCTTGAGGCAAGATACAAAACCAAGTATTTTCTCATTTTGGCTTTTTGGCTGAGTTCTTCAGAATCTTCCAAATATGCTCATCCAGTTCTGGCTCAGTGATGCCCACAGATTCCCTGGCTTGCCTTTTTGTCTGTTTTAGCACTTGGCCACTCCAAGCCCTCAGACAGTCTATCACCAATACAGCAGGGAAACTCAGGCGGGTGAGTAATGGACACTGACGCTCTCCATTCACTGACAACAGCTTATTTCCCTGTTTTCTGTGGTCAGGTAAATGGAAAAGTGGTGCTTTGTGTTCTACTCCTGTGAGTGATTGGTGAATGGCCAAGATTTGCTTTGCTGAGCTGTTGGTCAGGCCCCATTGAACAGCTAGCTGGATTGAGAGGGAAGGCAGCATCTGTGGGAAAGAAACCCTGGGATCTTCTTTATGTCTCACATCTTTCTATCCAATTTCCCCAGATCATGAAATGGCCACTGTAAATGAATCAGACAGGAATGACTGTATTCTTCGCAATTCCAGCAGATAAACTTCTTGTTCCACTCCGCACCCTGAGGCAGGTTAAGCATCCTGAAGTCTTAGCCCTGAGGCCCTGGCCATAGTGTCCTCTGCGTCCTTATTACTTCACCTCCTCTTCACTGTTTCGCCTTTATCAAGGACTTTGACCCATGCTTCGGTACCTTCCTCCAAGCCCCACCTTCAGCATGGTGAGATCAGCCAAACAGCCATCCAGTATCCTAGGGATCAGAGACCAAGCAGGTCTAGGAAGTTCAGAATTCTTGCCATCATATGGGAATGAGTGAGTGTGGCATCACAGGTGAAGAGTCTATAATTTGTATAAGATGATCAAAGTGTTACAAGACGTCTGCCTTTCCTAAAAATGAATGACTTGCTGCTCTAGGCCCTCAGTCCCAATGACCTTCCCTTTCTTCAGTGACATTCACCTCTACTTGACCTTCATCATGGACTTTAGTGTCATCATCCCCATCTACCCCTGCAATGATCCTGTCTGAATTCCCCAAAGACAAACTTTAGTGCAAATTTCTTTCTTTTTTTCTAAATGTTTTATTGTAGCATAACATTTAACACGAGATCTATCCTCTAAATACAGTTTTAAATGTACTATATTGTTAGCTGTAGGTACAGTGTTGTACAGATCTCTAGAACTTAGTTTTCTTCCATATTTGAAACTTTATGCCCACTGATTAGCAATTTTCCACTTTCTCTTCCCCCACTGCCAGTCTCTGACAATCACCAGTCTACTCGCTGATTCTATGAGTTTGGCTATTTTAGAAATATCATATAAGTAAGTGGAATCCAGTAGTAGTTATCCTTTTGTGAGTGGTTTATTTTGCTTAGTATAATGTTCTCCAGGTTCATTCATGTTGTTGTATATTGCAGGATTTCCTTCTTTTCTAAGGCAGAATAATGTACCATTATATGTATATATCACATTTTCCTTAACCATTCATACATTGATGGACATTTATGTTGTTTTTACATCTGGGCTATTCTGAATAGTGCTTCATTGAATATAACAGTGCTAAACTCTTCAAGATCCTCATTTCAGTTCTTTTGGATAAATACCCAGAAGTGAGAATCCTGGGTCTTATGCTAAAGGTCTGACTGACTTTAAATCCATGCTCCTTTCTCTGTAGAAAACAGAAATACTGAAAAGGAATCAGAAAAAATTGTATAAGAAATTTTCAGTCTTTTATTAAGAAGTACAAATGGCTTCTGTATTCCCAAGAGTGTGTGGATAAGGCTAAGTTGGGAAGAGTGGCTAATTTACAGAATTACAATATATGGATTAATATATGGAATTATTATATGGAATATATCATATTAATATATGGAATCTTATTAAATGTTGGACACTGTTCAGGGGTAAAGTACATGGTTCAGTCATTCTACAAATACTTATTAAGCAGATAATATGACAGGTACATATTAATACTATGCCTGGCAGTTTCAGCAGTGAAACAAATGAAAAAGATCTTTGCTGTCAGAGTTTTCATGGATGTATACATGGAAACAATAAGTAAGTCAATAGGAAACATTAGGTAATGATAAGTCCCATTAATACTGTAAAACATGTTGATATGTAGAAAGTAACAAGGGGCACCTTAAACTGGGTGTTAAGGGAAAGTTTGTATTAAAAAGTGACATTTAAGGCTGGGCGCAGTGGCTCATGCCTGTAATCCCAGCACTTTGGGAGGCCGAGGCGGGTGGATCGCAAGGTCAGGAGATCAAGACCATCCTGGCTAACACGATGAAACCCCATCTCTACTGAAAATAAAAAAATAAAAAAATTAGCCAGCCGTGGGGGCGGGGGCCTATAGTCCCAGCTACTTGGGAGGCTGAAGCAGGAGAATGGCATTAACACGGGAGGCAGAGCTTGCAGTGAACCAAGATGGCACCACTGCACTCCGACCTGGGCGACAGAGCAAGACTCTCATCTCAAAAAAAAAAAAAAGTGACATTTAAACTGACACACAAATGACAGGAAGGAACTAGACTTTATGTAAATGCCAATAATAATAATAATAGTAGTAAGAACAATCATAAAAATAGTGACAGCTATCATTTATCAAATTGTTAATATGTGTTGGTTACTGTTCCAAGTATATTATACATAGTCATCAATTACCCTCCCCAAAGCCCAGTAATCCTATGAAGTAGGAATTACTTACAGAAAAATTTAAAGCTTAAGTAGATTCAATAAACTGCCAAGTTATGGTAAAAAGTGAGTAGCTGAGGCAGGATATGAACACAGATTCCCTGCCTCAATAACACATGCTCTTGTCTACCACACTCTTTTGTCTCTTAAGGCCAAAGGGAAGAGAACCCCAGTGCAGAAGCCCTAAAGCAAGAATGTGAGTAGTGTGACTGAGGAAAAAAAAGGCAATTATGTGAATTACCATGAACAATTTGGCAGAGTGGTAATGGGATGAGGTGAAAGAAGTAGGCATGGATCTACCAATCATATAGGGCCTTATCAGCTAGGGTAAGGCATATGACTTTTATATTGAATGAGACCAAAGACATGGGGTGAGATGGTGTTGAACAGAATGGGGAAATGTTTTAGAACTTACGTTTATGTGTATTTTAGTGGAAAGTGAAAATGGGTTGAAAAAACCTGAGGAATTACAATGCCTTTTAGTGTTTTGAAGAGACTGGCCACCTAATATCAACCAATCTTGGAAATAAAAGAGAAAAACAGACTCTCAATGGAATATGGAAAATGGAGATTCCTCTTTCTTTGTTTAGACCAGTATAAATCCCATGATTTACTTGACTTAATTGGAAATCATGGCAGAGTATATGCCATTTTAGTTCCCAGAACTATTTTAGAATCACAACCCTATTTCCATGAGTACATTCATGATTGACTCTAGAGAAAGCTGACTCTGGAGAAAGCTTCACCTATCTCTTGATCTTTTATCTCTTAACCCTTAACAACTCTCAAAATACTTAGGAGTCCCTAAAATGAGGAGGCTTTTTCTAACATTTACATAGTTACAGATTTTTTTTTTTTTTTTTTTTTTTACTACAACATATTTTTTCCAAATACCAACCCCTGAGGTCACTTTACCCAACATTTCCTATAGCTAATATTGATCTGTATTAATCCCTATGTATGAGCACACTAGTTAATAATATTTATTTTGTTGTTGTTGTTGTTTTGAGACAGGATTGCCCTTTGTTGAACAGGGTGCTTTTGAACTTCTAGGTTCAAGCAATCCTCATTCGTCAGCCTCCCAAGCAGCTGGGATTACAGGTGTGCACCACCATGTGCAGATCAATAGTAACCTCAGATTTTAAACTTTGTACTATGAGATGTGTTTTCTGATTACAACATCTGATCCTAAAAAGGAAATATAATAATAAGAATTCTCAGACTTTTGCAGAAATATGTTTAGGATAACAACTGACCCTCAAACTGTCATACATTTTTCTTCCACAGCAAAATATTTTTGAAGTCCTATTTGGAACTTATATTTTATCACTGTCACCTTTAGCTTTCAAATTCTCCTATGATTTTTTGACAATATGATAATATAAAATGTACATATAAAATTCTTAAATCTCATGACAACAAGAGTTAATGTTGAACCCAGAAAATCTCCAGAAGAAATCACAGGTGTTGTGCAGCCCTGGGGTGCTACCAGGGAATCCAATTCATAGTATTTCCTGACAGATCATTGAAATCCAACAATAAATTTGTGCAAAGACTAAAACTAATTGAAGAAAACCTCAAAAAGTTCATCTGATATTCTATAATGTACAGGCACATTACAAACATTCCTCTGTGTATTTCATAAGTTTGTAAAGGTAAATGCATGGTTTAGAAGGATACTAGCTAAGAATCCGGACTGTGGGATTTTTTTGTGAGACTTTGGACAAACAATTCTTCCCAGATTTCAACTTTTACTCATGTGTAAAATCAAAAGTATAATATATAAATGTTCAGCAAAGGTCAGTTTAATTGAAGTGTTTGAAATAACCTTAAAAATTGCTTTTAGATCAAAACATTCCTGTTTAAAAATCAGTAGTGATATTCTGGCGTGACCAAAAGCTGGGATGCTTAACTTCTTGAATCATTCTGCTTGGCTGGAAATAGGTTGAGATGAATCTGATCTGTGTTTGGCTTAATAAAACTCCATTTCACTTAGAATGTCTTTAAAATTAATACTCTAGATCCCTTTGCATACTTTAGAACTGAAGTTAATTGGAAAGAAAGGGATGGTGTCAGAAACTTCCTGAACTCCCTACTGACCTTTAAGGCTTGATGAGCATTAGGAGAGAAACACCCAGATTTCTTTGTATTAACATATGATCTGTGCACTGCTGTTTTCAGACAATAGGCTAATTTACATTCAGCTGAGCACTTCTAGATGCAATTGCCTCTAAGGGCTCAGTCAGTTGAAGCTGAAGTTAGCTGATGCAAACAATCACAGGTGTGAAAATTCATAATTATAATAATAGTAAAACCAGCATGGGAGGAGCCTTTTATTAAATTTGGTGATAGCAGACCTCTTCTTGTCTATTAAAATCAAATATGACTCCAAAAGGAATGATTAATCAATGCTTACAATTTCATTAATGTTAACTGTTTATTTTTCCAGTACCCGTGCAGATGTGCTAACGGATAATTGCTTTGTAGATTTCATTATGGAAGAGTTTATAAAATGTTGGATAATTCTGTGTAATTCTCACAACTGAGTTCCTCCCACCCAATGAGGTGACAAAGACTTTCACTGCCATAAGATAGATAGATATTAATTACTCCAGATGACACCTCTGTTATATTGATGCCCCTGGGTCTCACAAAAGAGCTGTCTAAAATATTTAGCAGACATTATCTGAAGAGTTTGTACTTTATAGTACCTGGACCAGTTGTACAGGGTATATAGGCTAAAAGTACACCTTGGAAACATACAAATTACAAGCCAAAAACCTCTAACAAAGTTTTTTTTTCTCGAAGTTTAACTCAGGTATATTATAGGCTACTATATTAAATTACCTTATAATAAATTTTTAAAATTATTTATCATAATATATAGGTGCCCACAGTGCAATTTATTAGCACAGAAAAGGTTAGTCTATAGTATGTTTTCCTGAACACATAAATGACTATATTAATTAGAATATTGTGAGGCTATATAAAATGGTAGGCATAATCTCACAAAAGTAAGGAGAAAGTTCAGATACTATGTGGTATGCTTGTGACCAAATACATTCTATTTATCTTATCAAAACTGAGTTGTATTTTTCAGTTGTAGTATCTAAGGCTCAGATATAACATTAACAAAAATCATTCAGGATCTTTCATAATAATTCAAAGTCCTAGGTCTAACTTCCTAAAACTCTGATTTGGGATCTTTGTGTTGTGACTCAGGAATATTTTTTAAAGATCACTAAGCTATTATATTGCAGGTAGCCTTGATAAATACTGCTTAAAGATTTCAATAAAAATAATAGCTACTATGTATGGAGCCTATTCTAGGCACTGATTAAGGGCTTCATATATTATAATTTATGCTAACATCCAATTGCACAGTATTATATTCTCCTTTTTATCCAAGAAAACCAATGTTCAAACCTAACAAAGGACTAAACCTCCATGACTTCAATGTTGATTTTCTATTACCTAATTTAAAGAAAAGTTGCCTTCATCAACATTTGTTATACTATCCCAATCCATTATTACTGTACTACTTGAGTAATCTCTATCAAAATCGTATAGCATCATTTTACATTACATTTCACAAGTCATGACCCTTATAAATGACTAAAAATTCCTGCATCTTTTGTATGTGAAAAAGTAACCCCTAAATTGAGTCTCGATGATTCACATGAAAATTAGACAGTAGTGCTTCCTTGTGATTTTTTATACTTATAATTATTCTTATAATTATTTTTAAATAATCATTTTCTCAAACTTGTGCAGAAACTCAGAGTAGTGCTTAGTTTTACTAAACTGAAACCGTTTAGTCTTACCAACTTCTCCTTTGATTCAATTAATAAGTAGCAATTAGAAAACTGGAAAGAACGAATCAACCACAAGGGTAAAAACAGAAAAAATGGTTGAGAAACTACTATAAAAGTCTAATTTAGTAAATGTTTACTGTTGCCAAGATGCAGAAATTTACTATTTTTCTATCAAATATAGTTCAGTTATTGAATGCTGAAGAGGACTGGGAAGTAGAATCAGCACCAGCTTTTCTTGGGCAATTTAAATAAAGTCAGCCTGGAGGGAGGAGGATAGAGTGAACACACATTTGATGTCTTGCATGCTGCATGCAGTTTTCCATGTTTGTTCTACCCTCTTGCCACTGAGCTAAGCTATGCTGTGAGATTTTGAGTCTGAAAATGATCTTGTGTGTTAAAGCGGAAGGCTAAATGGACTTGAACTGCAAGTTCTGCCCAAACTAGATGTCCCCTAGGTGTTCTCCAAATCAAAATTTTAGGAGTCTAGGTAGAATCTATTGTGAATAATATATCACATAGACAGTTAATTGAGAAGTTATGGGGTGGCCTGACATTTTTCAGAAATGAATTGTTCAATTGGTCTAAATTAGCATCATTAAGACAGTATTATCAGTTGTGGGTACAGTGCCATTTTAGAATTGCATATTTTAGAGAAAAATTAATGTTAAATATAGATTTTTCAGGTAATATTAAAGATAAATATGTATAGTTTAGTGTCAAGTGAATTATGTTGAAAGGATTTATGAAACAAAGAGCTTTTAAAAGATATCAACATTAAAAAAAAAAACAGAAATAGAAATATCTTTTTGGTTCATAGCTTTTCACTTAGGTCTCATTTATTTTATTTTCTCTGTTTACTCCATGAATATTTAGTGGGTATTTATTATATGCATTATACTAGGCTCCAGAGGATTTAAACATAAAATGTTCATCTATACTAAAAAAGGCTATGTTAGAGGTACGCACAAATTGCCAGTAAATTGTATAGAGAAGTGATGTATAACTTAACCTAGTGAGATCACATAAGGCTTCCTGAAAAAGATAATGTGAATTTGTGAGGGAGAGCAGGAGTTAAGAAAAAGAAGACCAGAGAGAAGAAGGTGTTATATGCTAGAAACAATGTTTTTGAAGCCCTGAAGGAACAAGAGGCTTGGAGTATTTGAGAATCTGAAAGTAATTAGCCGTGGCCTGAGAATATTTGGCAAACAGATTGGTAAGGATGAGACTGGAGAATTAGGCAGGGGCTAGAAGATTAATAGCCTTGTAGACCACTCAGAAGACTAGCCATCTTCAACTACAAGTAATTCAGAGGGCATAACCTACAAAATGTGAAATTGATGCAGTACCCAGCACAAGGGACTAAACATTTAATTAAAGCTTTTTCATGCTAATGATTGTTCTGATTTAGCAATACTAAGCAATATTCATGAAGACTTCAAAGGAAGCCACCTTCCCTAGCAGCATGTTTTGCCCTGTCTTTTTGTTCCATTTCTTTTTGCCCTAAGCAAATCTAAGCTTCCTTGATTCTTCCATCCCTTTAAGTGACTTTAAAAATTCACTTTATAAATAACTGAGGAAAATGGACTGGAACAATTCTATCAACTATTGTTTAGTGAAATGTTCATTTACTTTACTAAAGGTCATGTTTAATAAGGGAGATTTCAGTACTAAATATAGACATGAAACCTAGAAATATGCAGTTAATAAGCTGTGTTACGAATATGCATAACAGTAATAATTGAAAGGGTTCCTTAATTCAACATGCAGCTGGTCTTGAGGCTGAGCTAGTCAGTCACTTCTCACTGATGGAAATAGTCTGAGCCAGAATGAACAAGATTTCCTGTACCTTAAAATGATGACATCACTATAACTTCTAATGAAATATTATTGTCATAATTTTTTTAAAATATTCTTTTCTGCAAGTTATTGGTAAATGATTCTTTAAATGACTGTGGCCTTTATATGAAGCTGTATTTTTATAAGCAATGATGACTTTTGTGAGGCAATAAAATGTAGTAAGTGGGCTTGGGTTTATGATTTTTGTCTTAAAATTTTATATAATGCTGTTGGTTAATGTTTATTTTTCTTTCTAGATATATCTATGCCCATTAAATTACAAGCAATGTCTGTTCCCTCTGGTGTATTACTACTCCCATATGACCCTAGAATTTAAAGAGAAAAAATCTTCATGTATTGAAAAGATACTTACGTTTATTAAGCTGGAAGGTCCTATACTTTATTTTCCCCTTTTGCCTTCTCATCTTTCTTTCAAATTTGAAAAAGCATACTTTTCTCCTAAAACCACCTCTTCAGGAATGCCACAAATACTGGTCAAAGATTTGTATTTGCAAACTAAATTCAGCAAAGGTAATCCCCTGTTTTCCAAAGGGATGGAATCTCCTATCCTAATGAAATGTTGTAGTGCATAAAGATCCTCCCTTCTGCTCTGATGACTGCATATACAGAACAAAAGTCCACTCTATACTATTGTTTTTTACTTATCTTTTAGTTTATTTATATTTATTTAATAGTTATAGAGACATGTCGCTTCCCTGTAAGTTTGGTAAAAATTGCCCTCCAATGAAGTTTGTAACACAGACACAAGGAAGTGTTCAATGTGAATATCCCTTGTCAGAAAAAGAGCCTCCCAAGACTCTACGTTCTTTGATCTTTGCTCATCAGGGTCTGTAGATGAGTGTTTCAGCCACCCTGACCTTTGCTGGGGAACTCAAACACTCTGCCCATCTTATTCCTGCCACCAGACCCTTTGACTTGCTTTTTCCTTCTCCCCACTTCTTTCCTGTTCAACATAGGCTCATCCTTCAGATTTTAGCTTAAATGCACTTGCTTAGTTTACTCTGCTCCCTTGGATGAAATGTCCCCCTGTTTTACATTCTTCTGGATTATCATACATTTCCTTTAAAGCATGTACCACAATTTATAATCATAAAGTTATATTCATTTTTCATTAATAGGAATAGTTTTAATTACAAGTGGCAGAAATCCAATTAAAAAGAAATTATACAGCATGAGTATCACACAATATCTATGCATATTCCAAAATCTAAAGAGACAATATAGAAACCAGGTCACCTCCTGGGGCTTTGAGTTCTGGAAGCAAGGATAAACCTAGTAGAATTTCATTTCTCTCTCTTTACCATTTGTAGTTCATTTATGCCTGCCTCTGCTTGGCTTTATTTTCTCTTAATCAAATCTTTATCTGGTGAGCATCATGAGGGCTAGAAGATTCTATGTTCTTTCCCAGTCCACATAGAAAAGTTCAGAGGAAGGATTCTTTTTGGGCCAGTTAGAATCACATGCTAGACCTTGGACCAACCACTGAAGCTAG
This sequence comes from Colobus angolensis palliatus, assembly GCF_000951035.1. Lineage (NCBI taxonomy): Eukaryota > Metazoa > Chordata > Mammalia > Primates > Cercopithecidae > Colobus > Colobus angolensis. Next base: position 329,328 of record NW_012119132.1, read on the forward strand.
AGAAATGGAGTACTGTGCTATAACTGACCCAGTCAGAGACATGGCCATTCACCTAGGCGGCAGAGCCTGTTACCAGAAAAAGGTACATGTGTGTGACAAGGACACAACCTAGAGGTATGCCATACAGACAAAATAATGGTTACCTTTGTGTAATTATTTGTCTAATAACCACATCCGCTACTAGATAGTAAGTTTTACAACAAGCTTGAAACTACACAGAATGTGTCTATTTTCCTCTTTAGTTTTAACCTATCATACCACCTGAAGCATCAAAAAATTCAATAATTGTTTACTGATTGAATGAATGGCTGCATACAAAGAAAACTGTTGTGGTAAGAGGAAAGATTAAATGAGGAGGCAGTAAATCCTGTCAGATAGTGAAAATTTTCCTGTATAATGTTAAAAGGTAGCAAAAGGTAGGGATACAATACCAGCATTCTGTGTGTTTGTCCGTGTGTGTGTGTGTGTGACTGTGTGTGTGTGTGCACACGTGCATGTAGGGGCTCATTTTTGTGTTCACTTGCTTGAAAATGTGAAGTCTTACTTCAAGCAAACCAGGCAATGAGACTTACATAGGGAGAAGAGCATTAGGTGAACAGATGTTATACTTCCAATGAGCTTGTCCTGCTGAGATTAAATGAGTTCTATATCCCTGCATTAAACCCTATAAGCCTAGTTGAGGAGATATTAAGATAATTCTAACCCTAAATATTCTCCATCTCTTTGGGGATGGCAACTTCACATTTCCCATTTAGAATAGCCACAGTCACTTCCCTCTTGCAGAAAATGACCTTCACTCTATGTTTGCATCAAGTATGGGTAACACTGACCCAGTCAGTATAAGCACAGGAATCAAGATCCTCCTGAGGATTCTCGACTGCCTGCCAGCAAGTCATTATCTCTGGATTGGTTTTAAGGCATTCCTGGTAGTCTAATTTTTGTAAGTTTTAATTCCCATACTACCATGTGAGGTTGTTCATGAGCATTAAACACTTTTTAAGTTTAACCCTCAGGTCACCGTTGAATTTAACAATAGTATTCAAGATGCAACCGGGTAAAAAGAAAGGGCAAAGAGACAGCCAGGAAAGAAGAGATGGAGTCTGCCAAAAATAAGAGGAATAACCTGACACTTTGCATCTACAAAGAAAAAAAGGAAAGCAACAGAGGTGGAGGGCAGAGAAGAGGTGAGATTGAGAAATTAACGGTTATTGAGCACCTACCATCTTCCAGGGTCTGCTAGATATTTTATATATGGTGAATTCTCTAATTACCCTTTCAAACCAGTGAAGCCCCTCTTATCTCAGAATGGCAGATAAGAAAATGGAATTTCAGAGATGCTAAATACATTGCCCTAGATCACACTGAGTCCCAATTTTTTTGTTTTGGTTGCTTCTTACAAAATAAGATGAAGAAAAAGTAGACATAAAGGGATAAAAGAAACTGAAGGATAGTTAAGAAGGCACCAAAGAGCTGTATAGACATAAATGTTTCCAAGTTAAACACATTTAATTTGGATTCTTTAGTTCCATCATGAAGCACCCAAAAGTGCACAATTTGGTGAAAGCAATTTAACTCAAAAGAGGCAATATATTAGAAAGGATTTGGTTACTTGAAATGGTTATTATATAAGAAAGCGCTTAACTCATCACTTATACTTGAGACATTTTTCTCCCTGGGGAAAAAAAAAAATCTAAAAGATTGAGTCATTCAAACAAAATAGAAGACTCTAAATTCATTCCCTTTGGGTGTCCCAGCAGCTCTTAGATCTCTAATAAAAGAGAATGTGCATGCACCTCTTAAGGTACTGCTAATCGCAAATATGGAATAAAAACTCATGAATGGAATAGTCCCACTCTGCAAAATAGAGTGATATTCCTGTTGATATAATAAAATGTTGTTATTCAGTGAATCTAGTCTCTATAGGGTCTGTTGTAATAAAATAGTCTAATATTACACAGAATAATTACTGGGCCAACATTTAATGCATGCTCCTTATCCACCCACAACTAGAGAGTTCTTCCACTGTTTTAAAATTAAATGTTCTCCAGCTCCCAGCATTAGCAACACAGAAGACGGGTGATTTCTGCATTTCCAACTGAGGTACTGGGTTCATCTCACTGGGGTGTGTCAGACAGCGGGTGCAGGACAGTGGGTGCAGCCCACCGAGCGAGAGCAGAAGCAGGGCAAAGCATCCCCTCACTCGGGAAGCACAAGGGGGAAGGGAATTCCCTTTCCTAGCCAAAGGGAACCTTGACACACAGCATCTAGAAATTCGGGTCACTCCCACCCTAATACTGCACTTTACCAAGAGTCTTAGCAAATGACACACCAGGAGATTATATTCCATGCCTGGCTCGGAGAGTCCCATGCCCACAGAGCCTCCCCCACTGCTAGCACAGCAGTCTGAGATCTAACTGCAGGCTGCAGTGAGGCTGGGGAAGGGGCGCCCACCATTGCTGAGGCTTGAGTAGGTTAACAAAGCAGCCCGGAAGCTCGAACTGGGTGGAGCCAACTGCAGCTCAAGGAGGCCTGCCTGCCTCTGTAGACTCCACCTCTGGGGACAGGGCATAGCCAAACAAAAGGCAGCAGAAACTTCTGCAGATTTAAATGTCCCTGTCTGACAGCTTGGAAGAGAGTAGTTTTTTTTTGGTACCAACCAAAAAAAGTCCAGGACCAGACGGATTCACAGCTGAATTCTACCAGAGGTGCAAGGAGGAGCTGGTATCATTCCTTCTGAAACTATTCCAATCAATAGAAAAAGAGGGAATCCTCCCTAACTCATTTCATGAGGCCAACATTATCCTGACACCAAAGCCTGGCAGAGACACAACAAAAAAAGAGAATCTTAGACCAATATCCCTGATGAACATCGATGTAAAAATCCTCAAGAAAATCCTGGCAAACCAAATCCAGCACCACATCAAAAAGCTTATCCACCATGATCAAGTTGCTTCATCCCTGGGATGCAAGGCTGGTTCAATATA